>NC_056748.1:182933810-183268810 GCF_019279795.1 Protopterus annectens | reverse complement strand
TGCAAGTTTTAGGAAACTCTTACTGCTGACTGAACTTGTATACTTACTTCATGTTTAACTATGTTTATTTCTGTATAGATATATATATATATATATATATATATATACACATATACATATATATATATATATATATATATATATACATATACATATATATATATATATATATATATATACACATATACATATATAAATATATATATATATATATATATATATATATATATACATATACATATATATATATATATATATATATCTTGTTGTTTCATATTGCTTATACTGTTTTTTTCATACTGTTTAATTATTTACTTACTGTGGAGCTTTCCCCCCCCCGGGACTCTGCTGAAAATGGACCTGTGTCCAGTCGACCCACCCCGGTAAACAAATGTAAAATAAAAAAAATACATAAAATAAATGAATTATTTATGATAACAGTTTTTGCCTTTCAATACAATTGTATCTGCAATTCTAATGAAGTAGCTTACACACTGAAACATACAACTGCAAGACAAAGCACATAGTCTTGTTAGAAAAGCATAGATCTGGGAATGATGTTCACAAAATAAAAAGAAAAAAAGATATGCAGTGTTCAAATGTTTTATTTTATATTGTGTGAGGAAACATTATCTTCCATGTTACCAGCATCACAGCTATCAAGACATCTAATTGTAAATTACACAGGATACAGGTCAGGATTTTTTTTCTGATTAACTTGTAATGCCAATTGATACTATGTCATAAATTGAGTATATGTAACCTCTTTTATCTTCACAGTATAATGTGTGTGGCACACACCGTCAAGAAGCTGAACTCTGGTTTGTGAATGCCATGGGGTTCTAATTCAGAAATGGCTGTGTTTGTGTGAACATAATGCTGTCAAATGAGCATATATTCCTATTGATTAAATGTTCCACAACAGACATATTTTTCCTTTCTGTCCAATAACTATCAAATCTGCTGGTCATTGTCTGTACTTGTACCATTTTGTTAAGGCCTGGAACTCCTTATTTCTGTCCATCAGGTCAATATCTTCCCCTCCCATCCTTCAAAACCATTGTGAAAGACTTCTTAGCAATAAATTGGCTCTGTTCTTTCTCAACACCAGGATAAACTATATCCCTAAATGCCTATCAATACCATACATCTCCTTACTCTCCTTCACTCACTTGTTTACTTCTGTCAGTTTTTCTCCCTTAGTATTCTCTGGATGGGAGAAAGGAAATTCACCCCAGGGATCACGTCAGTCGCCCTGCTAGACAGGGGTCCAGGAAAGTAAATAATGTGGGAAGAAATAGCCAGGGAATTGTTATGGCTAGGCTTGTATAGGCCCTAGGGCTGATAGCCTAGTACCAACCTATGAACCTGTACCATAAGCCTGCTTTTCTCTTGCTTTGTATTGCAATTCCTGTTTGTATTATACTAACTTACCTTTAAGTTCTCTATAAACTGGCTAAAATTTCTCTAACTATTAAATCATTGTCATATTCAGGAACTACTCTAAGGCTAACCTCCTGCTATTAAGTGATAACCTGGCAAAATGTCAAGCCCCCATAAACTCTGAGAACACTGCTACCTATGCAGAACTGTTCACAGAAACCCTGTACAAGCATGTTAACAGCTGCATAGAGGCAGCTGTACCCACTTGGAAGAAGTACAGAACTGATTCAAAAAACAAGCCACCCTGGTGGAATCACAAAATCAATAGACTGTATAACAGAAGGAAGAAAATGATGGCAAAAATTAGGAGGTGCAGCACCCAGCAGGATAAAAGCACTCTCTTCTCACTAAACAAACAACTCAAAAGACAAATAAAGTCTGAGAAAGCCAAATTTGAGGTACATCTGGCCTTCCAGACAAAGAAGAACCACAAGGCATTTTAGCTGTGTCTATAACCTCAAAGGCAATACACAACTATGTGCAGAGCTCATTGTAAATGGAGCCACCTATACTGAGCCAGAAGATATAGCAAACCTACTGGCCAATAAATTTAGCTCCAAATTTACCCCTCAACCTTCCCTCAGGAAATACTATCAAATATAACTCCCCCTGCTATCACTAGGGAACAGGTCCTTAATGCTCTTTCTCTAAGGCCAAGAACACTGTATCAATAGGCCCAGACAATATTCCCAGGTTGCCTTCTAAGCAGCATGAAACATGACATATTAGTGCCTCTGGAATTGCTATTTAACTACAGCCTCAAAAGAGGCTTCATGCCTCATGAATGGAGAACAGCAACAGTTATCCCTCTCCACAAAGGTGGGCCATCGACAGACCCTGGAAACTACAGACCCATAAGTCTTATATGTAAAGCTATGGAAAGATTTACCATAGAAATGATCAGTAGTGACATAGTAAACCTCCAGACAATTAACCCAACCCAGATTGGTTTTGTCAAGGGCAGATCAACCTGCTGGACTTCTTTGAGAAGGTCACCAAAGCAATGGATGAGGGCAAAATGGTTCACCCTACCTACCTTGACCTGGCCAAGGCATTTGCCACAATACACCACCTGGGCATTGTTGACAAACTCAAGAGGTTAGGTAGAAACTCATATGTCAGCTGGTGGACAGCCAACTGGCTCACAAACAGGATCCAGGAAGTTAGAATTAGGGAGTCCACCTCAACAAAGAGGCTAGTCACAAGTGCAGTCCCTCAGAGATCAGTCCTTGGACCTCTCCTTTTTGGCATTTACTTCTCTGAAGTCAAGGCCAATAATAGTGGTCTCTGTCTGATTAAATTTTCAGATGATTGCAAATTAGGAACTTTCAATGAATCCCACACTGACATAAATGTTCTCTAGGAGGGGCTGACATAGACAAACAACTGGTGTCAGAGCCATGGAGTAAAACTACATGCCAGGAAATGCATAACAGTATCCTTCGGAAAGTCATTCACCCCTGGTAACTATCATATTGACAACACACTCCTTACAGTTGACCCAGTAGTCAGGGACTTAGGGACACACACAGATACTAATCAAGCCTTTGACCATCATGTGTCTACAGTAGTGAAGAAATCATTCTATGTTGCTCAACTTATAAACAAATGTATGGCACCTAAGTGCAAGGTAGCCACTGTTCCACTATATTCGGCATTCATCAGACCTATCACTGAGTACAATGCCCCCTTTGGTATGTACCTAATCAGGCATACCCAACAACTGGAACATCCACAGAGATTCCTCACTAAAAGAATGCAGGGCTTAAGTAAAATGTCCTATGCAGACCACCTCAAGGCTCTATCCCTGTAGTCTGTCTCCTACAGGCTTTTGAGGGGAGATGTACATCTGACATGCAGGGCACTGTCAGACACCATTCAGATGGACATCCTGCATATCCACAAAACAAACAGCACCAGAATTACCCAGTCTAAGGACTTGAAACTTGCCTGTGATATAAATAGGACCTGCTGGAGAGAGAGGCATATATCCCAAAGGTTACCCTGTCTCTGGAACATGCTAACCATTCATGTGAAGCAGAGTTCCTTCCTAACCTAATTCAACTGCAACTTGGACAATTGGATGGGGAACAGGAAATTCATCCCTGGTTTGACAGCTATGACTTTAATGGACACTGGCAATCTGTAAATGGTTCATCTCCCAGGCTCTAGCTTGTAGTTTCATCTTCCAAAATTCATCACCCAAGCCCCTGCTACACTTATCAAGGGTATCAGAACTTGTCAGAGATTTGGGATGCATGGCTAGGCTTAAAAAGGCCATTATGGTCGTTAGCCTAGCAAACACCTATGAACCTATAACTTATATCTATTCTAAACTAATGTCTTCATATTATGTGTAATTTGGTATAATTACTTAAACTGTATTTATTTTTGTATTATTTTTAAAGACTGCAAAATTATTATTCTTAAAATGTTTTATAATACTTTGGAGCTTTTCTCCCCAGGCATTTGCTGGAAATAGGCTCCTATGCAATCGGACATTCCTGGTAATCAAATGCCAATAAATAAACATTGAGACACAAGCAATTTGAGGAAATATCAGAACTATACATTTTAACTACTTGCTTCATAATGTTTCCTTTATTTAAAATGTAGCCTTTTTGTTCTTTTTTCTTTCTCATTTGCACACTATTTGGAATTCACAGCAGACCCAGCAGTAAAATACAGTTCAATGCCTAAATAAAAAAGTGAAAATTTTAATTTACGATGCTTTCTGTAGCACAAACAAGTCTGGCACAGGTGTACAGCCATTAGCAAACTGGACAGTACTCAGTGAAGAAAATGAGCCTGTCAGGTAACTTTCTCTGTGAGACAAGGTATAACTGCAGTGATTTAAGTGAAAAAAAAATTTGATACACGGTTTGAAACTATTCCTTTTTTAATTTCTCCAAATCTTTTGGGTTTTTAATACCATGACAAGAATGGACCCCATTCCTAAGTCAAAGTACAATTAAAGTTCATAAAATAAATATTGTTTCAGTCTTTGATATCATCCAGAAGGTCTCTTCGCAGCACCTGCAATGTGCCCAGTAATGACTCCTTCTGCACTCCGTATGGAGTTATAAGTATTGGTAACCTATCTAAATATGATTGCAGATTCTTTTTTATAAGACCCATTGCTCCTTCTACTATTGAGAATGTCTGGGTATCTTTCTTCCACATTGCTCTCATTTCTGTCTGCAAATACTGACATTTTATAACTTCGTATCTATCTATGCAAGACACTATTCCCAATATTATTAACATCATGTGAGCTGTTGTATGTCCCCATTATATTATTTGGCAGTGTGTACTGTCCTGATAATGAGTGCCAAAAATTAAAGTTCTGATGTGTCAGGGAGATGTGAGAAGGTTGAATATTTCACCGTAATGCACATCTTCCTCTTGCTAGAGATACCTGTATACCTTGTGCTTAAATTAAGTTTTCCTTTCAGTTTTTTTTTCTCTGTTTTCTGCATTTGCTCTCTGCTTGGCAGTGTGCAAACTAGGTTCACTTCCTAAGGAAAAAAGTGAAAAATTTAATTTGAGCTGCCTTCTGCAGTGCAAACAAAGCCTGGTGACAGTGAGCAGATGCCAACACTCTGGTTAGCCCTCTCTGGATAGAACTAAATTCAATCTGTCAGGTCATTTTCCCTGTTGCACAAGGTGTAAGTGCAGTGATGATAAAGAGAGAAGACAGCTGATGCAGGGTTCAAATCTAGTTGACAGATATTTGTACAGATGGGGTGAAAATGCTATTTGTTGCCAGATTTTGCATAGGAATATCACAGTAAATACACATCATTTTCATAACTCTGTTTACTGCAAGAAAAGTGTCACTACTACTTTTTACAGAAACCCAATATAATAATGTGTGTAAATTATGTTAAACATGACACTGATGATATTTACTGTAGAATGCACATATATAGGCATGATGTGCACGACATGTGTGTTGCAATTATTGAACTCTCACATATCATAGGTATATATTATGAAGTATGTATGCCACCATGTCTTACTCAGGTCATGCAACTACATGCATCTGAGATGTATTTACAAACACAAATAAAGCCTTTCTCATAGAAAAGCAGTCCCCTGACTAAATAAGGCCACAGACATACAGGCATCCCTTCATTATTTCCACAATGACTCTTAAATTACAATACCTCTAGATATCACATTAACAAGTAAGTTCTCCTGTGGCAGTGAAAGTTCATCAGCAAAGTTTAACATTTTACCTCTTTTTTTTCTCTTGAGTTTTATTCCCAGATGGTACTACTAAATCTTACCAGTGTCTTAATTCCCAACATGCCAATATGTCAGAAGTCATACCATTTTTCCTCCAAACAACCATGATTATAACCAACAACATAAAGCATATCAGGATTTAACAATGGAACATGTCACAAAAGTTTGAGCATCACATATGGCCAAATGTCACTGCCATTTTAACACCTTCTCAGCTTCCTGATGTACCAATTGACAATGTGTCTGACAAGCCATTGTTGTGTTTCCAGTAGCACAAATGAAGTTGGCAGGATGTGCATCTTTGCGCACAAGCTGTTGCATACAAGATCTGAAGTGGGAGCCAATTCAGACCCATATTTTTGGCTTGACTACTGTAGACATGGCTGACAATGGTAGAGGTGGTATTCTATTTGGAGCACAAAGGTGGGGTGTTGAGGAATCCAGGATTTTTGTGACACTCCTCATGATGCACTACAGCTGCAGACTATTGCAGGGGGAATACACTGGGTCTCAGTATATGGCTAAGGCTTGGAATATCTTGGTCAAGGCTGTCACAAGTGCAAATGACACCCCACACACACTGGGAAGCAATGTCATTACCACTACAGTGACATGACCAGGTGCAAGAGGGACCTCCTAAGCCAATGGCAGGATGAATCTAAAACTGCAAACACCCCCTCAGTTGTGTTATGGAAACTGACCCATTACCGGTCTACAATATGGTATTAACTAGCTAGCCAAAGCAGTTATTCATTGTCATACATATTTTTCCTTGTCTACTGTACAGCTGCAGCAGAGATTACAGAGAACTGTAAGGTACATCATGAGAGATTAACTTTCTTCAGAGAGGCACTGGGTAAGTATGCATCAGTTCTGACTGTAAGGCACAGAAGCATTCTCAGTCCCAACTGTATATCATCTTGAGCAGGCATACCTTAACTTTTAAATGAAACATACATGGCTGCTCCAACAGCCCTTAGTTATTTTATTAGGCAATAAGTACATCAGATTAATTGTGTGCGTGGGTTCAGAAACAGATATTTGTTTTTTTTTTACAGGCTAATATCTATATGTTATTTTAACTTCAATACTGCATGTGATTAACAATTCAATAGTTGCAAATGCAGTTATTACCTTAGAAGGCAGATATCTGACACAGCACAGTGAAATACATGATTCTATTAGTCATATCATACCATTCTGGTTAAATAATTTTATGACACATGTTAGAGTGTGCCCAACAATATACTAAGGTTGAAAATAACTTTGCTACAAATATGCAACATAAATAAGGAATAAGATAAAGCTTGCTCAAATGTAGAAAGAAAGTTTAGTAATATGTGATTAGCATCCGTACTAAATGATTGTGGCTTAAAAAATACACACATCAAGAAAGTTTAAAATAAATGACTGTGGCTTAAAAAATAAGGAACTTGCTTATGAGTGTATTATACACACATCAAGAAAACTTACTTCTTACAGACATGACAAGAGTGTAATCTGCTTTCACTGGACAACAGGACATGTTTTTCTAAGAAAGTTTAAAAATATGTTTTTCTAAGAAAGTTAATCCACAAGGCGTTTTCTTGAAGACAGTTTACTTATCAGCATTTACAGAATCCACAAGGCATTTTCTTGAAGACAGTTTACTTATCAGCATTTACAGAATCCACAAGGCATTTTCTTGAAGACAGTTTACTTATCATCATTTGGACAAGAACAGATGTGTTAGTATTTACGTCATCAAGGCAGTATCTTTCCAAAACCAAGAGGGTGTGTGTTTAACTAAAATATGTATAAAAAGTCTGTATTAAATCTAGTTATGTTAGAGGTATGGTAGGGACACAAGTCCTGAGGTAAATGTTATATCTCTCATATCATCTGTACTATATGAGAAGTAAAGTTGGAACAGTACTTTAAGCTGCAACGTTTGTCCAGTTTGGTTTATTATAAAACGTTATTGGTTACTGCTCTCTAAAGTTGATGCTGCAAAGTATATTCTCTCATCAGTGTATATTCTGCAAGTTTCTGTATGCGACAGACTGTGAATGCAAATATAACTAGACTTTGAATTTTAGCAGAATCCAGCCAGCAAATCCCACAGCAAGAGCAAGCAGTAAGCAGAGCCAAATATTTTTTCAATGGCAAGCTAGCCTGCATCTGAACCTACACTCTGCATTCAACCACAGGGGGAGTGATGGTAAGCCCTGCAGAGGGTTACTTCAGTTAAATTGCAGTAACTAACATTTGTACGTATGTGTCAATTCTGAACAGAAGTATTCCAGTTTATGCAGCTTTCAGTAGTAAAGTTTTTTAGACGTCTACATCTGGAGTGAGACAGAAGTTCCAGTCGCAGTGCCATAATTTCGCTAAGAAAAGGTGCATATCCACTAGCCCAACAGTCCACTGCCTGTTGGGCTTTCCCAGCTTCTCGAGTGACTTTGAAAAATTTCCAGCCATCTGCAACAACAGCCTGATCACCTGTTTTCTTGCTCACTGGTACCTTTTTCTACGTCACATTTTTTAGTATGGATGCTATTAGGCAGAATTCTAGCAAATGTAAGCCAAGTTTTACTCTTAATGTAGCAGAACAACCAGATAAAATATGGAGTAAATTGCAATGTTGGTATACACAACACATTAGTAAGTGTAAAACCTTGTTAGGGCAAGTTGACATACAGGCATTATGTAAGTGGATTATAGCATTTGATTGGTATTTGCAACAAAAATGAAGTATATCATAGTAAATGTTTATTGTGTGATTCAAGAGAAACTGCATTTTGTGTAATATGCCATAAAAAGGCTTGCATGATATTGCTAAAAATAGACTGTGCAGACAGATCTGTTCATGATAAAGAATTAATTAAGGGTACACAGTTTTCATTATATCCAGATGTCAAGCAGTTATGTCCTGTCAGTACATTAATTTCTGAATTACAACAGCAATCAAATCTGTTATTGACAGAGCCCCCTATAGATCTTGTAACTCCCTTTAAAAATTATGTACAATCATGGAACGATGCCACTGCTACACATACAGATGAGGACAGAAACAAAGCTTATGATACATTAACAGAAGAATTTAATAAGTTTTTAAAAGAGAAACAAAGTGAGTTTAAAATGTTTAGAAATAACATCCAAGATCTCTGCCAAAAGTGCATAGGAGCCCTGCAGTCCACAGAGGAATCCAATAATAGGTATCATACATCCCTTAAACACTTACAGGTAGAAATGACAGACCTTAAACAGCGTTTGAAGGAAAAGGAAGAAGAATTAGATGAATTAACAGAGACTAACCTCCAAAATACTATTTTGATATCCCAGCTTAAGGAAGAGTTAAAAATCACAAAACCAGTCCAAATTATAGAACAGGGACAGGGAACCACTACAGATTTATATACACAGTCTAGATTATTACAGAGTTTACCACAGTGGAATGATAAAAAAGGCATATTTTATAACATGCTTACCATTTGAAGAATGGGTGGCATATACAGCAGGATCTGATATATGGACAGATGCATTACTTAGATGTTTTTGGATTTTTATTCCCAAATGTTTTAAAACTTTCATTCAATTAAAACAAGATGATTATCAGTTAAATACTAAAGTAGGACGTATGACAGCCATTTTAATGGCATTTACACAAGGGCAGCCTCTCACAGCCAAATTATTACATAATTTTAAAATTACTATCACAGATAAATTAATGGAACAAAGTGATCATTTTAGACTTGCATTTCAAATCATATATAAGAAAACAGATAGAGACATGGAAAAAAGAGACATACAAAAACAGTTAATACATTGCTTCTTAGAACAAGTAAAAGGGGTTCCAGGGGATATTAAATGTATCTACGAAGAAAATTCTGATACCCTCACTGATTTGGTACAAAAACTAATGAGGGGACGGACTATGGCCGATGATGGGACATTATACTCACACCATATCTTTGCATTTGAAGAAAATAGTGAGCCATTTGAAGTAACTGGTGAGATAAAAAACAGGGAAAGGCAAAGGTGGTGTGACCAACCACCAGCTCCTGCCTCTATGCTTGTAGTACCAGAATCAAGCACAGGTAATGAGCAAAAGGCACCAACATGCTTCTTTTGTAAAAAAATAGGACATGTTAAGCAAAATTGTGATCATTACAAAGCTTGGCGCAAAAAGAAAGAAGAACAGGGGGTATTTCCAAAAAAAGAGCAAACAAATTTACAAGAAAAGTCAGAAAAGCAGGATTATGTACAAAAACCTTACAATATTGGCAAAAACAGTTATAAGAGCCATCAATATACAGGAAAAGGGAAAGTATGCCCGGTAGATTTTCAAACAGTTTCACCTATAAATCCGAAACATTTGATAGAACAGGCAGAAGGAATAGCTAGGCAACAGTTAAAAAAAGAGATTGAAAAACCTAAATATGTAGATCATTCAGACACAGAGGAAGATGACAAACAAAAACATGAGGTGTGTCATATTGCATTTGATAATAAAGGAGAGGATGAGTGGATTTCCTTACAATAGGGATGTGCCCCCCCTACTCTGGTATCTTTCCTGACTACCTTTAAAAAGGGTCGAGATGGACGACCACTGATTGATATTTGGGTAGAGAGGTCATTGTGGAAAAATGCCTTAATAGACACAGGAGCAGCAGTATCTGTCACAAACAGACAGTTACCAGCAAATCCTATAAAAAAGGTTTGCATTTCAGCATTTAATGGCACAGGATGCTACGCAGTGAGTAGCCAAAGTGTGGACATAAAGTTTTGTCAAGAAGGACAGACATGGAAGGGTGCATTTTTAATGCATCCATCTTGCACAAATACCATTATTGGTATGGACATTCTAGGACCTTTAGGTATAGTAATTGATTTACCTAATGAAATTTTGTGGATAGGAGACAAACAACAAAGAGAGGAAAAGCAAAATACAGGTTGCTATGCAATCTCTCTACCTGACAAACCTGAAAAATCTACAGGCTATGTAAATACAGACAGTGAGGATGTATGGAAGCATTTACAACAGCAATTCCCAAATCTATGGTCCAAGGGTCCCAGTGATTGTGGAAAACTAGAAAGCCCAGTAGGAGTAGGAAGTGATCAGGACTATATACCACCTTTTCAAAAACAATATCCTATTCCTAGGGAGGCAGAAGAACATATGGAAAAATGTATTGTAGAATGGGAAAAGGAAGGGATTATACAAAAAGGCAACAGTCCTACAAATTCACCAATCTGGCCAGTTAAGAAAAAAGATGGTAGTTATCGTCTTGTTATTGATTTACGGAAGGTTAATCAGTATACCACTCCTAGAGCACATTTGATTCCAGGAGTCCCACAGTTGGCTGCACATATTAAGCCACAAAGTAAATGGTTTACAGTAATAGATTTAGCAAATTTTTTTTTGCAGTT
The DNA here is from genome assembly GCF_019279795.1 of Protopterus annectens. NCBI lineage: Eukaryota > Metazoa > Chordata > Ceratodontiformes > Protopteridae > Protopterus > Protopterus annectens. The sequence goes on along the minus strand of NC_056748.1, from coordinate 183,257,704 downwards.
CCACTCAGGAAAAAAGATTGGCCAAGATTTGCCTTTACATTTAAAAACCAGCAATATGTTATGACAAGGTTACCACAAGGGTTTCAAAACAGTCCAGTTATTTTTCATCAGACAGTAGGATCCATTCTACAACATTTGGAAAAGGATGATTCAGTAATACATCACATTGATGATATTTTAATTCAGTCAGAAACAGTAGAGGAGCATGTACAGCTTCTTAAGAGAGTTTTTTATACTCTACAACAAGCAGGGTTTAAGGTTAAAAGTGAAAAAATTCAGTTTATGACACAAAAAGTTAAGTTTCTAGGTACTATTATAAAGCCAACAGGAAGATCTCCTTGCCCTGTACGTGTGCACGGCATTTTACAAATGGAAAAGCCACTGACTATAGCAGACTTACATAAATTCATGGGAATCATGAATTACAATAGGGAATTTATAGAGGATTATGCAGCCGTGGCTGCTCCCCTATACAAAATGTTACAGGAACAAAAGAACTCCACCTTTTTAGAGTGGGCATCTCATGAAGAGGAGGCATTTTCACAGATAAAAATAAAACTAGCACAAGCTACAGAACTAATAGCGCCCACACCAAGGTTACCATTTGTGTTACAAGCAGCAGCAGGAAAAAAAACACTGTCTGTGGTACTATTACAGGAATGGCCACATGGTAGTGACAACAGAATGGAAAAAACATTACGCCCAGTCACTTTCTTTAGCAGGAAGATGACCCCAGTGGAATTGGGCTACCATCCATGTATACAGCAGTTATTAGCCATTTACTGGGGTATTAAACAAACTGAATATTTGACCGTATTTTCCAGCATTATAGTACAAACACCACATCAAGCTGTAAAAGCTCTGGTAGACAGTTTTGAAATGAACAAAATTACAGATGGTATTAGTCAGGCAGTCTTTGCAAAATGGATGGCACTTTTTGGAATGAAAACTGTTACTATACAGACAGAGGACAAATACTATTTATCAAACTACATGGGATAAACTACATGGGATATGAAGGAAAACAGCATAACTGTTTAGAAAAGATAATGTCACCAGAGGAGCAATTTTTAGCATCTGATTTTGATCACTTTAAGCCATCCATCTTTGTGGATGGAGCACGATATTGGGACCAAGGCAGATACTGGACAGGATTTGCCATAGTTCCAGAAAATCCACAACTGGGTTCTCCTGAACTAATCAAATTACCAGGGCATATGTCAGCTCAAAGAGCTGAACTGGAGGCAGTACTGTATGTGTTAAAGTATTACAATCCCATTAACATTTTTTCAGATAGTGCTTACGTAGTAAATTCTTTGAGATTACATATGGAAACGTGGGTAAGACGAGGATTTGTGGATAGTGTAGGTAAACCATTAAGGCATGCTGAAGTATTAAAAGACATATATAAAGTTATAACAATGTCAAAACAACAAGGACAGTATAGCATCTTAAAAGTAAAAGCACATCAAAAGCCAACCAGTGAAACTTACAGATTAAATGTGTTAGCTGATACTTTGGCAAAACAAGCAGCACAAAATGGAAAAGAACTTCCAGAATATGAATATATCAATATAGAAGTTAGTGTCTTAAAAGAGTTAGATAAAGAATCAATAGAGAAAGACCTTGTAAATATACAAAAACAACAGGGCTTAAAAGAAGAAATCGATCAGTGCAAATTGACAGGAGTATCACCAAAGGAGTACTATGCATACACCACCTCCAAAGGGTTACAGTTGCCATATGTACCATTCCAGTTGGCACGCCAGCTGGTCAAGTTAAATCACCAAATACTGGGCCATATAGGAACTGATAAGTTATGGGCAGTTGTAAAAGAAAAGTATTGGAACCCAAATTTAAAAAAGGTTTGTAAACTGATTATAGAAGAATGTTTAATCTGTCTGCAGGTAAATGCTAAAAGCAAAAGGCCTCAGTTACATCGAGTACAGCCAGCAGATGGGCCATTGTACGCAGTTCAAATAGATTATGCAGGTCCATTACCAACAGCAAAGGGAGGTTACAGGTATCTATTAGTTGTAGTGGACGTTTTTTCAAAATGGGTAGAAGTAATTCCTACCAAAACCATGACAGCAAAGGCAACAGCAGAAGCCTTATGGAAATATATTTTCTGTCATTGGGGATGGCCACGGGTCATAGAGTCAGACAATGGCCCACAGTTTGTTAGTGATCTCATTAAACAAATGTGTAATTTGTTAGGCATACAGCAAAGGTTTCATGTACCATACCATCCACAATCCGATGGCATTGTAGAACGTATGAATCGGACGTTAAAAGAACGTCTAAAAAAGGCATGCTTGGAAAAGGGCAATACATGGGTACATCATCTACCTAGTATTTTAATGGGTATTCGAGCAACACCAAACAGCAAAACAGGTATTTCCCCATATGAAATAATGACAGGCCGCAAAATGCCCATACTATTACCATTTGATCCAGATTTCCCTAATGGTAGGCCCATGCTAGAAATCAGCAAACATCAGGAATGGCTAAAACAACTTACTAGCATATGTGACTATAATGCAAGGGAGCAAGCGTTCCATCTATGGAAAAAGGTGCCAATATTACCAGCTGAAGAAAACCTTCCATGTGGAACCAAAGTATTGGTAAAAACATTCCAAATGGAAGGACCATGGGCTAGCAATTGGCAAGGCCCTTTTGAAGTAGTGGAACAAATTGGACCATTAGTGTACAAAATTAAAGGAAAAAAGAAAAACAGAACAATGTTGGTACATAAAGATCAGCTAAGAATGATCAAAAATAGTAAATCTGATTAAATGTATTCTTTTGTAGGTTTCCAACAGAGAAAACCATAATGAAATTGACTTGGTTTAAAGTGCATCCTTTTGGAAATCCAGTTTCGGATGACCAAAGGCAAAATGATTCAACAATGGAATTTCTATTTAAAGGATGTTTTTTTAAATTGATAATAGCTATCATACTAACTATTATTGTATTGCTTAGTATTAAATTATACTTACAACTTGATAATCAAACTCTAAAGTTACATAAGAGAGAGAGTAAAGAAATGTGGAAAAATGAACAAGACTGGTCACCATCTTTTAACACTTTTTTAGCAAGGCAATGTTGGTATGCAAAAAGCATGAATGTTTCTAATTGTTGGGTATGTAGTTTAATACCAAAAATAGCAGGGGTAATGCCTCTAATACCTATTCCACTAAATTCTCTTAGTAGTTGGAGGGTATTAATAAATGAAACTGGAGATCAAATTATAAATGTACAATTGCGTAAAGCAAGAGTACAGTTATCTGCTATAGTACAGGGGATTACATGTTTTCAACAAAATGGAACTGTTCCAGTGGGCAATAGCAATTGTATTCAAACAATTGAAATGGTAAATTTTCACAACCACATACCAGTACATGGAGTATTTTCTCATGGTTTTCCTATTTTAATACCAATTAAGGGTCAATTAATATTAAGTGATTCAGCAGTATTTCATTTTTCACAAAATGATAAAAATGAGTGTAAAAGCAATATTACATGTTGGAGAAGTAAAACAGATAAAAACTTTACAGTTGTACATGATAAAACTCCTACTATGGGGCAAGTAAATGGCAGTATGGTAAATAGCAGTGTTGCTCTATCAGATGGGTTATATTACATCTGTGGTAAATATGCTTATAAATGGTTACCAAAGGGATGGGATGGCACCTGTTATATAGGATTAGTGGTACCAGCAATGCATCATATAAAAGAGTTACCAAAAGGAAACATTAGAAATGCAAAAAAGAAAAGGGATATATTACCTGTGATTGAAAGTCCAGAAAATCCAGTAGACACCTTAGATACATCACATATATATCATCAAAATCTTGATTATATTAAATTAAAAGATATGGATTTAGGAGATGATGTAATATCTGGAGCAGGTATTTTCCCTTGGTACGGGGCTGCAAAAGCCATCTGGGAGCTGAGAAAACTATCTAAACTAGTTGAGGTATTGGCAAATGCCACTTTTAATGCAGTCCTTGACATTACTGTCGAAATGACAGCAATACAAACTATGGTTTTACAAAATCGAATGGCATTAGATTACATATTAGCATCCCAAGGGGGTACATGTGCTTTAATTGGAAAACAATGTTGTACATTTATTCCAGACAAAACAGAATCTGTAAAAGCACATTTAGAAGTAATTGCACAAGTGTCTCAACATACTAGAAAAAACTGGAATGATGACTGGAGTGAATGGTTTAGTAATCTGTTTACAGGATGGACAGGAAAAATCACTGTATTTTTAATTTCTTTCATTGTTATTGTAATGCTTGGTTGCATATTATTTACATGTATTAAAGTCTGCTTAGCAAAACCTAGTCAAGTTACAGTTATTAATTGTCATAATGAAAAAGTATTATCAAATAATGCTGAATTTATTTCTCTAGTTTAAAATAAAAAAAAAAAAAGGAATTGTTAGTGTGCGCCCAACAATATACTAAGGTTGAAAATAACTTTGCTACAAATATGCAACATAAATAAGGAATAAGATAAAGCTTGCTCAAATGTAGAAAGAAAGTTTAGTAATATGTGATTAGCATCCGTACTAAATGATTGTGGCTTAAAAAATACACACATCAAGAAAGTTTAAAATAAATGACTGTGGCTTAAAAAATAAGGAACTTGCTTATGAGTGTATTATACACACATCAAGAAAACTTACTTCTTACAGACATGACAAGAGTGTAATCTGCTTTCACTGGACAACAGGACATGTTTTCTAAGAAAGTTTAAAAATATGTTTTTCTAAGAAAGTTAATCCACAAGGCGTTTTCTTGAAGACAGTTTACTTATCAGCATTTACAGAATCCACAAGGCATTTTCTTGAAGACAGTTTACTTATCATCATTTGGACAAGAACAGATGTGTTAGCATTTGCGTCATCAAGGCAGTATCTTTCCAAAACCAAGAGGGTGTGTGTTTAAAATATGTATAAAAAGTCTGTATTAAATCTAGTTATGTTAGAGGTATGGTAGGGACACAAGTCCTGAGGTAAATGTTATATCTCTCATATCATCTGTACTATATGAGAAGTAAAGTTGGAACAGTACTTTAAGCTGCAACGTTTGTCCAGTTTGGTTTATTATAAAAAGTTATTGGTTACTGCTCTCTAAAGTTGATGCTGCAAAGTATATTCTCTCATCAGTGTATATTCTGCAAGTTTCTGTATGCGACAGACTGTGAATGCAAATATAACTAGACTTTGAATTTTAGCAGAATCCAGCCAGCAAATCCCACAGCAAGAGCAAGCAGTAAGAAGCAATAAGCAGAGCCAAATATTTTTTCAACACATTCATGTCTTCCCATCATATCTGGATGTAGTCAAGGTGTACTTGTATATTTCTCATACTGTTTTATGTACTAAAATAATTAAGTAATGTGACATGCTATTGCTCTAATTATGTTTTTTTTATCTGCACACCCCTTTTATCTCTCATTTTATTATATTTCTATTTTTAATATATTGTTACTTTAAACAAAATGACCAACAGCACAGGGAGGAATACTGACCACTGGGTTTGACCCACCATACCTCCACAGGTTATAGAATGGAGGGACTGACCCAACAAAGGGACTGACTGACTGCTCAAATAAATAACAATTTTATTTGTTGAAAATAAGCACTTTCGTCCATAAACATTAAATGAACTTCATCAGACACTGTATCCATAAAATGCACTGGTTTAAATAACCACCTCCCAAAATCAGTTGATTGCATCCTACATTTGTCGCCCCTGCCCCATTCTTATTATGTTTACTAAATCATTGTTAAAAACTATAAATACATCTTAAGCTAAAATTCGTAATAATCAACCAAAAAACATACATTTAGACAGATTTAAACCATCCATCCTCATTTTAAATCAAATAAGAAAAAATAAGAAGTTATGTACCTACCATAACGTTCCATGTTAGTTGTCTTCTTCTCGCCTTCTTTCTTGCTGGATGGGTTCGGAGCCGATCCTCGGCTCCGACTCGGCCAATACTAAAGCTCGAGAGCTAATTCCACCGGCTCGAGGCTCCCCTATATCCCACAATGCTAGGCGGTAACTACTCAGATCTCGTTTGATAGCTAGACCAAGCAATTCTAGTCTCCATAGTATGGAGAAGGGTAACCCACCTCTATATAAACCAGAGTGTAAGGTATCCCAGACCTAACAAAAGGGGAAATATAGGTGGTAGAATGTGTGGGAATGTAACTCTTCCAGAGGAAGATCACAAAATGAATTCCTATCGGTCTGTCCAGGCTTGGGGGAAGGAGGGTGGGACGCAAGAAAGAAGGCGAGAAGAAGACAACTAACATGGAACGTTAGGGTAGGTACATAACTTCTTAATGTTAAGTTGTCTATCTCGCCTTCATTCTTGCTGGATGGGACCGTGTCCCTAGCACCTTATCCCGGGTGGCCTATCGGAACAGGCTCTTGAGAACAGTGGAACCAAAGTTGGCACGGTTTCTGGAGACCATGTCCAATTTGTAATGTGAAATGAAGGTATGAGAAGAAGCCCAAGTGGCTGCTGCACAAATGGAATCTATTGGCAGCCTGCCCTGAAAAGCTACGGATGTAGCTAATGCCCTAGTTGAATGAGCTCTAGGTCTTGAAGGTAGTTTTTGATGTCTGATCTCATAGATGACGGTAATTGTAGAGGTGAGCCATCTAGAAAGGGAAACTTTAGTAACTGGAAGGCCCGATTTCCATTCCGCATATGATAGAAAAAGCTGATCAGATTTCCTGAATTGTTTAGTTCTGTCTAAATAATATCTAAGTTGGCGGTGAACATCCAGAAAATGTAGCTTTTGTTCCGACCTGTTGGAACAGTTAGGGAAAAAGACGGGGAGATCAATCGTTGGTTTAGGTTTGTTTGAGAGGACACCTTAGGTAAAAAGGATGGATTAGTACGGAGGGATACCCTATCTTTGTGAAACACTAAGCAAGGAGGGCGACTGCACAGAGCATGGAGTTCAGATATCCTTCTCGCTGAAGTTATGGCTACTAGAAAAAGTGTCTTTCATGAAAGCAACTTCAGGGAACATGAAGCAGCTGGTTCGAAAGGGGGAAGGATTAAGGATGCCAGAACCAAGTTCAAGTCCCATTGAGGCGGGGGATCTTTGATTGGAGGTTTGAGAAGAAAAACGCCCCTTAAAAAGGCTTTGCAGAGCTTGTGAGCCATGATGCTAGACTCCGAGACACCTACATGATAATTAGATACAGCAGCCAACTGAACTCTAATGGTAGATGAAGAAGAGCCTAAATGAAAGAGTTCTGCTAGAAAGTCTAGAATAGACTGGATAGGTGCAGTGAAGGGATCTATATTTTTTGATGTTGCCCAAAAGGAGAAGCGTTTCCATTTGCTATTATAAATCTTCCGGGTAGAAGATTTATGAGAGGCTATCAAGATATCTCGGACCGAGCGAGATATTAAGGGAAGCCTGGCTAAGGCCGGAATCGGAGAAACCACGCTGTGAGGTTGAGAGAATGAAGAGATTGGTGCAGCTGGCCCGATTGGTGGGTCAACAGATCTGGCACTGGGTCCAGATGCCAAGGCTGCTCCAAAAGGTAACAATGAAGGAACGGAAACCATATCTGTCGAGGCCAGTAAGGGGCAATGAGGATCATTGTCACTCTCAAGGCGATGGCTTTCTGAATTAGTTATCAGTGGAAAAGGGGGAAAGGCATACAGAAGTCCCCGGGGCCAATCGTGGACTAGAGCGTCTCTGGTGGGATGGCCTGGTAATGGGAAGAGAGTGAAGAAGTCGTGACACTTGCTGTTTTGGGGAGTAGCAAAAAGATCGCAGCAAGGCTGGCCCCATCATTGGAACACTTCTTCCAGTACTGATTTCTTCAGAGACCACTCGTGGGGCATGAGAATTGCCCTGCTCAACTTGTCTGCAATCACGTTGGATTTCCCGGGAATGTGCGTTGCTACCAGAAAACGCTGAGAAGAGATCGCCCATTGCCAAAGTCTGAGTGCCTCTCGACATAAGGGGTATGATCTGGTTCCGCCTTGTTTGTTGATGTACCACACTACGAACATGTTGTCCGTCTGAATTGCAATAGTCCCTGTGGGAAGAGAGTCATGAAGGGCTTGCAACGCTAAAAGCACTGCTCTCATCTCTAAGACATTTATGTGCAAGTGGCACTCGAAAGGCTGCCACGTGCCCTGGACTGTCCTGCCCTGATAATGCCCCCCCCCCACACGATCAGGGAGGCGTCTGTTGTCAACGTGGCGACTGGGGGGGGGAGTGAAGGGTCTTCCTTGGAGAACCTGAGGTGATGTGATCCACCAAGACAGTTGATTCTTGCATGATTGAGTCAACAATATGGTGTGGGACATTGGGAGCTGTTGGAAGGACCATTGAGTAAACAGCATCCATTGGAGGATCCTCATGTGGAAGCGAGCTAAGGGGAGAAGGGGGATAGCTGCTGCCATGAGTCCTAATACCTTCAAAACTAGTCTGGCTTTGACTTTGTTGCATTGTAAGAGAAGGTAAACTTGTTTGCGGATGTCTGACACTCTCTGCTCTGTAAGTCTGGCTGAAAGATTGAGTGTGTCTAATGTGGCATCTATAAAGGTAATTGACAAGGCGACAAGGCAGATTTTTCAAAATTTATTGAAATGCCTAGAGCTTGGCAAGTTTGGATAGTGAAGTCTCTGGATAGAAGTAGTTGATGTCTGGTGGTGGCAGTAAGGAGTCAGTCGTCTAAATATGGAAACACCTGGAATCCTTGATGTCTCAAGTGAGCCGTGACCACTGCCATGCATTTGGTAAACACTCGGGGGGCTGTAGTGAGACCAAAGGGCAGGGCTCTGAATTGATAGTGACTGGCTCCCAGCCTGAAGCGGAGAAATCTCCTGGAGCTTCTGTTCATCTTTATATGGTAGTACGCGTCCTGAAGATCTATCGAGCACATCCAATTGTCCTGACCCAAGAAGGGTAGGATGGACTATAGCGTGACCGTCCGGAATTTTGTTTTTCTGACATACTTGTTTAAGTTGCTGAGATCCAGTATGGGTCTCCAGTCTCCTGTTTTTTTTGGTACCAAAAAGAATTTGGAGTAGATTCCGGATCCTTGTTGGTCTGCTGGGACTGATTGGATAGCTATTTTTGATAGCAGCTTTGAAATTTCTAGTGCTGCTTGTTCCCTTAGACTGGGTGGAACGTCTGGAAGGGATCCTTTGGGTTGGGATGGAATGTGAATAAAGGGAATTTTGTAACCCTCGGATATGATCGACTGTACCCATTTGTCTTGTGTAAGGGAAAGCCAGGCTTTTGGGTACAGAGATAATCTTCCCCCGACTGCCTCCGAAGGTGGACAGCCAGACAGCACCTCAGGGATGCTGAAAGGGTTTATCAGAGAAAGTTTCTCTGCTACCCTGGTTTTGCGGACCTCCTCTGCCTCTAGGGCGGCATCTACTATTGTTATTCCCCCCTCTGCCTCTAGAGGGGAATCGACCTTGTGCATCAGATGAGACTCCCTGGGTTTGTTTGCGGAACCACATCATTCCTCCCTTCTGACCTTTGGGATAAGGCTTAGAAGGGGTAGAAAAACGGACTCCCACGGCAGAGAGAGTCTTACCTTCCACCTCGCACCTAGTCAATGTATCCTTCACCTGAGGACCAAACAAGGATGATCCATCAAAGGGGGAATTGGTGAAGGATGCCTTGAAAAGGTCCGCAAAGTTGCACAGCCGCATCCAGGCGTGACGTCGTAGGGCAACGCCTGTGCCTGCGGCTCTACTCACCCCATCCGCAGCATATGAGATAAGCCGCATGGAGGAGTTAACGATGGAGTTCAGGGTTGCCAACTGGGAGTTCATTCTGTCTTGGAACCCCTCAGCTGTTGGATCCTTTACCTCTTCACTCATATCCTTGAGTAAATCTCTCTGGAGACGAGTGAAGTGACACAAGTAGTTCAGCGACCGCATTGAAAAGGTCGCTGATGAGAACATCCGCTTACCGTACCTGTCCATGGTCATAGATTCCTTATTAGGAGGACGGACAGGTACCGAAGGATCGGCTAACTCCTCCATGTTAAGTTGTCTATCTCGCCTTCATTCTTGCTGGATGGATGGTTTGGAGCCAATCCTCGGCTCTGACTCGGCCAATACTAAAGCTCGAGAGCTAATTCCACTGGCTCGAGGCTCCCCTATATCCCACAATGCTAGGCGGTAACTACTCAGATCTCGTTTTCCGCTTAGCTGACGAGGTGCTTTTCTACCGGCTCTGGCAGGTTAGTGAAAAATTATTCTATTTTCACAATCTTTAGACCCCTATTACTTTCTTAGTATAACTGTTAGTTTTTATTATCTTTGCCTTGAATCGATTCACCTCTTTTGCCCATAATCCCTCCCTTTATTCCCCTTTAACTTTAGGCCTTAGGCCCCTTATCTTTTCCTTGAATCGATTCACCTCTTTTGCCCATAATCCCTCCCTTTATTCCCCTTTAACTTTAGGCCTTAGGCCCCTTCCCCTTCTTCTCCTAGTCCTTTAGTGTGACTGGAATTTTATATTTTCTTAAAGGCCTAAATCTTTATCTCTAGGGGCAGTAATAAACTTAGACGGCCTCCTCGGGGTGGGTTCCACTGAATCAGAAGCCATCCAGGCCTTCCTTTCCACCACTTCCATAAGGGGGTCAAAGGGAGGGGACACCCAGGAGGTAGAAGGGCGAGAGCCGAACGCCTCAAGGTACACTGACTCATCCTCTGAAGGGTTAAGGGCTGGCCAGTTCCCCCTCTGTTTCAGGATCTCAAGGATGTCAGCAAAGGAGACATCCTCAGAGGGGGATCGAGGGGAACCTTCAGATTCCTCTAAGTCAGTGTCAGAGGTGATAGACTCAGGGAATGTGCTTCCTCTTGCACTGCCTCTTCCTAGGGGGTTCTCCTACCGGGTCAGGAGAGGCCTCGGAAGAGGAGGAAATTACCAATGGGGAAACTTGAGGAGTTGGCTCTCTGCGGTCTGAAGCAAGGGTGTGGGTAGAAATCACCGCAGGCACTGATGATGGAGGGGCTGACGGAGCCGACTGTGGGGCAGACACTGGTTCTAGCACACTCCGCATGACCTCGAAGGCACCCCTATCAGACAAGGCCGGAGGTCCCCACTCCGAAGAGACCAGGACCCCCCCGGCACCGACAGGGACGGCTCCGAGGCCAATGTCGGAGCCAAACTCACCAGCGCCGAAGCACCGAGAGGGAGAGCGGGGTCGGACAAGGGTCCGATGCCACTCGCCCCCTCGGAGCCGACGAGGGAAGCTCGGCGCCGAGATCCCTCCAAAGAGGGGAGCGGAGCAGACGACGGAGCCGAAAGGGAAGGTATCGGATCCGACGCACCAACAGTCATGGCTCCGATGAGCCCCGGCTCCGAGCTCAAAGGAGTCGGAGGAGGAATACATTGAGGGACAGAAATAGCCACTGACTGATGAGTTGGGCTATGAAGCATTTGGGCCAGTCTACACACTACCCTTTGCAAATCGTGGTCAGATAGCCTGGAAGACCGTGAGGAATGCGATCTACGGCTCCGCTCCGAAAGAAGAGGGGACCCTGGTGCCGAGTGAATGGAGCCGATGGAGGGAGACCTAGATCTTTTTCTTAAAGGTTGCTCCGATAAAAGTATCGGAGCCAACTGAGTCTTATCAGCCTCGGCTCCGGCCGGAGCCGAGGTAATAGTATGAGGCTTGGAAACATCGGCTCCAGCCGGAGCCGATGTCAAAGCAGTTTTGATGCTTCCAGAGGACGGCTCTGAAGCCGGACCCGACTGTCTGGAAGTCACAGACTGGGTCGGGGGGCCTTCAGACTTTAATAAGCCACGCAAAATCAATTTATTTTTGCGTTCCTGCAGGACTCTAGGGCTGAAACCATGGCACACAGCACATGAGTCCTGCAGGTGCAAAGGTCCCAGGCAATACACACAAGAAGTGTGACCGTCTGTCAGAGACATTTTCTGAGACCTTGGAGTCCTTAGTAAAGGCCTAAGTAATAAAAACACACACACACACACACACACACACACACACACAGGCCTTTAAGAAAATATAAAATTCCAGTCACACTAAAGGACTAGGAGAAGTAGGGGAAGGGGCCTAAGGCCTAAAGTTAAAGGGGCATAAAGGGAGGGATTATGGGCAAAAGAGGTGAATCGATTCAAGGAAAAGATAATAAAAACTAACAGTTATACTAAGAAAGTAATAGGGGTCTAAAGATTGTGAAAATAGAATAATTTTTCACTAACCTGCCAGAGCCGGTAGAAAAGCACCTCGTCAGCTAAGCGGCAAACAAGATCTGAGTAGTTACCGCCTAGCATTGTGGGATATAGGGGAGCCTCAAGCCGGTGGAATTAGCTCTCGAGCTTTAGTATTGGCCGAGTCGGAGCCGAGGATCGGCTCCGAACCCATCCAGCAAGAATGAAGGCGAGATAGACAACTTAACATTATACATTTAAAATATTTAGAACATTAAAAAAGGATTGTACTGCTGTCATAAGTCGAACCTAAACTAACCCATGAACATAACTGAAATATGTCCTGGCTTAGTAAATTAAACAATAAAATATATTACCAAAGCATCTTATCAGAAACTTTTATCATTCCTGAAGTGCAATGCAACTAAAGTATGTAAATATAAAATAAACATGAAAAATGCATTATAAAAAAACAGAAATATAAATATTGTGTGTATCCCAAGCCTAGTTTTTCATCTAGTTAAAGCCCTCAATCTCAACAAACAATTAACAAAACAGTACTCATTAATTCCTAGCCAGGTATAAGCATACAAAATAATTTGTTAGAAAAGTTCACTTTTTCAAGTTGTACTGACCACGGTCACACTTATATTCTTGTTCAACTACATCAATAACAGTTTATTTAAAAGAATGACCTTCACTTGCTAGAACATGCTTTCCCAGTGCACTATGAGTGTTCCCCTTCTTTATACAATACTCATGCTCGTATATTCTCTCTTTCATTTTACGTTCAGTCTTGCCTATGTAAAAGCATGGGCAAGACTGACACAAACAAAAATAAACTACACCACTGGTATTACAATCAAATACACCCCTCAGTTTCAAATATACCTCTCAGTTTATAATGTAGCCCATTAAATGTAAAGCCTTCTCCCGCTTGTATGTACTAACATTGTGGACAAAATCTACATTTCCTCATTTTGAGACTTTTTACTATGTTCATATTCTTAGCACCTTATTTCTCAAAAATATCTTTGATGTTCCTACCTCTCCTAAATGTAATATTTGGATTAAACACAATTTTCTCCCTGACTGAACCATTTTCTTCAATACTATCTAATTTTTGTTCAGAACCCATCTCAACCATTTATGATTACTGTTGTAAGTAGTTATCAAATCTGCAGTGTGAATACCAGACTTTAACATGTTACCTACTATGTCACAATTCACACTTTGAGGCTCATTATCATATATACCACTCCTAACTTTTTCCTTTTTCAAAATAGGCACATATAATCCTTTCATTCTCTTTTGTTGTACCTCATTCAATAATTCTTCCCACTGAACTTATGTGGCTAGGCTTACATAGGTCCTTGGGCCGATAGCCTAGTACCTACCTATGAACCCAAGGGTAATCCCTTCTGATAAACATTTCTTTCATAATCCTACATTCTTCTAAAAAAATCCCCATCAAGAGACACCATTCTTGCCACTCTCACTGACTGGCCCTTTACCACGGGCCTTTTCTGATGGTAAAGGTAGGAGCTGTCAAAATGGAGGAATGTATTTGAATATGTTTCCTTCCTATGGATTTTTGAGATGTAAGCTTGGGCCTCATATATATTTCTCAAGTAACATATCCAAGTATGCTATCCAATCTGTATTCATTTTGTATGTAAATACTAAAAAATCTGTTGTAGAATTTATATAATCAATAAAGGAGCTAATACTATCCACCCCATCTATCCACAATACAAAAACATTGTTCAAAAAGCATACATAAAGTTGGATTTTTCTATTAATTATTGTGTTATCAAAGATGTACTTATGCTCCCATTTAGCCATTATTATGTTTGCAAATGTCCCTCCACATGGGGACCTCATTGCAGCCCTGTTTTTTTGCAAATAACTACCACCTCTGAAGCACAAAAAGTTATCTTCATACAAATGAATGTCCTTTTGCTTCACTCCTTTCTCATGTAGAAATTCTGTTAACCACTGAATCCCAGTTTCCTGGGGTAGACACTATAAAGATCTTTTACATCTATGGTTAGGAATATGTCATCTGCGCTGAAAGGTAAATCATTAATCATACCTCAAAACTCCCAAGAATCTTTACAGATCTGCTTTTCATTAAATAAAATCTCTTTCAACTTGGAGTCCAAAAACTTGGCACAGGGGTATGTGATGGAATTTCCCACATCTACAATTGGGCACATAGGGGGATCCATCAAGTTCTTATAAATTTGGGGTAACTATGGCTGCCATGTGCAAATAATTATACATATCCACATTAATCCTGTTTTCATTAAACAAGTCTTCTATGAAAGAATTAATTTTCCTATATGCACCATTCATTTCACTTTTTGAGACACATTCATAAGTGTCTGTCTCCAATATTCGCAACATTTTACTATCATATTGGTGAATGTCCATTAGCACCAACCCACCCCTCTTATCTGGCTTCATTATTCGAATGTTCTATTGCCTAAGATAACCCAACACATATTGTTGTTCCTTGGTTAAATTATTGTATCTGGTTCTGTTTTTCTTACTATCAGGCCATTCCCTGATTTCTAGTTCACATACTTTTTCATATAAAGCCAAGGTTGGATGTAGGGTTGAGCCGAAAGTACAAACTATGGAGAAATCATGAAAAAATTCAGTACCCTCTCTAAAAAAGAAGTTATGTACTCACCATAATGTTCCATCTGTGTTGTCTATCCTCATTTATCCTTGACAGATGGGTTCAGTAACATTCTTGGAACAGACTCGGCCGTTACTATAGCTTGCGCCAGCGAAAAACCCTCAAGCTTCACCTCTACCCAGAATCCCTCTAACTCAATGACCTCACATTGAGTTTGCAGAAAATTAGTAAACATATGAAAACATATATATATTTATGGTTCTACGTTGAGTCAACGAAAGTACATTTGTTCAAAACATACTTTCGTGTTCCCGTTTTTCCTAAAGTGCATTTATTCGAAAATGCACTTTAGTGAAAAATGAACCAACGAAACCACCCTGAAAAAAAAACAAAAAAAAAAAAACAGTAAACACATTTACGCAAGGGAGCAAGCCCCCCATGCACCCCCAACACCCCCACTACTAATATATTCTAACTCTGAGATTGCACTACAGTGGGGAAAGGGAATACTCCCTCATCCCCACTGTAATGCGATCTACAATAACAACCTCCGTCCATTTTCATTGATACGTTTTTTCGCGAAAGTGCATTTTGAAAAAATTTCAAAACATTGTTAAAATTAGAAATCGCAGCCAATAGTAGTTTGATGGTGGATGGAGAAGCCCCAGCACTGAACAGAGATACTAAGAAAATTAAAACATGCTCAATTGAAGCACAGAAAGGATCAGTTTTCTTTTCCTGTGCCCAATTTGTAAATCTCTTCTACTTACTTAAACATAGTTTTCTAGTACAAGTTTATGAGCCGATAAAAGGATGTTACATACTGGAGAGGACATATTAGGATGCCTGGCAATTAATGGAATGGGAGGAATCACGCAATCAACTTGAGGTTCAAAATGTTTGGGTGAACAATGCCATCTGGATGAGATGGGAAAAATGGCACTGGGTCCAGAATCTACGGTTGATGAATCAAGTTAAGGCCAAAGAAAGGGGAACCAAATCTGTCAAGGCCAAAAGGGAGCAAAGAGGATTACTGTACTCTTCAACCCGAGTGCTTTCTGTAAAAATTTGGAAATTAGAGGTACCGGGGGGAAAGGCATACAGTAGAACAGGGGATCGATCATGGAGGAGAGTGTCTCTGGGTGACTTTCAAGAGGTGATCAGGGTGAAGTAATTGCTGCATTTTTGTATAGGGGAGAAGCAAGGTTGTTCCCAATGACTGAATATCACTTTCACCACTTCTAGATTGAGAGACTACTCATAAGGCTGAAGGATGCATCTGCACAGCTTGTCTGCAATCACAATGGAACTCCCCAGAATGTGCACTGCTATTAGAAAGCAGCTGGACGAGGTCGCATATTGCCACATTCTCAGAGCTTCTCGACAAAGGTAGGTAAGACTTGGTTCCTCCCTGTTTGTTGATGTACCAAACCACTCACATATTTTCCATTTGAATTGCAATAGTTCCCTAAGGAAGAGCTGACTGAAAGGCCTGGAACACAAGAAATGCTGCTCTCCAAGACACTGATGTGCAAGTTGGCCTCTAATGGGAGCCAAGTGCCTTGGACCATCTTGCCTAGATAATGCCTGCCCCCACCACATTTGGGAGGTGTCCGTGGTCACTATGGCCATGAGCTCCTGAAAAACAAAAGGATGACTATGAAGAATTTGCTCACAGTGCAAAAGAAGGTCCATTTTGCAATGGCTGGTGATTAAGATTTGGTCTGACAGTGAAGGATAGATCACTGGGAAGCTAGTAGCCATTGCAGAACTCTGACATGTAAAATGGCTAACGGGACTAGAGTTATGGAAGCTGCCATGGATCCTAGAACTTGCAAAAGTAATCATGCGGGAACTTCCTTCCTGTGAATTATCTTTCGAATCTGAACAAAATTCTCTGATGTCGTTCTGGAGGAGGAGATGCTATCACTCTAAGTATTCAGTACTGCCCCAATTAATTCAAAATTTTGTGACGGGATTAAATGTGACTTTTCTAGAGTGACAGTAATCCCCAGATGGACACAGATGTGGAGGGTGCAGTCTCTGACTACTATTAATTGATGCTTGGTCTAAGTAGTTATGAGCCAGTTGTCCAAGTACTGAAACACTCAGAATCCTTGTAGTCTCAAGTGAGCTGCTACTACTGCCATGCATTAGGTGAACAACCTGGGGGCTGTGGTGAGTTCAAAGGGCAGTATTCTGAATTCGTAATGACTGGCTCCCAGACTAAAGTGGAGGAATCTTCTGGTCCATTTGCCCATTTTTATATGGTAATATGCATCCTGAAGGGCTACTGAGCACATTCAGTCGTATTTCTTTAGACAGAGGAGAATAGACTGTACCATGACCATCTGGAATTTTGTTTCTTGAGCAGATGTGTTCAGTACACTGAGATCCAAAATCAGTCTCCAGTCCCCTGTATTTTTTGGCACTAAAAAGAATCTTGAGTAGGTTCCGGATCCTTCTTGGTCTGGTGGAACTCGCTGGATGACTCGTTTCCCCAGCAATTTCTGGATTTCTTGGGTAGAACACTGAGGATTTTCTTTTGAATAGGGGGAGGTTGAGAAAAGGGAATGATATAAGCTCTGGATATGATTCATTGCACCCAGGAATCTTTTGTTAAGTTTAGTCAGGTGTTAGGGTACAAGGAGAAGCATCCCCTGACTGCCTCCACAGGAAGAAAATCGGGCTTCCCTTCAGGAATTCTGAAAGGGCTTGCCTGGGAATGAATCCCTGAAGCCCTGGTTTTGCAGACCACTCCTGCCATTAGGGTGGCGTCTTCCATTTTGGTTGCCCCCACTGCCCCTGGGGGAACTCCCTCCACGTGTATCTTGGAAAGGCCCTTGGGATTTCTTCAACCATATTTTTCCACTGCTCTCTGGTTCCTAGAAAAGGACCTTGGGGGGGGGGACGTACGCCCACTGCAGAAAGGGTCTTACCAACCTTCTCACACTTGGATAAAGTCTCTTTTACGTTAGGGCCAAACAAAGATGTTCCATCAAAAGGAGCATTGATGAAAGAAAACTTGAATGGTTCCGCAAAGTCACATAAGCGCATCCAGACTTGTCTCCTTATGGCTACATCTGTGCCCACTGCTCTAGACATCCCTTTGGCTGTATGAGCGAACAGCCTCATGGATAAACTGGACACAGACTCCAGGGTGGCTAATTGGGAAGCCACTTTCTCTTAGCATGTCTATGTGTAGGCATGTGCATATAAATAGTGAGCACGTGCAGGCAGCAGTGCCATTTTGAGAGAACAGCCACAGTGTTAACATCTATGAGCGTAGTAGTCAGTCTGTTTATAAGTTTATTTAAGTTACTAAGCCTCAATTCAGATGTGTTTGTGTATAATAAATCTACTTGAACTAAACCCACAACTGTTCTTCTGTTTCATCCTGAACGGACAAGCGACATGGTGTCAGAAGTGGGATTGAGAGTGCAACTTCTTCAAGCCATGAGGTGCAGAGTTGACGGTGAATGTATATTAAGCAGGCTGGATGATATAGTGCTCAAATGATTAAAAAGGGCCAGAAACAAACTTCAGGTAAACAAAAATTAAATTATTTGTTTTGCAAAGAAAATAAGGAGCATTCGTAAGGCATAGAACGCATTATTAATCAAACAAGTAGCACAAAGTATATTATTAATCAAACAAAAGGCACAAAAAGCATTATTAATTAAACAAAGTGTTCGAAACCACAATATTTGATAAAATTATCAGCAATACATGTATGCGGTTCAGAACTACTGTACCTCCGGTTTGCATAATGAGCATGTTTAAAGTAAAACGAGCAGAAGAAAAGTATAATAGGTTCATAGGTAGTTACTAGGCTATTGGCCCTAGGGCCTATATAAGCCTAGTCAAACGGTACCCTGGCTTTTGCCACCCAAGAAAATTATTTTCCTGTGCCCCTGTCAAGCAGAGCCAGAGAAGTGATCCCCGGGGTGAATTTCCTATCTCCCATCCAATCATCAAGATTTTTCTTGAACAGTGCTAATGAGGAGCTTTGTTTGATATAGATAGCTAGTTTGTTCCAGAGTATGGGAAGTTTCTGGGACAGGAATCTATCCCTCCAGCATGTTGTGTTTATTGTGGTGACAAGGTTTAGGTCCCTAGAGCATGTAGCTCGGAGGGATTGGGATTTCTTTAAGTGGAGCATGTCCAACAGCTCTGGGTTTGACATAGCTTTGCATGTTAGGCAGAGATTGCCTCTGAGTAGGCGATATGCGACAGAGTAAAGCTGCAGTTTTTTGAGACGGTCATCTGTTTGAGGCTGGTAATCCTCTTTGTGAGGTATTTCTGTGGCCTTTCCAGTTGTTGTAGATGTCTTGTGAGGTACATACCAAAAGGGGTGTTGTACTCTATAATGGGTCTAATGAGTGATGAGTAGAGGGGAACAATGGCCTCTTTTTTCCTGGATGAGAAACGTTTTGTGATGAGGTGTGCCACATAGAAGGATTTCCTGACTACTGTGGCAATGTGATTATCAAAGGAGAGACTACTGTCCACCTGTGTCCCAAGGTCTCTTATCACACTTTCGGTGTTAAGTAGACTACCGTCTATGTGGTAGTGCATGGGTACAGAGTTTTTACCAAAAGGGATGACAATGCATTTTTTGGCATTGAGCTTCAGGCCATGGCTTTGACACCAGGCATCTGTCTCAGTGAGGCCCTTTTGTAGGATGTCCACATCGTTAGGAGTTTTGATTATGGCTCCCAGTTTACAGTCATCTACGAACTTTGTTAGCCAAAGACCTTCTGTGTTAGCCTGTACTTCAGAGAAGTAGATACCAAACAGGAGAAGACCTAGGACTAAACCCTGTGGTACTCCATTTGTCACTGGTCTTAAGTTGGATTTAGAGTCTGCTACTTTCACAGTGTGGGTTCTGTCAGTGAGCCAGTTGACAACCCATCTTGTGACATAGGGATTTATACCTAGTTTAGTGAGTTTATCTATAATTCCAGAGTGGGGGATGGTGTCAAAAGCCTTGGCGACATCTAGATAGGCTGTGTGAACCACCTTACACTCATCTAAGGCTTTGGTGACCCCTTCAAAGAAGTCTATCACGCTTAGGAGACATGATCTGCCTTTTAAAAACCTGAACTGGGTAGGGTCCAGAGTTTGGAGATTACCAATGTCATTGTTTATAAGGTCCATGATGATATGTTCCATAGCCTTGCAGACCAGGCTCATCAGGCTAATGGGGCGGTAGTTCCTGGGGTCAGTGGTGTCTCCCTCTTTGTGGAGTTGAATAACTGTTGCTGTGCTCCATTCAGTGGGCACAAAGCCTGAGGTGAGGCTATGATTAAACATGGTGCTTAGGTGGGGTGCCAGTTCGTTCTGTAGTTCATGTAGAATGCAGCCTGGGATGTTGTCAGATCCCATGGATGCTGTGTTCTTGGATTTGAAGAGTGTCTTCTTTACATGTGCAGCCATGATTACAGGAACTTTTCATTCTTCTGGTATAAAGATGGGCCCTTTAGGGGATGAGAGAGGGGTAAAGTTAGCACTGAACCTATCTGCCAGGATGTTGGCAATATCAGTTGGTTCTGTATATTTAGTGCCATTGTGCTGTAACTCGGAGCAAATCTGAGTGTTGCCATTGAGATTCTTGACATAGCTATAGAATGCTTTGTGGTTGTCTTTAGAATCAGTGGTGATTTTGTTTTCGTAACTCGCTTTGGAGGATTTTATGAGGAATCTCAGCTTCTTACTGAGGCTGACCATGGAGTTCCTCCAATCATGGGATTTTACTCTTTTTTGCAACAGTTTCTTTCTTCTGTTGTAGAGTTTGTTTATGGCAGCGGACCACCAGATTGTCCTTTTCTTTTTTTTGGAGGATAGCATCTTGGTTCTGTTAGGGATTGCATGATCCATGCACTCATGTAAGTGCTTATAAAGTGCATCTGTATAGGATTCAGCAGATGTACCTCTATTGTCCGTCAGCATGGATGTCGTGAAGTTTGCCAATTCTGTCTTAAGAAGCGTGAAGTTGGCTTTGGAGAAATTTTTTCTGGTGGTTTCCCTAATGGGGTGGGATGTGGATGTCTAAGGTGATTTGCTTGTTGTCGGATCTGACCAACGAGGAATTGACCTCTGGTGTGGAACACCAGTTGCCCATGTTGGTAATGACCAGGTCTAGGATATTGCTGCCCTGGTGGGGGTGTAGATAAGTTGATCCAAGGCACTGGAATTTATGAATTCCAGAAAACGTTGAGCACAAGAGTTGGCACGAGTAGTTTTCCCAGTTAATGGTGGGGTAGTTGAAATCGCCCATTATTAGGGTATAAGATTGTACCCTAATATTTTCCAGTGTATCAAGAAATGAGGAGTGAGAATCCTGGGGCATGGTGGGGGATCTGTAACAAGCTACAATTTGGATTGCAATCTTGCCCAGAGTAAGTTGCACTTGGATAATCTTGGATGCATTATGCTGAGCAACTAGCCTGGAGGTGTGGATATCCTTAATGAATATGGACACGCCTCCGCAATTAGTGCTTCGGTCCAGGTTAGGTGGCCGAAAGGAGTGCTATGAATTATAACCTGGTAATGCAGGGGTACTCTCTGGAGCCTTGAACCAGGTCTCTGTCACTGCACAGATGTGGATGTTCTCCATTTTAAGGAGTGCCTCAAGTGAATGCATTTTGAGGTTAAGACTTCTAGCATTAAGTAGCATTACCCTCAGATTTTGCTTGCTTGTACCTGTTACGATGGTGAATTTGTCATTTGAATCTTGCCTAAAAAAGGCACTATAGGGGTGGCAAGAGCCTTAGCCAGTATCCAGAATCCCAAGGGCGACAGTTGCAGGCCATCTCTGGCAAAGCATTGTGGTTTGTCGATCATGTCATCCCAGGCAGACAGATACGGGATCCCCTTAGAATGACACCAGAAGCTTAGGCAATTGTTGAAGTCAATCATTTTGTCCTTGTACTGTGGTATCATTCTGGGTGATGGCAGGATGCTACTCAGGGTTAGGGTCATACCTGCCTGGGCGACAAGATCGGACAGCTACTCCATGTCTCTTTTCATGTAGTCCAGGGAGGTACGTCTCAGGTTATTCACACCAACATGGACAATGACAGAGTCATATTTGTACTTGTTGTGGCGTGACCTGAGTGCATGTGTTATGTGGTGGATCCTGGCACCTGACAGGCAGCTGACAGTAACTTTCTCCTTGTTTAGCCTTGTGAGTGGAACATCAGTGTGCCTGACTATAGAGTCACCTATGACTAGAGTGTTGGGTACGTTGTTATGCCTTATGGGCTGTGGTTGAGTGGCACATTGAGTTTGTGGGCTATGCGTCATTTGGGTTGTGTTGGGGGGTAGAGGTTGCTTGCGTTTCTGCTTTGGAGGTCCCTGTTGCTTGGGTAGGTTTTTTTTGAGAGACTCCGCGAATGTAGGTGTGTGTTTTGTGCTTCTATGTGTGTGTTTTGGTGGTGTAGGTTTTGAGGGACTATGTGATAAGTGTGGTGTGGTGCAAGTGTTTACCTTCTCCTCTTGACTGTCTAGTCCACTCTTGGGTGAAGACAGCTTTGCTTCCAGTTTGGCTATATAAGTGCATCTCTGACAGGTTGTAGTGTTGGGTGGTAGGAGGACAGGGTTGTCTGTGTACATGAGGCAATTGCTGCATTGCCCCAAGATACCCAGATTCATCAGGTAGACAGGAGAAAACACCAGGAGCTGACCCTTAGACATGCTTGGATAGGTGCTTATTTATTAAGTACTAAAAACTGTTTTCCTCTAGACAAGTGAGGAAAGTTGAGTGCTGTAGCAATTTGTAGCTTATTTACTGCTTACAATGAGTTCTGAACAAGTGTTGAGCTCAAAGAAACAAATTTGAGTGCTGAAACTAGAAAACTGGCTAGTTCTAAGAAACAAAATTAAGCTAGAAGGCATCCCTCCAACACAGAAAGGCTTGGGGGCTCAGAAGCTTACAAACAGTCCTGGATATAGCAAATCTGTATCTGGACTAGACGACTTACAGGAAAGGCAGGAAACAAGCTTAGAAACATGTTTTTTTTGTAAAGTGGAAAGGGGAAAGGAGGAGCAGTAACTAACTGGGTTGGCCTTCTCAAATGTTCTCCCTGGATTAGGTAGAATGAGGTAATAACACTAGACTGGGAGGAGTGTCCCAGATCAAATTTACAGTAGGGACAGGCAACTGCAAAGCCACCAAGTAACAAGATACCAACAGGGAGGGAGAGAGGGTGGGAAACAAAAATCAGAACAAACAAACCCAACCAGATGCTTAACAATTGTAGAAAATTTCTAGTTAATACCGCACACACAGTGAAACTAGCTAGCAAAGTATATGCAGACAATAAAAGTGCTATAAATAACTTAGAAATAAGCAAAAAACAGGATACTTAATGTTATATATCACAGATTAGTTGGCTCAGAGCCCTTCCTCCGATTAACTTGGCAAGAGGTTAAATGGGCATAACGAGTACAATAAAAGGGCAAAATAAACTTAAAAAAAGCAAGGCGACTGCATGTTTTTTAGTAAATGACTGTGTTTTGGCATAAACTACTATTTCGCATTGACTGAAGCTATTCAAAGCATAACTAGAGTTGTTCGAAGAATCTCAGAGTGTGCAAAGTGTTTGCAGAGTGTGATCTTTATTACGGTGCAATTATTTCAAAGAGTTTGTTGTGTGCAAAGTACAGTTATTTTGCAAAGTTCAGTGAAAGAAGTACAGCCATTTTGAGAAGTTTCTTGTGCTTTGTACATTTATTCGCAAAGTGCTGCAACATTTCAGTGTGTTTCTTCAACTGTACAGTTATTTCACAATGTACAGCCATTTTGAAAAGTTCTTGTGCTGTATACAGTTCATTTACAAATTGCATTAGTTTTGAAGTTTTTCTTACTCCAAGCTTCTTGTTCTGTGTACAGTTCATTTGCAGACTACAGTCATTTTGAAGTATTTATTACACTGATAAAGGGTGGTTTCGCAAAGTACAGTGATTTTAATGTGTTTTTGTGCTATGGAGACTTATTTAGCAAAGTGCAGTTATTTCAAAGAGTCTGTTGTGCTATTGGGCATAATTATAAGTTCTGGATATTTATGTGCGTGTATGCTCGTACATAATTTCAACCACCTTCACTACTGTGTGTTAATATGGCAGAGGCATTTCGTAGACCCAAGTCCACTTGTGTTTGATCATAATATTGCGGAGAATTGGAGAGTATTTGAATAGGAATATGATATTTTCATAGAAGCAGCTTTTTTTGACAAAGATGCATATACGAGGGCATTTATTTTGCTTAACTTAGCAGGGTCAGAAGTCATTAAAAGAGACCGCTTACATGTGTATGCACCAGCAGTATATGCAGGAGAAGGGGAAAAACACCATATTGTTGTACTGGCTGAATCAAGAGAGGACTGAGTGCTTGAAATGTAAATTTAGAGAAATGTGCAACCCTCAGACAAATGTTACATTAAAGAGGCACCTATTCTATACAAGAGACCAAAATCCAATAGAAACCTTTGCAGCTTATATCACCGATTTAACTTGAAAGATGAGTTAATAAAGGACAGGCTTGTGTATGGTGTTAATAGTGATGCAGTGAGAAAGATTTTGCTTCATGACACTGATTTAACATTGAGCAAAGCTATAGAGATTTGTCAAATCCATGAGCTCACAGAAAGGCACACAAGTATGCTTGCAAGTGATAAGAGCATGGTTTCAGCAGCCTCTAGAGCAAGCGTAGACAGCATGCAACACATGGCTAGCAGAAGCAGGCCAAAGCACATGGCACCTGCAGCCCCTGCAGGTTTTCCAGGGAAGACCTGTAGCTTTCTAGAAATTTCCAAGACTAGCCCAGCAAAACGTACATGCTCAGTGCAGCATAAGGGTGAGTCAGCAAAACCCAAGTAAAGTCTTATTGTTAACTGTTGTAATTGTGTTCAGTCTAAAGGACAGAAGTGCTTAGCATTTGGTCAGCAATGCCACAAGTGTAAAAAAAATGGAACCACTTTCAAATGTTTTGTAGATCAAGCAAGTCTCATTCAATTATTAAGAAAGGCCACTCAAAAAAGCAAGTAGAAAGCTGCAACCCTACCTTCTATGTAGATGGTGTATCAGTGGACAGTGAAAAGGTTAATGCAGTAGATTTACTGGCAAAGAATGAAGTATTTTGTACTGTCCTGATCAATGGTAAACCCACTCACAGCTCAAAGTAGACACTGTTTCAAAGTGTAATATAATGTCAGCAGAAACATTTTCTAGCATGAGAGTTGGTAATAACTTAATTTGGCTAATTGCACGAAGCTTGCTGCTTATGAAGGTGAAGACATTCAAACCAAAGGTTCAGTAGTGCTTTCATGCTATTCGGCTGGGAACAGTTACAGCTTGCAATTTTATGTAGTCAGAAGACCTGTGCAGTCATTATTAAGTCTCAGAGACAGTTTAAAAATGAAACTGCTTTCTTTTACCAAAGAAGTCCATCACGTAAGCACTTGTCCCAGTTCCAGCTTCAGTGATGCGATTTTCTCAGAGTATGCTGATGTTTCTGACGACAAGGTAGGCAAATTTCCAATTGTGTACTCCATGAAAGTAAACCCAGAGGCCAGTCCAGTGGTCAGACCAGCAAGAAGAGTTCCAATGGCTATGGAGGACAAAGTCAAGGTCCAATTAGATAAGATGGTGCAGCAAGATGTGACTTGTCCAGTCACAGAACCAACAGAGCGGGTGTCTTCCATGGCAGTTGCTCATAAGAAAAGCTCAGATGAAATCAGAATATGCATTGACCCAAGAGATTTGAACAAGGCATTAAAGAGATCTCATCATCCTATGAGTACAGTCGAGGTGGCTGCCACCCTCATGCCAAGTGTCACTGTTTTTTTCTGTCTTGGATGCAGAGAGTTCATTTTGGCAAGTAATGCTTGATTGCATATCTTCACTACTGACTACATTCAGCATATCATTTGGTAGATACAGATTCCTTAGAATGCATTTTGGAATAAATTCTGCCAGTGAAGTCTTTCAGTGTGCAATAGAGCAAATTTTTTCAGGCTATCCGTGTGCTATGATAGTGGATGATTTGCTGGTTGTTGGTAATGGAGTAGCAGCCCTTGGCAGAAACCTCAGGAA
Source organism: Protopterus annectens (assembly GCF_019279795.1). Taxonomy (NCBI): domain Eukaryota; kingdom Metazoa; phylum Chordata; order Ceratodontiformes; family Protopteridae; genus Protopterus; species Protopterus annectens. The sequence continues at coordinate 183,231,749 of NC_056748.1, read as the reverse complement.
AGTTCTGGGCAGAACAGGTGAGATGAACTTGAAGCTCAATCCTCTGAAATGTAAATTCAGGCTACCAGAAGTTACTTATGTAAGTCATTTACTTACCAGTACAGGCTTATGACCATACCCTTCCAAACAAGCAGCCATTCTTGAGATGCCAGCTCCAGACAGTGTCCAAGCCCTACAGCGTCTGCTTGGTATGGTTAACTATTTGGGTAAATTTATCCCTGACTTTAGTGAGTTTTCACTGCCTTTAAGAGAACTGACACGCAAAAATGTTGCCTGGTCACGGCTGGAACAACACCAGAGAGATTGATAACCTCAAACAGCAAGCTGCCAACCCTCTTACATTGAAATACTACTATGTCCACAAACCAGTAGCTCTTTCCTGTGATGCTTCAAAGTTCGGTCTTGGTGCAGTTATTCATCAAGAGGGCAGACCAATTCCCTATGCATCTAGAACTCTTAACCAAACTGAAACGCAGTACGCTTAAAATGAGAAGGAACTTTTGGCAACTGTGTTCACATGTTCGAAGTTCCATGATTATATTTATGGCCGAGTTATTCAAGTCAAACCTGATTATCAACCACTAGTCACTATTTTAAAGAAGCCTATGCATACAGCTCCAGCAAGACTACAAAGAATGATGCTCAGATTACAAAAATACAGCTTCAAAATGGTCTATACAAAAAGCAAATGTCTTAATATGGCTGATACCTTATCCAAATCGCCCAGAAATACCATAGAACTGCTTGATGTAGAGAATTTTAACTTTGATGTCATGTAAGTGCGTAAGTTTTCTACCACGAGACTTGATGAGCTGCAAGATCATACAAAGACTGACCCAATTTGCAGAAGCTCAACCACTTCATAAATGTTGGATGGCCTTTAAAACAATCTTGTGTATCGCCAGAAGTACAACCTTATTTTCCATACAGAGATGAGATGCTGATGGAAGATGGTATCATTTTCAAAGGTCCCAAAATTATTGTTCCTACTTCCTTACACCATAAATACATTCAGATTTTGCATCATGGCCACCCAGGTTCTGAAGCTACCAAAAGAAGGTCGAGAGGACTAGTATTTTGGCCTTATCTGTCAAAAGACATTGATAAAGTGCTTTCATCTTGTTCAGTATGCAATAGTACTAAACTGCATTTGCAAAAAGAACCACTTCAGTTAAGCCAGATTCCTGAACTACCTTGGTCAACAGTAGCCAGTGACATATTTGAATGGAGCAATCAGCATTAGTTAGTGTTGGCAGACTCTTATTCAAACTTGTTTGAGATCGATTTGCTACCTAACCGAATGTCCAGAGCTGATAATACTAAGCTGAAACATCATTTCTCAGTCCATGGTAGTCCACACAAAGTTATTTCTGACAACGGTACCCAGTTTACCAATCAATTGTTTCAGAAATTTGCAAAAGAGTTGGACTTTATCCATGTTACTAATAGTCTGGACTACCCACAGTCAAATGGTCTTGCTAAACATGTAGTACAGAGTGCAAAGCAATTACTAGAGAGGTCAAAGCGTGACAATACCGATATCTTCTTGAATTTACTTAACCTCAGAAATATACCCTGTGACAACTTACTTGGCTCACCTGCTCAGAGACTTCTATCTAGGCAAACCAGAACAACCTTGCCTATCAGTTCTAGTTTGTTGGTGCCCAGTGCTAAAATCAACAGAGCAATCAAATCCCAACTCTTCAAGAAGCTTTCCTTTCAGACGTCCAGCTATGATAAAGTGAGCAGATTTCTTCTTCCGTTAAAAGGAGGAGACAGAGAGGATGCAAACGGCGAAAGGCTTTGATCAAATTGTTCAAGTAAGAGGCATATGTGCTGAGCCGAAATCCTACTTAGTGCTATCTGAGGGTACAGAATATAGGAGAAACCACAGGCATCTTACTCTGGTGTTTGAACCCATATCGTAGGATTGCACCTGTGATACAGACTCTAGATCTCAGAGCAACCCTGACAATGTTCATACTGAAGAATATACCTCAGTATCTATTCCCCTTCCTGATGATGTCCAAGATGTCCCTACAGTTGAACATTCATTAAAGACAGTCCCTGTTTCTAGACCCAATTCTGATTTTTATCTTACACGATCAGGTCATATTTCTAGACCTAGTGTAAAATACACAGCAACCTGGACATGATTGTTTTGTGTGTGTTTAATTTTGTATGACTTCATATAAAAGAATGAGTTCTGTATAATTGTGTCAAAGGATCATTTCTGTATAATTGCATGCCAATGAATACTGTCATCTGATATATAATCTATTTCTCAAAGAGGGTGGATACAGAACAGAGCATGTGCTGTAACTTTAAGAAGCATTTCCAGGTGTAGGCACATGCATATAAATAGTGAGCATGTGCAGGCAGCAGTGCCATTTTGAAAGAACAGCCAGAGTGTTAACATGTATGAGTATAGTAGTCAAGTCAGTTTATAAGTTTGTTGAAGTTTAAGTTACTAAGCCTCAACGTAAATGTGCTTGTGTGTAATAAAGCTGTTTGAACTGAACCCACAACTGTTTATCTGTTTTATCCTAACCGGACGAGCGACACACTCCCTCAGCTACAGATCCTGCAAGGGTGTCTGACAACACTTTTGTGCCAAAAATTTCAAGGACCTTATGGCAAAGGTCAATAAAGCATAGACCTGCTTCCCAAATCTGTCCATGGCCCAAAACTCCCTACTGGGCAAATGGACGGAGGAACTCTCCTCAGCAAGTTCCTTTTTAGCGGCTGCCGCTATGACTATAGCATCTACAGCCAACCCCTTATCCCAAAAATGCTTATCTTCTGGAGCAGAAAGAATCTTATCCAGTCTTTTGGGGATGGGGTTGATGGTTTCTAGAGCCTTCCACGCCCACTGAGAATTCAAATCAATGATTTCATCAGCGGCCGGAGTCACCCAAGAGGTAGACAGTCAGGTGCTGAAAGCCTGCAAGTAAATAGATTCCTCAGAGGAAGGGTTTGGGACTTCCAGCCACCCTTCTGTTTTAAAATTTCCAGGATTTCTCCAAATGAGACATCTTCAGGGGGTGACAGTGGGGACCTTTCTCCCTCATCGAAATCTGAGTCTTTGGTGACTGATTCCTGGTTGGAATCCAAGTGCTTCCTCTTGCACTTCTTTTGCTGAGGGACCTCCTCAGGGGGATAATCTGGGGAAGTATTAGAAGATGACAGCACCTGTACCTGTGATACCTGAGGCTTCAGCATCCACTGTCCTATGGAGAGGCAGTAGGAATATAAGAATTAGAGGGAGGTACCTGTTCCAAGGGGGAAGGCACTGACTGAGTCTCTGCAAGAGAAAGGGTCCTCTGCATAGCCTCGAAGGCCGGCCCCCCTGAAGAGGGAAGGAAGCCCAAAAATGAGAAGGTCTGCCTCGGAACTGTGGTCACTCCCCACTCTGAAGAAATGACATCTGAGACCGAAGCCAGAATCGAACTAACTTAAGCCAAAGCTTCAAGGAAGCAGGAATGGCTCAGAAAAATCTGGAGTTGAGACTTGTCCCCCAGAACTGGCAGGGTAGCCACAGCTCAGGGAGGTCTCCGGTTCAGAAACAACCGACGAGCTCAGGGTAATTACTGGCTCCAAAAAAACGAACAACTCTGAAGCAGGTACAGTCCGTGCTGGGAGGTCCGGAATAGAAGACTCTTAAGATCTCCGAAGAGGTTAGAGGAGAAAGAGTAGTTAATGGTGTAAAGGAAGTTTCGGTACCAATACCCAAATGGGTCAGTACCAAAGAGGGGCCTGAAAGACCTCTAGCCCATAAAAAGTTTATTCACTAGCCTTCTGAAAGGCTTTTAGTGGAACAGATGAGACGGAAGGGGCCTTAGGCCTCTGCAACAATACCTCTGGAAACTCCCCAACAAAGGGATCAATAAGCAGAGAGTAGGTAGTTCTGCGCAAAGTGATCTTTCAGTGAAGCAGCAGTCACTTTCTGTATCAAGGCCTTCGATGTCAAAGGGCTCAAAATTGTAATCGGTGCCAGAAAACACATCAGCACTGGAGTGTCAACAGCAGAGGCCTTCGGCTTTGTGGGAACTTTCAGAGCACAGGTCTTCAATTTTTTTGGCTTTTGGAACCAATGGGGAGGTTGTAACCAAGAGACTTAATCTCTTTAATTTTTCTACAAAAGACAAGAAAGAAAGAAAGAGATGAAACTTCTCTCCTATCTTTATCTCCAGTGGATAAGGCTTCACTAAAGAATGAAGGGGGAAGTCCTTCAGCTACCTCTAAAGCGTGGTGGCTGAAGGCTTGAAAAGTGCTACAATTTTCCTATAAATTGTGAGGGCCAAGACAATACATACACAATAAATGAAAGTCTGAAGAGGAAATATTATGGCCACACTTCTGGCATTTTTTGAAGCCAGAAGGGTCTTTACCCTTCTCAGCCATGTCAAGCAGGGAAAAATAGAGAAAGCTGCTAAGAAAATCTCACTCCACAAAAAGAAAAAAGGAAAATGAGAGCAGAAGAGATATAATTTTACTTAGATTTTTATATTTTAAGCTACAAAGAAAAAAAGGAAAAGAAGACTATTAAAGATGATAGTGGTAAAAATATACAAGCATGTGCAGGAACGAAAGAAAGACTGGGGGGACTATCAGCAATGATGGTGGGGAATACACAAACGTGCAAAGGAAAAGAGTATCAACAATGATACTCACAGAAATACACTAAGTGTAATGAGAAAGAAGAAAAGGGAAATGAGACAGAAACTATAAGAAAAAACAAAAATTTACCTAAACCCACTAGTGCTCAAGAGTAGTAGCTAAACACGACCGTTTTCAGAAAGCAGAAAAAGAGATCTGAGGCAAATGAAAGAGAGGAATTCTGGGTAGAGATGAAGCTCAAGAGTTTTTGGCTGGCGCGAAATGTAGTAACGGCCGAGTTGGTTCCGAGATTGGAACTGAACCCATCTGTCAAGGATGAAATGAAGATTGACAACATCAGATCACAAGCTTAAAGTTTAGCTTCCATACGTATAACTTCAAACTGAACAAGGTAGTGGCCAAATCTGCTCCTCTAGAAGGTATGAAAGAAAGTCCTTAGCTCAATGTGTTGGCTGCCATTACATCAATTTTGGTCCTCGAGAAGTTATAAATTTTGAAATCATCCTCTGAATTTGTGATAACCTTAAAGTGGGGTGCCTCTTCATCTTTTGGCTCACTCTTGACACCCTCAATGGCTTCCCTTACCAGAAATTCACTCAAATCCTCCAACTGCATCTCAAGACAGTTGTTCTTGGGGGATGGTCCAGGATTCCTCACTCCCCATTGTTTCCCCCCTTAAAGGTGTGTAAAAACCTGCCGTTTGGATGGCCCTGGGGATCCTGCCTTTGTTGTTTCTCCTTAATTTTTTCAAGCCTTCACAAAGGAGGAAAATAATTGCAGTTCTGTCCTCTCCCATTTTCATTAGCCACATAGGAAGCACCAGTTTGTACAGCATTTACATGGGAGCTAGAATTCTGATTTCTATCAATACTATTAAATATTCTCAGATGTTCATATTTATACATTTCATCTTCTTTAATTTAATTATCAAGTGCACTTAGCTCTTGCGCCAAAGCCTCTATTAGTCTATATTGGTCTATTATTATGTTTCATAATTACTTCTAAATATCTGTAGCCTTGTTTATCAAAAACAGCAAGAGTTCCATGTATAAAGAAGAATTTAATTCTACATTATTATGGTACTGACAGATATATAACTATGGATAAGTTTGTTCTTAGTAAACTCTAAAAGATAACTATGCTCTAATCGCAACTTCTTGTATTTTAATAATTTGTAGTCAAATAGAATCACACAAAACACACAGCTAGATACGGCCCATGGAAAAGTTTTAACATTTTGTCCTCAGCATTTGCATGGAGGTTGGCATCGTGAACCAATGCTGAGTGACACTGGCTACCATTTAACTTCCTATGGCAAACGCTGAAGATTTTAATTTCAAACACAGCAGTTTGGTTATTTTCACTTAAATGTGCTTAAATCCACTGTGCTATGGTAGACTAAAGGTACAACTAAGAAACATTTACTATAACAGTTCACAGGTTGCCGGATGATTACTATTTCTTATATGGTGTGTTGAGATAATTCCACTATCTGCACACTGATATTTTTGCATAGTGTCATGGGTTTGATTACAGTTGCTAGTCAAATTACTTCATGACACTTTATAACACTATCATATAGTTAACTGTAAACATCTATACTTCTCTCCATTTACAACATTTCATTAACATATCATTTGAATAGTGCAGCAAGAAAGCAACTGAAAAAACATTCCAGCCCCAAAATGGAGACTTATTAAGCCACCCTTATCTTCCTTATCTCTTAATGTTGGTTGTACTCTCTTACTGTCCTTGCTCCCCATAGCAAACACTTCATTGTGCAGAGCACTATAGCTTAATAATGAGGAAATAAATTAGAGTAACACACCACACAGATGGTCCTACATGTCCCATAAAAAATACTGTGGTTGTTCCTCTCTCTTTCTCTCTCTTTGTTAACCCCTTTTGCTTCAGTAAGCTGTCACCGTCCTTCAACTGTGTAATTTGAAGTGTGCGAAGTAAAACTACCTTTGTGGTATGATGAAATAATGCTCAGATCTGTAGACAGAATTTGCACTATTTCAAGGGTTCTAATCCAAGCATTAGCTAAGTTTTATTTATTTATTTATTGATGGATTGACATTTGATTACTGGGAAAGTAGAAACCCATTTTCAGCAAAGGCCTGGGGAGAAAAACTCCAAATTATTACATAACATTTTAAGAACAATAATTTTACAATCTTCAAAAATAAAAGAAAAAACATCTGCAGTTTAAATAATTATAACAAATGAGACATAATACAAAAACATTGGTTAAGAATAGATACAAAGTATATGGCAATCATTTAATATTTAAAGAAATTTCAGACAGTTTGTAGAGAAATTAAAGGTAAGTTAACTTAATGCAGATAGGAATTACAATATGAAGTGATGGAAAAACAGGCTTATGGTATATTTAGAGAAAAAGTCAGGGAAGAGAGTTAAATAGCAGTAAGGAAGTAAGTGATGAAGGAAGAGTAAACAGGTATAAGGAATGAAAAGGTACGTGCTTACATTTAGGGATATAGTTTATCCTGGGTTTGAGCAAGACCAGAGCCTGATGTTAGCTAGGAAACCTTTTAGAGTGTTTTTGAAAGATGGGAGGAAGGGTACAGATCTGACGGATACAGGATAGGAGTTACAGGCCTTAGCAACCTTGTATGAGTATAGACAATGCCAGGCAGATTTGCTAGGTTTGTAGACAAACAGGAGTTTTTGGTCAATGGATTGCAATGACCACCTGAGAACATAGTGTTTTTAGTGCTGGACAGGCAGACTGATGCTGGATAATTTTATAGTTGGTAAGACATCATGTATATGTTAGTTAATTTGGCAGTTCTAACCAATTAAGGCTTTTCAGTGGTTGGTTCTGAAAGGGGTATGTGCTGCAAATTTAGCAACCTTGTTATAGCATTGTTCAAGTTTTAATTTTTGTGAAGCTTGTAGATTAGTAAGGATGGGAGCACCATAAAGAAGACCGGGGGAGAGGTAAGTAGGGGCAAGTGAAGTTTTAGTTGCGCTGTTAAGAACTTTTTTTGACAGTAATAGTTTCTTATAAGACGTGACTTCAATGGTTGTATTATCAAGAGAGAGGACTTTAAATTTTATTTTTTCGTGAGAGAGGGATTAGGGGGGAAAAGCTGTAGTCCGGTCTTTTTGGGTTGAGCATCAGTTGTGAGTTACTAGGCCATGTTTCAGTGGCTATTAAAGCTTCCTGAATAATTTTTTGAGATGTACCATGTTCTCAGATGAGCAAATGAGAGTGAAATCACCTGCATATTTTATTAAGGTGGCCTGTTGTGTGGAATTATACACGGTGTTGATGAAAATGGTAAGAGGAGGGGACCAAGCATAAAGCCTTGTGATACACCTGTTGTGACTGGGAGGTAAAGAGAAAGCACGGAGTGCCATTTTAATGACTGATACCTATTGGACAGGTAGCTTTTGAACCACAGAAGTGTGGGCTGAGAGTAACCTAGTGAGAACATTTGAAGTACAAGTTTGCTACGACAAACTGTGTCAAAGACTTTAGACAAGTCTAGAAATAGGGAAGCGACTAGTTAGCCATTATCTCTAGCTTTATTGACAGTATCTATATAGGTTCGAAGGGCAGTGCTAGTACAACAGTAAGCATTTTATGCGTAAGCTGTTGCCTACATATTGTCATGAGCCACCGTTATCATCATTCTGTTATGAGCTACTTGGCCCCTGACTCCCACTCCCCCTGTCTATGCATGTTCCCCCTTCTGTGTTACTAGCCTTTCTACTCTGCACTGGCACAATATCTGGTCCCAATCACCAAATGCAACTGAGGCTAAATGGAAGTACACAGCTTATGGCAAAATCTTGTGAGTTTTTGCCTTCTGCTGCAATATTCTGGTACCCTTTGCATTGAAGGTACAGGATAAAGTTGTCATGAGGGTAATGAAGAGTAATACATACATTCTCCTTTTTCTGTAATCTGCTGTCACATGGGAACCTTGTGAAGTAGGACTTCCTATGTGGTGTGTTTAGATAATACTTATGTCTGTAAATTTTTCTTAGAAAATTCTCATGGTTCGAATCTAGATGCATGTCATCTGTATGATTCTTGTTGGTGTATATGCTGGTTACACCTTTTCTTAACACACCATCATCCTGCTGCTATATTAATGTGCTTACTCCCTATTGTGAAGCCTGTCTTGTAGAAATCTTGCATGAATAGCTATGATGATAAAGCAAACAGAAAAACATGAACTAATCTGTTAGTATGTCTTTATGTGTATTCCTGTCACCAGCTGTCCATTTCTTCTCCTCCTTGATTCCAAACTGCTTCCCTAAGCCATGTTTCCACCACCGATAACATGTTTTGTCCTTCATGTGTTTCAAAATACAACTGTAGTATACAACTAACTATTGAATAACTGCAAATTTCATGACAAAAGTATAAATCATGACACCTAAAACATGACCATAACACACATCTGTTCTGTATTCCATCAGATTCAGACATGGTTGTATATTATATATATACTTCTTATTTGCTCAAATGATAGTACAGAGCACCACAGACTACTGCGAATTCCCATTTTAATTTCAAGGTAGTGACAGGCAAATAATGCCTCCGTGTCAAATGTGCTGTGTCCACTTCCAATAAGAAGAATACATTTAACTCTAGACACAACTCCATTTCCAGATTATCCCACTTTTAACAGAAATATCCTCTCTGCAATACAGAGGTTCAAAAGTGCACTCTCTCCACTTAACAGCCAAACTTCTGTAGCTCTTGCGATTAATATTGTGCTCTCTAGATTGTGTAACTAGACAGGTGGGAAGTTCAGTTCTCACTGTGGGGAACTTGGGCACACATGCGTGCACGCGTGCATGTGTGTGCATGTGTGTTGGGGGTATAGTGACAGGTAAATAATGTTTCAATGTCAAATATGCTGTGTCCATTTCCACTAAGGAGAATACATTTAATTTTGAATACAGCTCTCTCTGTACATTATCCCACATTTAAAAGTAGCATCCTCTCTGCAACACACTGATGACGTCATCCTGCACAAGTACACTCTCGTCCTTTAAAAGTCAGACTTCTCCTGTGGCACTTGCAACTAATACTGTGCTCTCTAGATTGTGCAACTAGATAGGTAGCAGGTTCAATTCTCACCACAGGGAACTTGAGTGTGTGTGTGCATGTGTGGTGGGGGATATACTGACAGGTAAGTAAGGCCTCATTGTCAAATATGCTTTGCCCACTTTCACTGAGGAGAATACATTTCACCCCTCTCTCTACACATGATCCCACTTTCAAAAGAAACATCCTCTGCCAACACACTGACGAGGTCATACTGTCAAAAGTGCACTCTCTTCCCTTCAAGAGTCAGACTTCTCCTGTGGTACTCGTGACTAATATTGTGCTCTCTAAGCTAGTGTAACTAGATAGGCAGGAGTTTTAAATCTCACCATCAAGAATCTGTGAGGGCGACTACAATATCAAGTACATATAGCTTCCTAAACAGATATGCGGTACCAACTTCCAGTTGGGAAAAATTTAACCTGGTGAGTATGCCACTATCCTCTTATTGCAGTTTTACTACAAACATCATCTCTGCAATAAAATGAAGTTATCCTGTCAAAATTGCAGTGATGCTTGCGGCTAATATTGTGTTCTATACATTGTTTAACTGTAGGGTAGTTGTTTCAGATTTGAATGTGGTGAACATGAGTGTCTGTGTAGTTCTAGTGCCATGGAACTTCAAAAACAGATGTGCTGTATCCACTCCACTTAGAAGAAAAGTTACTTTGGACAAAATTCCCTCTGTAGTTTATCCCACTCTTAACACAAACTTCTTAACTGCAACACAGAGATGAGGTCATCCTGTCAAATGTATACTCTCTCCTCTTAAGAGTCATAATTGTCCAGTGGCATTTGCAGCTAATACCCTCTTTGCTAGACTGTACAACTAGATAGGACATTGAACTCTCACATTGGAGAACTTGTGAGTGTAGCTTCAATGTCAGTTACACATAGCTTCCTGAATGGACATACTGTATCAACTTCCAGCTAGAGAAAGATTTTAACATGGGAGAGGATGCTCCATCCCCTTATCCCACTTTTACAACAAACATCTTCTCTCTATCTACCAATGAGGTCATCTTGTCAAAACTTCACACTGTGCTCTTACAGTTCAGACTTCTCCTGTGGCATTTGCAGCTAATTTAGGCTTCTAATGCATGCAGTATGTGCAGCTATGTAGTGTTAGTGTGCAATTCTTCCACACCCATACATTTTAGAAGAGGAACAGCGTATGAAAGAATGGCAATGCCATCCATTCAAATGTACATTGTCAACATTGCACTGTCAATATTGCAAAGCAACATCTTGTGTGGCACATGTGATTCAGGCAGTGTTCTGTAACGTGTGAGCTTAGGTACTCTGTTCAAGGCCAGCCATTACTCCTTAAAATCACATGTCTTTGTCTGTGAATGCGCAGGAGGTAACAATGTTGTCAGCCAACCATCTGCTGTCTACATATATGGATGGGAATTAATGTTACAAAGATTTCTGCTCCTTTTTCACAATGAAATGCATTCTTTGATAATGATGATGCCATGAGATGACATTCTGCTTTCCCATGAGAAAGTACATTTGTGTAAGAACTTACCATAATAGATGATGTCCTATTGACATATGGGGTGTCACCGCTGTCTGACCAGGGTACCAAAGCTTTACCTTCTCTAGGTCATACATCCAATGCAGAACCCTCAGCTCATATGCACTGGAGCATACAGATGGAAGAACGAGGGTGGATTCTCAGTCCATCTCCAAGCCAGAGGCCTGAAGACTACTGAGACAGGAGACTGGTTAGCTAGGAGAAGTATAGCTGAAACAAATAATAAAACTCTCCCATTCCCATGTAACAGATAAGAGGTTGAAGCAAAGGAGGAGAGAAAAATGAAAACTGAAGTGGGAAACAGAATACTGCAACACTGAACAGTAGGACAGCCATTGTTAATGATGTTCTTACATAACTGTACTATGTCCTGACTGAAATCACTGTTACAGTACTCCTGACATATGGGTGATAGAGCAGGACTAAGAGGGAAGGAAGCATTGATAGCTGGAAAGTGAGATTTTGTAAAAGAGTATGCCAAATCTGACCAAAAAAGTTTGCAGAGATACTGCAGAACAGCAGACACTTGAGATATGAGTGGGTCCAGAGTATGCAACACCAAAAGGAAAACCTTTTTCGTTTAGCAGTGTAAGACTTTCCTAGTAGTAGGTGTCCTGGCCTATTGAAGTGTGTTTGAGGAATTAAAATCCTGTCATCCATAGGGTCAGGTTGAGAGATGGAAGATTTTGGTAGAACAGCAATCCTCTTTGCTGAGTTATTAGGTTCAGTTGAAGAGAAGTTCTCCAGTAATTTCCCTCCGTCGGCCAAAACAGCAGGGGAAATCAATACTGCTTTGGTAAAAACTGTGCCAGTAAAATAAATTTCTATGCTTTCTTTTGTGCCTTGAGAAGAATTTTTGGAAGAAGTGGCAAAAAGGAAAAACAAAGAGAAACTTCCTCATTCAATGTAAGGAAAAGGCATCTGTCCCCCAGGTTGAGGGACAAGTGTCCCTAGTGCAGAACTGGTGGAGCTGATGGCTGAAGGTGACACAAATAGGTCTACCAAAGGGGTACTCCAGTGAAGGATGATAGTTTAGAAAACCTCTCTGTTCAAAGTCCACTCATGGGGGTTCCTCCAGGAAGCAACATAGGGAGTCTGCTAGCACATCATCCTGAGAAGGGTGTAGTTGTGAGCATAATGTTCAGTTGGGTCACTAAGTTCTACACCTCGAGTGCTAACCTACACATTTGATAAGACCTGGTGCCTCCCTGTTTGTTCATGTGCCACATGACTGTGGTTCACAGACGACTGCAAACTGGGAGCCATTATTAAATTCCCAAATTATGTGGATACTCTACAAAAGGGCCTTACAGAAACAGATGCTTGGAGCCAGAGCCATGGGCTCAAGCTCAATGCCAAGAAATGTACAGTTATCCCCTTTGGGAAAAAACATGTACCCATGAATTACCACATAGGTGGCAGTACACTAAACACCGAAAGTGTGACAAGAGACTTAGGGACACAGTTGGACAGTGGTCTCACCTTCAATAACCACATTGCCACAACAGTCAGAAAAATCCTTCTGTGTGGCATACCTCATCACTAAGGGCTTTTCTTCCAGAAAAAAGGAGGTCATTGTCCCACTGTACTCATCCCTCATTAGACCCATTATAGAATACAATGCCCCATTTGATATGCACCTCTCAAGACATCTGCAACAACTGGAAAGGCCGCAGAAATACCTCACTAAAAGAATCACACATTTAAAGCAGATGCCCTATGCTGACCGCCTTAAAAAACTCCAACTATACTCTGTCGCATATCATCTACTCAGAGGTGATCTCTGCTTAACATACAAGGCCATGTCAAACCCAGAACTGCTGGATATGCTACACTTAAAGAAATCCCAATCCCTCAGAGCCACACGCTCCAGGGATCTAAACCTTGTCATCATAATAAACAAAACATGCTGGAGGGATAGGTTCCTGACCCAGAGACTCCCCAGACTCTGGAATAGACAGCCCATACATGTCAAGCAGAGAGCCTCTGTGGCCCTCTTCAAAAGGAACCTTGGGAACCTTGACGATTGGATGGGAGAAAGGAAATTCACCCCGGGTATCACGTCAGTCACCCTGCTAGACAGGGGTCCAGGGAAGTAAACAGTGTGGGAAGAAATAGCCAGGGAATTATTATGGCTAGGCTTGTATAGGCCCTAGGGCCGACAGCCTAGTACCAACCTATGAACCTATGGTACTGTCTATGTACACTAGGAGATAGCCGGATTTGTAAAAGTGGGCAAAAATCTGAAGAGTCTGCAAACCAGCCCTCATTTCCTTCAGATTGATAAGTTCCTTCTGGAACTGAGGCAGACATTTCCCCTGTAATCAAATGTGTGATCTAGTCCATGCCTTGTCTGCAGCATAATTGTCAACCTGTTGAGGAAAAAGTGGGAGGGGTGAAAGGCAGTTCTGGGTTGAGGATGATCTGTTCCCTTCACCAAAGTAGCTCCTTTCTGAGACAAGGGAGGAGTGGAATCTGGATGACAATGCTGGGACCACACATATTTCAGGTACCACTGGATTGTCCTCATGTATGGCCAGAGGGAGCATAGGGATGATGCCAGTCATTAATCCCAAAACTTTTAGCATTTTCATTGCTGCACAATGGGTTGCAGAGGAGAGCTTTTGGAAGTAATTGGGCAGACTGCAAACTTTCTCCTGTGGAAGGAAGGCATGCATTTTCTGTATGTCTAGTCTGCAGCCCAGGAAAAGAAAAACATGGCCTGTGTAGAAACCATGTGTGATTTTGTTGTTGTTTACAGTAAAACAAGACTTGTAAGACCATGGAGGGTGAAGTTTGGATGCTGAGGAAGAATTTCTTGAGAGACAGCCTGGATTAATAGGTCATCCAGGTAGGGGAAATATGAATTCCTTGAGTGCAACAGAATGCTACTACTGGAGCTAGACACGTTGTGAAGACTCCTGGAGCTATGGAAAGGCAAAAGGCAAAGCAGTAAACTGAAAATGCAAGGAGGAAAAAATCTGAGGTATCTCTTGCATAAAGGATGGATGGGTATGTATAAGTAGGTGTCCTTCAGAGCCAGTGACACTAAGAAAACCTGGGGGAGGACGAAAGACAGAAGAAGAAAAACATTTTGAACTATGGAACCTTCTAGTAAGTGCACAGGACAGACGGATCTAGGGTGGGTGCCCTTCTTTCCTTGGGACTAGAAAATTTCTAGAGTAAAATCCCTGTCTCATGACTTCCTTTGGGACTTGCTTGATGGTGCCCCAATTCAAGAGGTCATGAATAATGGAGCCGTAAAGGGATATTTGGTGTCGAGAAGGTTGTGGGATGCTTTCAGAGGGGGAATATATTCATAAGGCTTAGCATAGCCATCTCTGATGACCAACAGGGCCCACTTGTCTGTGGTAATAGCGTCCCACTTGTTTAGGAAGACTGACAGTTTGGGCAGGGGGAGGTGTGCTGCAGAGGTAGCGACAGGTTTTTGCCTCCGAAGGGAGGCCTCCCAATTGGTGGTTCCCAATAGGCTTTTTTCAGAGTACCTTTTCCTAGGGAATTTCCTTTGTTTCTGAACCGTCATAGGAAGGTAGATTTAGATGGGTAGTTCCTATGTTATCTAGGAACTGAGGGGACCAGGATCTGTCTGCAGTCTTTCATGGTCTTACATTGATCCTGGAGAGGTTTAAACAGGCTGATTGCCTGGAGACCAAACAGTAAGTCACTGTCCAAGGGGGAGTCTAGAATTTTGCATTTAAGTATAGGCTGACCGTGAAGCCATGCAAATCTACAAATAAGTGGCAGTGGCCCTAAAAGAAGCATCCACAGTATTGTGACTGCACTTAATGTTATGTCTGGCAATGTCAGTGGCCTGCAGCAGTGAGCTCTGAATTGTTTGCTTAAACTCTGCTGTAGGAGGGTCCAGTATAACTTTATTTAGGAAATGCAGGACAGAGATCTGCCCAAAGGCAAGGGTAGCAGAGGTGTAAACCTTCTTCCTCCATCTATCCATAGCCCTACTGTCTTTGTCAGTAAGTAAAGCATCTGCACTAGGCAGAAGCTTAGAGGGCTTATCAGAAGAGAAATACTACAGAGGGGTCTGCCACTGGATTCTTGTATAAATATTTTTAGATCATCAGACACCTTCTAAAATCTGTCTGATCTCTTGGGAGCTGGAGGTTGAGAATCAGGGCAGAAGAAGTGGAATGAAAGATGTCCTGGAAAGCTTCAGGGACAGGAGGGACTAGAGAAACGACAGGAGTACCCATCTACAAGAGGGTGTTAATACTTCTTTTGAACATCAGAAATCTGCATGGATTGCTATTCAAAATGCTTCATCATATTCTGTATAGTCCCCTCAAAAGAACCTTCCTCACTGGGGGAAATTGGGGGAGGGAGTCCTCTTTTTGGGTGGAGATTTGTTCTGGTGAATGTAGCAGCTGAGAGGAATAGTCCAGAGAATGAACAAAGTCATAGTTCTGTTCCTCATGAGAAAAAACAGGAAAACAAGGTAGGTTTTTGAGGGGTAGCCTTTGGTTGCAGAGACCCAAAGGAAAAAGGTTTCAAGGGTATGATGCCTTTGAACAACCTCTGTGAGAAGTCTATCCAGTCCTTTTCCCTAGCTGCTTTGGAAGAGGTCACATACCAAGTCTTCTGTTTTATTGGTTTAGGCATGACATCTGTCTAGATGAGGCACAGAGGTTTAGAACCCTGTCTAATTTATTTTAAAGAACCTGTCATCCCTTCCCTAACCAGGATTTGAGGGAAGCAATGCAGTTCTTTGGAATTGAGACACAGTTCCCTCAGAGATACTGGCAGTCTGTTAGGCCTCAGGAGCCACACATCCTCCAACAGGGTTTCAGAAGCAGGCAACCGAGAAGTAGTCTGACATACCATGGGCTCTGCAACCTCAGCAGGTAAGTCAGAGTCTGAAAAGGAATGCAGATCCCTTTGAGGTCTCTAGTTTTTTCTTCAGTGATTGTGGGATGTCTGAGGATGTGGGGTCTGCCATCTTTGACTGGGCCAAGCATTTAAGACACTGGGTCATGAGAAAAATATTGAGAGTAGAAAGCCCTGACTTGCGGATTTTAGGAACTAATGATTGTCAGAGCAAGAGTTGTGATCATGTTCCAGGCCCAGGAAAAAAGGTACTTAGTATGTAAGTCCTTGTACAGAATCTGCCTATCACACTTGCACTTATCCCACATAGCTGACATCTACAGCTTTCAACAAAATATTGTAAGATAAAAAAGGAAGGTTCACTAATGAGGCTTTTATCTGGATAAACAATGGAAGCAAGGTGCCACCGACCAAACAGCAAACAGTCTGACAAGTGCATGACCTTTATTTGGGCTGGTGGTGAGACAGACCGAAGAGCCACACTTGTACATCTATCTATATACCCCAATGCATATGAGCTGAGGTCATGCATCAGACATACCACCTACATAAGGTAAAGCTTTTGCACCCTGGCCAGATGTCAGCAATGACAACCCATATGGTCGGAATGCTTCAGTCAGGACATCAACTAAGACTTCTCATGTGGTGTGAGGACATGAGGCTATGTTCTGTATGCCGGCCATGATCATTGACACATTGTGCCCAATTGCTACTCTACCGTTATACTGACGACTGTATTACACATCACATGAATTTGGATATACCTACTAGCAGGCAACCACCCCCCCCCACTATCTAACACCTCTCTTCTCTATTTCTCTTAGCTTGTCCACACCATCCTTTTCATCACAATAACTACATAGTCTAACTCAATCTCTGCCCCCAAAACTTCCAGCAAATTTTCCTAATTAGTAACTGGTCTATTTTCTCTTTATTATTATCTCTCCCTGACAATATAGTATTATTTAACTGTGCTATTGCTCCATAATAGGACCAGATCTGAATTGTTGTCAAATAATCCAGTTTTTGATAGCGAAGTTGATGATGGTGTCAGCAAAGGAATATTGACTGGGACAGTTTGCTGCTTTGGATTGTCGGAGGATCGTTGAGATGGATGTGGCCATTTGGGCCTTCAGGTAGTGGCGGTTGTTTGTATACAGTAGCAATTGCCTGACTTTTTGGTCTGCCTGGTCTGTCAGGTTTGGTTTTGCATTGGAATGGTCTGAGGTGGCGGAGGGGACAATCTGGACTTATGATCTGCTACTGTTGGAGAGGGAGATGGTGCTGATGTGGATGGACAGAATATGCTGCTGTTAGATAGGGAGATGGTGGTGAAGAGGATAAACTGGATTGAGGAGATCGCGGTTGTTGGAGCTTTGTGCTTCTGTGTTTTTCTGAGCTTTCGATGCATCTGTTGTCACTGATGTGTGTATGTGCTTTTGTTTCTGTGCTGCTGTGTTTTTGTTTTTTTTTAAGTCTGTACATGAGTTTGTAGGAACGAAATTTCATTCAGCTGTGCATTTGGTGTATGGTCTGAATGACAATAAAGTTATTTTTGAGTTTTGCTAATCATGCACATACATAAAGTTTTTGGTTGATAGATATACCAGTATGCTCTATTATTAGACATGTGTATAAACCTTAGTCTATATATGTAAAATTGATATATTAAGAACTCTATATACATTACACTGTATCCATGCATTACTTCTTTGTTGTAATGTTTTGATATCTTGTACAATTGTCCTGTTGTAAATGTGGAGCTTTTCTCTCCGGGCCTCCGCTGAAAAAAAGAACTGTATCCAGTTGGACTTTCCTGGTAAACAAATGTAAAATAAATAAATAATAAATAATAAATGTAGTGTGAAAAATGCACACACAGCAACAGTATTTTACAGAAATGACATGCACATTTCTCCTTGTAGCAATGAAATGATACCATGGCTTCAAAGACCAAAATATCTCACACCTGTAGCACCAGTGGCACTGTGGTGCATTCTTCCTAATATCATGCAACTTCTGTCATTACACAGTCAAGTGTTCAAAATGCACACTGTCTGACTGCAAGCACTGCTGTCCTAATGCTTTTACCCATGAATGACATCCACAAGTGTTATAATGTGTACAATTACTGTGGGAAAAACCTCCCCAAGCCCTTTTATCTCATACAAATTGTAATACAATCATATGATGCAATCACTTCACATAGGTGGAGTCTCACAGCTTTGTTAAGACTTCCACTGGGGAGCATGTGATTCATACACGTCTGCAGTCGATGGGGTTACATAGCTTACTGTTCAGTTCCAGCCAAGAGTAAAATTTTTTGAATGTACTGACACTGCACAAACAGCACTGAATGAAGTTATTATTTTCAATTTTTATTAGTAATGCAAACAATATATGTGTTTGTGTTGTTTACATGCTGTTACTGCAGTGTTCACTGAAATACCCTGTGTGCATGCCCAGTATAATCCTGTATTAGATGTGCTCCATTTACATGCAATGTCATCAGATCTGTGTTGTCATATGTCTCTTGTGTATTTTCTGATTTGCATTATATTACTGTTTATCATGCACATGTACATGAAAAACATGCTTGTCTACGATGTATCATTATAACATACCCCCCCCCCCATCTATGGTTGCCCAATGACAAATGTTAAAACATCACAATCCAAATGCAGAGCAGCCACTGATTGAGACGGGGATCCACGCAACCAAATAGAAAAATATAAAACCAGTCACCATGAGCGTAATCCCCTGATGGCAATAAAACGCTAAATATACTTCAATGAGTAAAACACTGTAAGCACTTCTGCAAGTTCAATAACCATTTATTTCCAAAGTAGAGTGAGCGCTTTCGCCATGAGGCTTCTTCAGACTCTTAAAACAGATAAAAAATTCTAAAATCCTTTATAAAGTACTCCATGAATCTTCATTGGTTGATAAATACATCACTATTTAAAATTCTTAAAGCAATATATCTCATAGATATAAACGACAAGGTCTGTCAACAATCTAAAAGTCAG
Source organism: Protopterus annectens (assembly GCF_019279795.1). NCBI lineage: Eukaryota > Metazoa > Chordata > Ceratodontiformes > Protopteridae > Protopterus > Protopterus annectens. The sequence continues at coordinate 183,212,605 of NC_056748.1, read as the reverse complement.
AGTTTATACATATTGAGGTATAGCAAAACTGTATTCAGGTTTTAACTTCCAAAACTGTTTGCTGAACATTTATAAATGTTAAAAAATCAGAAAAAATAGATGAATCGGAAAGAAATATATACGTGAAAATTCCATTTCCGACAATGCCAGTAAAAACAACCATATGAATGAGTTAATAAAGTAAAAACAAAAATGACAAGTAACGAAACAAGTATAAGCAAACAAAAAGAACACCATATGCTGTTAAAAGTCCACAAAAATAAAAGTATGAGCTACTACATGTGCAAAATACAACATATGACCTACTATCTAAACATATAAAATACATGATCTAACTAAATACCTACAGAAAAATATGGTTGTAATGTGCAAAACGCTGCAAATGAATAATGTCCTAACTAATAATAGTACGTAAACATGACCTAACCTAACTAACCAAGAAATGCATATAAAAGTATATATGACAACTATCTAAGGCTTTCACATAAACATCACATACTGTATATTAGTGGGTAATCTATTATATCTAATACACAGTACCTATAAAAACACTGCTAGAATACAAATAAAATAAACTACACATATTTAAAAACAGCAAATATTGATTATGAGGGACACCCTAAAGCTCACTTATTTCATATAATCTCCTGTCAGAAACTATTTAATTACTTCGTTCTGTGTAATCTTCTACTTTTCAGAAAAGGTTTAATCTGTACCTTATCATTAAGGCCAGGAGGTATGTCCGATCTCCATCTAATAATCCATCTAGTCTCATTCTCTAATGTCCTGTTAATCAAATCTCCTCCTCTAAAGCCTTGGATAATGGTTTGGATGACGCAAAATTTAAAAGTATGTTCTGTACCTGCCGCTTTATTATGTCTTGCCAATGCATTGATATCTGAACCTATTCTGATTAGATAATTATGCTCTCTAATACGTTCTTTCAGCATGCGGTTGGTCTTCCCTATATAATAGGCACTGCATGCATTACAAATGGCGACATATATTATGTTCTTACTGTCACATGTTGTGTTGGTGTTAAAGTTGAAAGTACGTTTTGTCACTGGATGTGTAAATGTTGTGTTCTTATTTATGAAGGGGCACTGATTACACCTACCACAAGGTACAGTGTTCCTATTCTCAATACTATCTCTACAAGTTGTGTTCCTTGGTCTACACAATATACTCTTTAGATTGGGATGATTTTTAAAAGCTATACGTGGTGTAGAACCTACAACCTCATTAACCTCTCTATCTGATCTTAAAATGTCCCAACGTTTACACATGGCTTTCTTAACTTCTAAACTCATCTTACTAAAAGTTAGATTCGCCCTAACTCCATCCCTATCACGGTTTCCAGTATTTGGCTGTTCCACGTATTCCGTAAAGTACGGTCTTGCACTACTTGGTCTCAGAGTTTCTACTATTTGGATTGTTTCAGATATTTCTTTCTCATGGTAACCCCTCTCTAAAAACCTTCCCTTCATCTCCTGTAAACCATTCTCATAACAGGAATGATCTGGGTTAAGTCTAGATACTCTCATGAACTGTCCCTTTAGGACATTACTAAATACATGACGGGGGTGCATACTTTGTCTGTGCAACAAGTTATTCCTCTGGCATCCCTTCCTGTGTATAGAAGTGTTTAACATACCATTTGACATTCGGTATACTTCAACATCCAAAAATGAAATATGACTATCTGAGAAATTCATAGTGAATTTTAAAAACTCAGTCGTGGAATCAAGGTATGTAACAAAGTCTTTGAGAGAATCCTCATTCCCTAGCCACAAGAAAAAAAGGTCATCTACAAAACGGCAATACATGCCTACATACTCATTAAAATGTGGAATATCATAAAGGTACTTGTCTTCCCATCTGGCCATAAAGAGGTTGGCGTAGCTATTCGCACAGGACGTGCCCATAGCTACGCCATCCCTCTGTAAATAAATATCTTCATTAAATACAAAGACATTATTAGTCAAGACAGTTTCAAGTAGTAACGTAACCAGGTCTATCTTCTTATCAGAGAACTGTGAATGTACTTTCATATATTCTGTAATTAGTCTAATACCTATATCATTCGGAATCACTGTGAAAAGACTGACAACCTTAGACGCCAACCTCGTTATGGCCAGATGGGAAGACAAGTACCTTTATGATATTCCACATTTTAATGAGTATGTAGGCATGTATTGCCGTTTTGTAGATGACCTTTTTTTCTTGTGGCTAGGGAATGAGGATTCTCTCAAAGACTTTGTTACATACCTTGATTCCACGACTGAGTTTTTAAAATTCACTATGAATTTCTCAGATAGTCATATTTCATTTTTGGATGTTGAAGTATACCGAATGTCAAATGGTATGTTAAACACTTCTATACACAGGAAGGGATGCCAGAGGAATAACTTGTTGCACAGACAAAGTATGCACCCGTCATGTATTTAGTAATGTCCTAAAGGGACAGTTCATGAGAGTATCTAGACTTAACCCAGATCATTCCTGTTATGAGAATGGTTTACAGGAGATGAAGGGAAGGTTTTAGAGAGGGGTTACCATGAGAAAGAAATATCTGAAACAATCCAAATAGTAGAAACTCTGAGACCAAGTAGTGCAAGACCGTGCTACGGAATACGTGGAACAGCCAAATACTGGAAACCGTGATAGGGATGGAGTTAGGCTAATCTAACTTTTAGTAAGATGAGTTTAGAAGTTAAGAAAGCCATGTAAACGTTGGGACATTTTAAGATCAGATAGAGAGGTTAGTGAGGTTGTAGGTTCTACACCACGTATAGCTTTTAAAAATCATCCCAATCTAAAGAGTATATTGTGTAGACCGAGGAACACAACTTGTAGAGATAGTATTGAGAATAGGAACACTGTACCTTGTGGTAGGTGTAATCAGTGCCCCTTCATAAATAAGAACACAACATTTACACATCCAGTGACAAAACGTACTTTCAACTTTAACACCAACACAACATGTGACAGTAAGAACATAATATATGTCGCCATTTGTAATGCATGCAGTGCCTATTATATAGGGAAGACCAACCGCATGCTGAAAGAACGTATTAGAGAGCATAATTATCTAATCAGAATAGGTTCAGATATCAATGCATTGGCAAGACATAATAAAGCGGCAGGTACAGAACATACTTTTAAATTTTGCGTCATCCAAACCATTATCCAAGGCTTTAGAGGAGGAGATTTGATTAACAGGACATTAGAGAATGAGACTAGATGGATTATTAGATGGAGATCGGACATACCTCCTGGCCTTAATGATAAGGTACAGATTAAACCTTTTCTGAAAAGTAGAAGATTACACAGAACGAAGTAATTAAATAGTTTCTGACAGGAGATTATATGAAATAAGTGAGCTTTAGGGGTGTCCCTCATAATCAATATTTGCTGTTTTTAAATATGTGTAGTTTATTTTATTTGTATTCTAGCAGTGTTTTTATAGGTACTGTGTATTAGATATAATAGATTACCCACTAATATACAGTATGTGATGTTTATGTGAAAGCCTTAGATAGTTGTCATATATACTTTTATATGCATTATTTGGTTAGTTAGGTTAGGTCATGTTTACGTACTATTATTAGTTAGGACATTATTCATTTGCAGCGTTTTGCACATTACAACCATATTTTTCTGTAGGTATTTAGTTAGATCATGTATTTTATATGTTTAGATAGTAGGTCATATGTTGTATTTTGCACATGTAGTAGCTCATACTTTTATTTTTGTGGACATTTAACAGCATATGGTGTTCTTTTTGTTTGCTTATACTTGTTTCGTTACTTGTCATTTTTGTTTTACTTTATTAACTCATTCATATGGTTGTTTTTACTGGCATTGTCGGAAATGGAATTTTCACGTATATATTTCTTTCCGATTCATCTATTTTTTCTGATTTTTTAACATTTATAAATGTTCAGCAAACAGTTTTGGAAGTTAAAACCTGAATACAGTTTTGCTATACCTCAATATGTATAAACTCTGACTTTTAGATTGTTGACAGACCTTGTCGTTTATATCTATGAGATATATTGCTTTAAGAATTTTAAATAGTGATGTATTTATCAACCAATGAAGATTCATGGAGTACTTTATAAAGGATTTTAGAATTTTTTATCTGTTTTAAGAGTCTGAAGAAGCCTCATGGCGAAAGCGCTCACTCTACTTTGGAAATAAATGGTTATTGAACTTGCAGAAGTGCTTACAGTGTTTTACTCATTGAAGTATATTTAGCGTTTTATTGCCATCAGGGGATTACGCTCATGGTGACTGGTTTTAAATGTTAAAACATGTTGGCTGTGCATGAGACAGCTGCTGTACAGCTCAAGCCATTTTTGTACAGGATGAAGTGGAGGATACAGCACTACAGTCAGCTATCACACATACATTTCCATACAAGTCATATTTAATAATTGCATTGTATGCAAATATTCCCTAATGCATCCATTGTCCTTGCTAACTATTATCTCAGTTCATGTTATGAACATTAATATCACATTTACTCTACTTTCTTACAATGCTGCATTGTGTAACTCACACATATATTATTAGCATGTCCATTTTTAAGTTATGTATATGAGTAAACACTTTGAAACACAATTACTTATTATTACGATCAATTTGGATGTCTTCCTACTGAAAATTGTTTCTTTTTGGCATCATCACACTTCAATGCATTAACTGAGAACATTTTTTTCCATTTATCCACCCCCTGTAATTATCCATGTGTGATGTTGTGAGGTGTTGCCAGCTATGCTAGGAGAAGTAGAACAGTGGGTATGTATCATATGCAAGCATAGCTAGCTTGAGTTATGTAAAGAATTATATGTCATTTGTATACCAAACTGATTTGTGCAGGTGCTTATGTTGTAAATGTATTTGTAAAAATGCCTGTGTAAAAAATGTACCAACCGTGGCTCCTGTGGGACAGAAAAGAAATACATCTGTATGGCAGACTGTTTTGTAACTGTTGAAATGAATAAAGTGTAACAGAGGATACTGGAAGAGAAGATGTTAATCTCAGTACAACTACTTCTGAAAAATTGTCTGAAATTAAATTACCTGGTTTAGGTCATAAAGACCGTATCTTACAGTTTTGACTACAGCCAGTGACTAGGAATCCTACTGTATTGTCCTTAGGGGTGAACTAACTGTTACCTTGGAAGGGTGGAAGTTTTTGAAATACTTTTATAGCTTGCACAAGCTATAACACATCTTAACAAAGCTGTACATGTGTGTATTATGACACATATGTGCTACATTCTGGTTCAGTTGATAGTAAAGGGGGTAGTGTTGGAACCAGAAGTCAGATGACCAGATGTGTGTGATGTCATTCTGTAAGCCAGCACTGAAAAAAGGAGATCTGAAGGGTAGTGCTGGGCTAAACCTTTACTCTTTTCCCTTCTACTCTTAAGACTGGTAATCTAGAAAAGTTCCAGGCAGATGATAATTCTCAGTCTCTACTAGTTTCCTCTTTTTTTAAACAAATTCCTCATTCTTTCATCCTTTCTTTATTCATCTCTATCCCCATTTTTTATTGTTCTTTTATTTAATTTTTTTCTACTCTCTTCTTTTCCATTTCTGTGTTGTCTGATTTCCTAATTCCTCCCCTTTTTCTTGCATACTTGCCCCTTTCTTTAACGGAGTTCTCCCAGATTCATATCCCCTTTTCTCAAATTATCTCTTGTAGTATCCATTACAGTTAAGAATTTGACCCATTCTTTACATACTACAGGGTCCCTATAAATATTTATTTTATTATAAGTACTAAGCTAGCTGCCCTTGCAAGCCATTTTAAGCCTCGCCAATTTCCCTTTTATTGCTTGAATTAACCTATCCCATTTGAATTTAGATTGGCTTTACCCACTCCATGGTTGAAAAAAAGAAGTTATGTACTCACCGTAACGTTCCATGTGAGTTGTTCATCTCGCCTTCATTCTTACTGATGGGTTCGGAGCCGATCCTCTGGTCCGACTCGGCCAACTGCAAAAGCTCGAGGTCTTCAACTAGCTTGAGGCCAACTCCCTATCCCATGATGCACCCTGATTTTCCTTCAGATCTTGTTTGCTGCCAACTGACTATCTAGTAGTATAAATATGCCACTCAGAGAGCTGGATAAGAGAATGCACCATATAATAAAGGTGTCGGACCTCAAGTAGACTGGATGGGGGTTGGAGGGTGGTACGTAAGAATGAACGTGAGATGAACAACTCACATGGAACGTTATGGTGAGTACAGAACGTCTTCATGTGAAGTTGTTCTATCTCACCGTTCATTCTTACTGATGGGTAGATTCCCCAGCACCATCTTTCTCGGGTGGCTCATGGGAGAATATTCCTCAGAACTGTGGAACCAAAGGAGGTCCTGTCTCTGGAGGCCTTGTCCACTTTGTAATGAGTGATAAAGGTATGAGGTCTTGACCAGGTAGCTGCTGCACAAATAGAATATAATGGTAACCTTGCAGAAAAGGCTAATGAGGCTGAAACAGCTCTAGTCGAGTGGGTCTTTATTTTTTGTTGTAAGGGAGCATTCTCTGAACTATAAATGAGGAAAATGCAATCTCATAGCCATTTTGACAAGGTTATTTTTGTCACGGGGGCACCCTTTTTTGACTCTGAAAAGGAAACAAAGAGCTGATCCATTGATCTGAATTGTTTTGTTCTATCTACATAAAATTGGAGTTGTCCATGAACATCAAGTTTGTGCAGCATGTGTTCCATCCTATTTGTGTATTGAGGAAAGAAAATGGGCAACTCAATGGATTGGTTAAGATTTGTCTCTGAACAAACTTTTGGTAAAAAGGATGGATTAGTTCTGAGCAAAACGCTATCATTATGGAAAAGCAGATAAGGAGGTTTGATAGTCAAGGCCTGCAACTCAGAAATCCTGCAAGCAGAAGTAATGGCTATCAAAAATATAGTCTTCCATGAAATTAATTTCAAAGGACAGGACGAGGCAGGTTCGAAAACAGATAATATGATTCTGGAGAGAACAAAATTTAGATTCCATGGCATGACTGGAGCTCTGATTGGTGGCCTCATATGAATGGTACCTTTAGAAAAGGCTTTAATGAGTTGATGTGACATGCCATTGGAGCCTTGGAAGCCAAGATGAAAGTTTGAGATTGCTGCTAATTGAACTCTGATGGAAGCTGCAGCAGTTCCTTCATTGAAAAGTTTAGTTAGAAATTCCAATATAGATGGGATTGGAGCTAGATAGGGATCAACATCATTTTGAGATGCCCATAAAGAAAATCTCTTCCATTTGCTAAGATATAACTTTCTGGTGGATGATTTATGAGAGGATGTTATAATATGTTGGGCCTCAGTTGAGATGTTGTAAATCCTGGCTATTGTGGGAATTGGAGCAGCCAAGCTGTCAGTTTGAGTGAATGAAGAGCCCCCGATGAATGGGTCAACAGATCCAGAACCGGGTCCATGATCCAGGGTTCTTCCAAGAGATGCGGCTGGAGGAAGGGAAACCAAATTTGCCGAGGCCAGTAAGAGGCTATTAAGATCATAGTCCTTCCCAGAAATGTTGCTTTCTGTAATACTTTGGGAATCAGAGGGGAGGGAGGAAAGGCATAAAGGAGACAAAGGGGCCAATTATGCACCAGTGCATCCCTTGGGGCATCCCCCCAGCGGAGGAATCATGGCAAAGTAGCTGCTGCATTTTGTGTTTATTGGGGTTGCAAAGAGATTGCAGCAAGGCTGGCCCCAACTGTGGAATAGCCGTTCTGCTACTTCTTTCTTAGGGACCACTCATGAGACAGTACACTTGCCCTGCTTAGCTTGTCTGCTATCACACTGGATTTCCCCGGGATGTGTGTTGCTATCAGAAAGCACTCTGAGGAGACTGTCCATTGCCATAGTCTCATGGCCTCTTGATACAGGGGGTAAGATCTGGTTCCTCCTTGTTTATGTACCAGACCACTGACAGGTTGTCTGCCTCAACTGCAATTGTTCCCAGAGGTTGAGAGTCTTGAAAGGACTGCAACGCTAGGAGCACTGCTCTTATCTACAGAACATTTGTATGCAGATGAGCCTCGTGTTTCTTCCACATGCCTTGGGCTGTTCTTCCCTGATAATGCCCCCCCACCCAATCAAGGAAGTGTCCGTGGCTATAGGACTGGGTAGAATGAATAGATGGCCCCGAGTTACATGCTGAGATGTCAGCCATCATTGAAGGTCCTTCTTGCACATATTCATTATGATAATTTGGTGTGACACTGGAAGTTCCTGAAAGGACCATTGAGAGAATAGGAGCCATTGTAGAACTCGCATGTGCATTCGAGCGAGAGGAATGGCAATGATTGCTGCTGCCATTGATCCTAGCAATTTGAGTACCACTGAGACTGGGGCTTTTTTCCTTGGAAGCAGGTCTAATATTTGTTTTTGTAAGAAACAAATTCTTTCTGGATGCAAATATAATGTCATTGAAGCTGTGTTTAGTTCTGCTCCCATAAAGACGGTCTGTTGCGATGGCGATAAGGCAGATTTTTCTGAGTTGATGGTAATCCCCAACTGATTGCAGAGATTTAAGGTTGTGTCCCTCACCTGAATAAGTTGATGTTTGGTGGTGACAGTGAGGAGCCAGTCATCTAGATATGGAAACACCTGGAATCCCAACCGTCTCAGGTGAGCGGTGACTACTGCCATACATTTGGCGAACACTCTGGGGGCTGTAGTGAGACCAAAGGGCAGAGCACGAAATTGATGATGGCTGGCTCCCAGCTGGAAGCGTAGACGATTCCCGGATGGTCTGTCCATCTCTATGTGGTAGTACGCATCCTGAAGATCCATAGAGCACATCCAATTGTCTTTCCCCAGAAAGGGAAGTATTGACTGAAGCGTGACCATCCGTAACTTCGTCTTTTTTACTGACTTGTTTAGTCTGCTTAGGTCCAGAAAAGGTCTCCAGTCCCCTGTTTTCTTTGGAACTAAAAAGAAACTTGAGTAAGTTCCTGATCCTTTCTGGTTTGCTGGGACTGGTTGGATGACTCTTTTGTCCAGCATCCTTTGGACCTCTAAAGCTGCTAGGTCTCTGTGACTGGGTGGAACATCTGGGATTTTCTTTACTAGAGGGAGTGGAGTGGCAAAGGGAACTGAGTATCCCCTGGATATTATGCTTTGTACCCAGCTGTCTTTTGTTATTTTTAGTCAGGCATCTAGGTAAAAAGATAGGCATCCCCCAACTGCCTCCAGAGATGAACAGTCAGTTGGGCCTCCTTTCAGGAGCGCTTATAGGGCTTGCCAAAGAAGTGATCTCTAAAAAACAAAAAGTAAAGGACTCCTTCCACTGAAAGTACTGCCAAAAATCCAAATAGTAAATCCAAAAGTAAGGCAAGTACTACAAAGCTGTGTATGAATCATACACAGCGTGGTAGTACTTTGCCTTACTTTTGGATTTAAAGAACTGATCTCTGTCGTCCTGGTTCTGCAGACGCCCTCTGCCGCGTGGGCAATGTCTTCCATTATTACCCCCTCCACTGCCTCTAGAGGGGGTTTCACCATGAGTGTTCTGGAAAGATCCTTGAAATTTACGGAACCATATCTTTCCATCTCCCCTCCCTTTGGGGTAATGTCTATTTGGGGAAGAAAAATGTACTCCGACGGCAGACAAGGTCTTTCGGTCTTTTTCATTCCTGGTAAGTGTTTCCTTTACCTTAGGTCCGAAAAGGGATGAACCCTAAAAGGGGATGTTAATGAAGGAAGACTTAAAGGGTTTCGCAAAGGAACATAAGCGCATCCAGGAATGTCTCCTAAGAGCAATTCCTGTACCCGCTGCTCTGCTCGTACCATCAGCTGCATATGACAACAGATGCATGGAGGAGTTCACTATCGAATTAAGAGTGGAGAGCTGGGAAGTTACCTTCTCAGAAACCCTCGAAGCTACTGAACTCTGCAGGGTGTCTCCTAGCTCCTAGATCCCTTGGTAATCTAGGAAAATGTGTGAGGTAGTTCAGTGATCGAAGGTTGCTGAACTAAACACACGCTTCCTGTATCTGTCCATAATCATGGATTCCCTATTAGGAGGATGAACAGATGAAGTCTCCGATAATGCCTTCTTGGTGGCTGCTGCCATCACCATAGCATCAACAGGTATTCCTTTAGCAAGGTAAGGTCTATCTTGAGGGCTAGTTATAAAATTGTTAGGCCTCCTGGGTACAGGATCCATTGTGTCTGGGGATTCCCATGCCCTTTGAGTGAGTAATTCAAGCAACTCATCAAAGGGTGGAGACACCCAAGAGGTGGAGGGTTGAGACCCAAAAGCCTTCACAACAAGTGACAAAGCCACTGATTGTAATATGGGATATTTTAAAGTAGGAGATACCGGCTCCAAGGTTGGGGACCAGCTCCTAACCATAATGAAAGTCGGTTCCGAAGGCTGTGGAACTGACTTCGAAGCTTTACTAGAAGCTGATTTTGAAGTAGATGGACTTTTTGTCGGTTCCAAAGTCTTTTTGGAGTGCTTGTCTGACTTATCCAGCGACTCTTGAAAAGAGGATTCCAGCAGACCCTTATCCATGAGTTTTCTTTTCCTCTCATGCAACACTCTGGAGCTAAAGGAGTGGCATATAGCACAGCTTTCCTGCAGGTGTACCTCACCCAAGCAGTAGCAGTAGACACATTTAGTATGTTCATCAGTTATAGACATCTTTTGCCCACATCTTGGGCATTTCTTGAAGCTAGACTTGGCTTTTACCTTCTTCTGCTGAGACATACTTTCAAAGGCAAATACTAACAATAATAAATCACAGCAATAATGCCCTATAAAAAGAGGGCTCTGACAATAAAATGCACACAAAAGAGCTAGTAAAGCCTTGAGAAAAGAAGGTTCTAAGAAACTTAGCTAACAATGCAAATATTTATCTGTCCTGTATAAAAAGAAGGGATGAAATTTAACAAATAACACACACACGCAATGTAATACCACAGATAAGACAAGAAAGGCCTTAAAACACAGCCACTAACATATAATTATAATATTATTAAAGACAACTATGTGTCCTGTGAAAAGAAAGAGCTATAATCTAATAAAACACACTCTCTATGATACTGAAGATAAAGAGAAAAAAAAGGCCTAAAAACACGGCCACTAATTTTCAGTAATTAAGCTAACTGAGATAGAGATAGGGAGAAAAAAGGCCTAAAAAACGGCCCTAATAACTAACTATATAATCTAAATAATCTAAGTATAGACTAAACACTCTATCTAAATGACTAAATAACCAACTAAGCTATTATAACAGCTATTTTTTTAAGAAAAAGTAAAGTTATTTACTGGCCAGAGCTGGTAAATGTCGGATCAAACTGCAGCGGCAAACGAGATCTGAGGAAAGACCAGGGTGCATCATGGGATAGGGAGTTGGCCTCGAGCTCGTTGAAGACCTCGAGCTTTTGTAGTTGGCCGAGTCTGAACCGAGGATTGGCTCCGAACCCATCAGTAAGAATGAACGGCGAGATAGAACAACTTCACATCTATACATATTACTCCAACTGAAAATAAATGGGATCATACCACAGATAATCTGAAAGGACCCATCCATGGGATAAAGCATTTAGGAGCTGCCTCTGTCCATTACTAGTACTTGGGGCAGTCCTGGCATTAATTTACATTTGCTGACTGAGGAAATCTGACTGGGTGTAGAACCCCTTTTCAGCAGAGTATTATCTTTGACAGTGTAGTCAACAGCATACTGAACCTGATTCACATTTCATACATGCATAAGAAATAAAAGCACACATTCACAGCAGTACAGTGTATTCACAATATAATGCTGAAATTGAGTGCATTAAACACTAGCATTTTTAGTGGAACAGCTGTAAACAAGGGTATGCATGTGTAAACAGAGAGAGAGATGTTTTTACACTGGGAGTTAGACAAGTTACTTAGGTTGCATTAGGATAATGTACCTTTTAGGTGGTAGAGTAATAAGTTATAGGCATAACAATGTTAGTTGTGTATAATATAGTGGTGACAAGTACTAGCCTAAGAGTACAGAGTGAAGTAGTAGTTACAAAAGAAGTAGACTAGACATGTACAGAAATGTGGCTCACTGATATACCTCTACTACATATTTATCCTATTCTTCCCAAATTCACTTTACTGCATTATCCTCCTCCTCCTCCTCTAAAAGCATTCCTTATTAATCAACAAACTGTATACTGCTCTCCCCTTCCTTCCTTTCCTCCCTGAATTTAATCACAATGTCTGTGCTGGTGCTTATGTCAGTTTCTCTATACCCAGTACTGTTCCAGAAAAATACAATCTCCTTACCACACCACTCCTTATATATCTTTAGACATAACTGGATTACTTATGATAGCTGTTTAGCTAGTGTTACATATCTGCCATTTACACTAGACCTGTTTGCTGTTTTTAATTGTTCTCCCTCCCTACTCCACTGCAACTATGTATCCTGCATGAATATAAAGCAGAAGGAAAATCCATCTTAATACATGTTGCTCTTTAACAACATGCACAGAAAAGGGGTTATTAAAAATACTATCAGCTCATTATACTGCTAACATCCATTTTCACTACTTCATAAAGTAAGCCTTTGCAGAACCCTCAGTATATGTTTCATGACTCCTTCAAATTCCCTCCCTACCTTTTTTGATAATAGTAGCACAGTCTCTCCATTATTTTTAATTCCTGTTCTTACTCTTCTCAGCTCTGTATTTTCAGCTGACAGATATATTTCAGGTCAACTGCTTTCGACTTTTGGCTTCTAAAAGACTGTAAGCTTAAGCAGTTTCATACCCATTGAGGTAGACCGTGAATACATCCCCCATTCGTCTGCTATGAGCAATATACATTCAGTCTGGATTACTATACATCTCAGCCTAAATCTTGTTACTTTTTCAACTGCTTTTAGGCTGGATTCTGTCAAAACAGTGCAGATATAAGCAGGAGGTACTCTGTGAAGATGAACATATAAAGAATATTATATTTTCAACAGTAAAATTAACAGGGTATAAGGATGATTTTCTGGAACTGTAAGAAAAGGGAGACAGAGAGATTGGCATATTTCAAAGCCCTTATTCTGAATAAGGAACCAGACCCACATTGTCCCTGCATCCCAGGGGAGCAAGAGATACATTACTACTGTCAGGGGAGTCAGTTTAAATAAATAATGGCCTGTATTGACCACGCACATTTCTAATATTAAAAATAAAGCAACAGTCATCCCCACCCTTTCCCTGAAGTATCTAAACTACCCTGATACCGGTACTACCCAATTTTTTCTCCTTCTGTATTACCTTACTGTTTCCTTTTCCAATACTTTCCCATAAAGACAGGGTCGATACAACACTTTCTCACCTTTTGAATTCAGCAACAGTGTCCCACTTATTTTCCCTTTCTCTCTTGCTCTCTATTCACTATGCAGCATTCTCTAATTTTACAGACATCAATTTACTGTTACTTTTTCTCTTCTTTCTAGTGTGTGTTCCAGGTACATCCATTTTTTCCTTCCAGACCTTCCCTTTTTTATGGCGCTCCTTATTTCAAAAATCCAGTCAGCATTTTCATTCTGAGGTTTTCATGTTTTATCAATATAGTTTACACCCTCCTCTCTACACCTCTGGTATTATCCTTTCTGTATTTAAAATTTGTTTATTTTAATCTGTTAAGCAGGGTACAGCACTGATTTCAGGAATTAAAAAATATACATACTGAGTTTAATTTATTATGACAGCTGGCAAGAGCAAAATACTGATTAAAAAGCAGCATATTTTCCTTTTGCTCTTCACCTGAAGAGCCGAGGAGGGCAGGCACTGGTTCATGTACCTGCACAGGTTGTGTTTACAAAATCCAAGAATCTCTGTGCCTGCACATTTAGTGTCATATATGATTCCAAGTTAATATTGGGGTCACTCATGAATATGGTATTGGGTTAGATGGTGAGTATTTCCAATAAGCTTAAATGCATGTTATGGGTTTCCTGGGTCATAGCAGAGGACCTAGAGCTTGCAAGGAAGTTGTATGGGATTTTGCCTATGGTGACGTGAACGCGGAGAAGCTCAAATGCACTTTCTTGTTTGACCAGCCTTGAGGTATATTTATTTTTGATCTCTAAAGATGTGGAAGACATTATAGCCTTGCATTGCCAGTGAGCTCTCTGTGCCTTTAAACCACATCTGAGTGACTGCACAGACATCAGCATTACCTACAGTGAGGACAGCTTGTACAGAACTGAGTTTCTTGTTTAGAGTCCTAGCATTGACCAGTAACACCTTTAGATTTTCTTGGTTTTTGATTGGCTATGCTGGAAGTACTTTCAGTTTGACATTGCCTAAAAAAGGCACTAATGGCAGGACAATGTTTTAGCTAATAGTTTAAAAGCCTTGAGAGGGAGAGGTGTAGACTATCCCTGGCAAAGCAGCGTGGTGTGTTGGCAATCTCCTTACATGCTGACAAATACTACACCCCCTTAGAATGACATCAGAAACTAAGCCAATTATTAAAGTCAGTTATCTTCTGTTCATATTGTGGTAACATCCTTGGAGAAGATGAAATGCTAATCAGTGCTAGGCTTGTATCAGCCTGGGACATATATTCCAAGAGCTCCGTGATGTCTCTCTTTATACATTCTAGGGAGGTACGTCTCAGGTCGTTTATACCTACATGAAGTACGCTTTTAATTATTCTTTTTTACACTTCCATAGGTTGATACTAGGCTATCTGCCCTAGGGCATTTATAAGCCTAGCCAGAGTGTGTTTGGTTTTCGCCACCCTTTTAGATTAGTTGACTGTGCCTCTGTATAGTAGGTCACAGAATATAGCCCTTTTAAGGTTAGTGTACTTTGCCTCTGTCTAGTAGGGACACAGAAGAGATCCCAGTGGTAAACCTACGATCTCCCATCCACTCGTCAAAATTTCTCTTGAAGAGGGTCATTGAGGGGCTCTGCCTAACATTGATTGGGATTTTATTCCAGAGTGAGGGGAGCCTCTGGGATATGAATCTGTCCCTCCAGCATGTCCTATTTATTTCTGTGCTGAGGTTTAAGTCCTTGGAGCGTGTAGTTCTAAGGGATTAGGATTTCCTGAGGTGGAGCATGTCCATTAATTCTGGGTTGGACATGGCTTTATACGTCAGGCACAGATCGCCTCTGAGTAGGCGGTAAGCAACTGAGTAGAGCTGGAGTTTCTTTAGCCTAACTGCGTAGGGCATCTGTTTGAGTCCCTTGATCCTCTTGGTGAGGTACTTTTGGGGTCTTTCCAGTTGCTGCAGGTGTCTGGTAAGGTACATCCCGAATGGGGCATTGTATTCAATTATGGGCCTGATGAGTGATGAGTAGAGGGGCACAATTACCTCTCTTGATCTAGATGTGAACCCTTTTGTGATAAGGTGGGCTATATAGAAGGTCTTTCTAACCACTGTGATTGTCAAAGGAGAGATTGCTATCTACTTGGGGCCCCAAATCCCTAATTTCTTCTTCCATACTTAATGGATTACCACCTATGTGGTAATTTGTGGGCACTTTGTTTTTCCCAAAGGGGATGACTATGCCCTTTTTGGCATTTAACTTTAGGCCATGGCTCTGGCACCAGTTATCCATCTCTGTGAAACCCTTTTGGAGGATGCTTGTGTCAGTCGGCAAGTCGATTATGGCACCCAGTTTGCAGTCATCTGCGAACTTGGTCAGCCAGAGTCCTCCCGTGTTAGCCTGTACCTCAGAGAAATATATACCGAACAAGAGAGATCTCAGGACTGAGCCTTGTGGGACGCCACTTGTAACTGGTTTAGAGTCTGACATGGCACCTGCAATTCTGACCATGTGGGCTCTATCCCTGAGCCAGTTTGCAACCCATGTTGTGACATAGGGGTTGATATTTAAGCTGGTGAGCTTATTTATGAGGCCCGAGTGGGGTATTGTGTCGAAGGCTTTTGCGAGGTCCAGGTAGGCTGTGTGGACTACCTTCCCTTCATCTATGGGCTTGGTGACTGTTTCAAAGAAGTCGACCAGGTTCAAGAGGCAAGATCTGTCCTTAACAAAGCCGAATTGGGTAGGATCCAGTGTTTGGAGGTTCCCAATGTCTTTGTTTATGAGTTCCATGATGATACGCTCCATAGCTTTGCAGACCAGGCTAGTCAGGCTTATAGGGCGATAGTTTCCGGGGTCCGTTATGGCACCACCTTTGTGGAGTGGGACCACTGTTGCTGTACGCCATTCCTTGGGTACATATCCTGTAGTAAGGCTGAGATTGAACAGTGAGTTTATGTGAGGGTTCAGTTCTTCTTGGAGCTCGTGTAAGACGCAGCCCGGGACACCGTCCAGTCCCAATGACGCTGTGTTTTTTGCTTTGGAGAGGGCAGCGCTCACCTGTGCATCTGTGATGTCAGGGAGGCTACACTCTGTTGGGATAGACATTTGCTCTTTTGGGGGGAGAAGTTTGCACTGAACCTGTTGCCAGGATGTTGGCAATGTCTGTGGGTTCAGTGTATTTTTTGTCATTTTTCACTAACTCAGAGCATATCTGGGAGTTACCACCCAGGTTTCTGACATAACTAAAGAAGGCCTTGTGATTATCTTTAGCGTCTTGTGCAATTTTTCTTTCGAAGCTGGCCTTAGATGATTTTATGAGGGATCGTAGTTTCTTGCTAGTACTGATCAGAGATGCCTTCCCTTTTTGGGATTTTGCTCTATCATGTAGTAGCTTCTTCCTTCTGTTGTATAGCTTATTTATGGCTGGGGTCCACCAGACAGGTCTCCTGCCTTTGGAGGAGTGAGTCTTGGTTTTATTTGGGATAGCACGATCCATGCATTCCTGTAGGTGTCCATAGAATGCATTTGTAAAGGATTCTGCAGTTTGGGCCATATTTTCCACTGGCCCGGGGGCTTTGAAGGATTCCACCTCGGTTTTGAGAAGTGTGAAGTTTGCTTTTGAGAAGTTCTTCACCGTGGTTTCCTTGGCTGGGGGTGAGGACGGGATATGGATGTCCAGTGAGATTAATTATGGTCAGATCTTACCAATGAGGGGTATAGCTCTGGTATGGAACATAGAGTCTCCATGTTGGTGATGATCAGGTCCAATATGTTTTCCCCTCTTGTGGGAGTAGTGACCAGTTGTTCCATAGCATTTGAGTTTATAAATTCTAGGAACCGTTGGGCGAGGGTGTTGGGGCTTGAGTAGTGCACCCAGTCTATGTTTGGGTAGTTGAAGTCACCCAATATAATGGTGTTTGGAGAGACCTTCATATTCTCCAGTGTTCTCAGGAAAGCCGAGTGGGGTTCCTGAGTTTGGGAGGGTGGTCTGTAGCAGGCTACAAACTGAAAGGCAGTTTTGCCCACTGTTAGTTGCACATGGATGGTCTCTGATGCTTCGTGCAATGCCACTAACCTGGAGGTGTGGGTATCTTTGATGAATATGGATTCTCCCCCTCCTTTTGTGGTTCGGTCCGAGTTTTGGGGCCGAAAAGCATGGTATGAGGTATAACCTGGTAGTGCTGGGGTGCTCTCGGGATCCTTGAACCAGGTTTCTGTTACTGCACAGATATCAATATTCTCCATACTGAGGAGAGCCTTGACTGCGTGCATCTTGAGGTTTAGACTTCTGGCATTGAGCAGCATTACCCTTAGTTTCTTTTTCCTTGTGTTGTCTATGGAGGTGGGTTTGTCTTTTGAGCCTTGCCTAAAAAAGGCACTATGGGGGTGGCAAGAGCCTTAGCCAGTATTCGAAAGCACAGGGGTGACAGGTGCAAGTCATCCCTAGCAAAGCAACGTGGCTTGTCAAGCATGTCATCTTAGGCTGACAGACACTGGATCCCCTTTGAATGACACCAATACTTTAGCCAATTGTTAAAATTGATCATTTTGTCTTTATACTGTGGCATCATTCTTGGTGAGGGTAAGATGCTACTCAAGGTCAGGGTCATACCGGCCTGGGCTACATGATCAGAGAGCTCCTCTATGTCTCTTTTCATGTAGTCCAAGGAGGTACGTCTCAGGTCATTCACACCAGCATGGACAATGATGGAGTCATATTTGTACTTGCTTTGGAGTGACCTGAGTGCTTGTGTTATGTGGCAGATCCTGGCACCTGACAGGCAGCTTACAGTGACCTTCTCCTTGTTCAGCCTGGTGAGTGGGATGCCAGTGTGTCTGACAATAGAGTCACCTATTACAAGTGTATTAGGTGTGTTGTTTAGCCTTAAGGTCTGTGACTGTGTGGCACACTGATTTTGTGAGCTATGTGATACGTGGGTGTTGTTGTGGGGTAGCGGTTGCTTGGATGTCTGCTTTGGAGGTCTTTGCTGCTTGGGCAGATTTTTATTTAGAGCCTCCAAGTATGTTTTTGTGTGTTTATGTGTTTGGTTTGCTGCTGCGATAGGTCTATGTGAGACTGGATTTGTGGTGTGTGTGGTTACCTTTTCCTCCTGACTGACTGCGCCAGTACTGGGTTGAGAGAGCTCAGCCTCCAGTTTGGCTATATAGTTGCATCTCTCACATATATTTGAGCTTGTTGGGAGGCGGACAGGGTGGTCTGTGTATATAAGGCAGTTGTAATATTGCCTCAAGATTCCCAGATTCACCAGCTGGACTGGAGAGTAAACCCGAAACTGACTTTTGGACATGCCAGAATAGTATAAGGAACTACTTTTTGACTGATCAAAAAGGACCAATAGGGAGCCAAGTACTTAAAGGGAGTATAAGAGGGTGTAGTGCTTTAGTTTATTAGTGTTTACTTATAAGATTACTTATAAGAGCAACTGCAGGGCTTTAGAATGAAAATAGAGTGCTTACTTTGAGATTTAGAACAGTTCTAAGGGAAAAAGTGAAGAGCAGACTTTGTGGAGCCGGGAATAGTTTAAACCTGTTTAAGCGGCGCTGCGCTATGCGTAAAATCACGCAAAACCGCACAAATGCGGGTTTTAAAGCAGGGAAACTGAAAGAGATAGGAATTGACCCAAAATGGCCAATAAGCTACTAGTTTCAGGGCTGAGACCACTCCTCCAGGGACAGATAGGCAGCTCAAAGCTACCCACTCTCACTGGTGAACAGAGAAGCTTCCTCCTATCCAAGTAAGGATATGGGCAACACAGGAAACTATACCACAGTCCAAATTCCAACAAAGCCTGAAATCCGGACTAATCTAGTTCAGCAAAGGTGGGAAAAGAGAATATTTTTTTTGTTTTTTTCAGGAAACAGCAGAAAAACACACAGAAAACACTGTAAATGCTATAAACAGGCTAGCGCACTTTAGTGTGTAGCCTGCAACAGTTATACAATACAAAAACGACTTAAATTGATATATATAGGAATTGACCCAAAACGGCCAATAAGCTACTAGTTTCAGGGCTGAGACCACTCCTCCAGGGAGGCTGCTCAAAGCTCCCCACTCTCACTGCTGAACAGAGAAGCTTCCTCCTACCCAAGTAAGGATATGGGCAATACAGGAAACTATACCACAGTCCGGAATTCAGCAAAACCTGAAATCTGGACTAATCTAGTTCAGCAAAGGCGAGAAAAAATAATTTTTTTTTGTTTTTTTTTGTTTTTTTCAGGAAACAGCAGAAAAACACACAGAAAACACTGTAAATGCTATAAACAGGCTAGCGCACTTTAGTGTGTAGCCTACAACAGTTATACAATACAAAAACGACTTAAATTGATATAAAACAAGTGCAAAAACTGTAAAAAGCAGACGGCAAATGCAATTTAAACTTTATATTTATATGAATTGTTGAATCTAGTCTATGCTACAGCATACAAGGCGTACCGATTTCAGAAAGAAACAGTTCAAGTAGTTCCAACAAACAACTTTAGTTTACTACAACCTTTAATAATTTTGCAAGGAGTAATATAACTTCTATCCAGGTATCTCCAAGTAAAAAGTTTCTAAAAAGTATTATATGCTGTGCATTTTAGAATACCACAGACACAGACTTGGTACACTACCAAGAAGTCAGGCAGGAAGAGGAGATATTTATATGCACCCTGAGCAGTCTGATGGGACTTTGATGATATTCACATTCAGGGGAGGTTTTTTTATTTTCTTCCTCTCTTGTTTCTTTACTACATGAAGGGGTCGGCCATCTAACAAACCCTTTGATACTTAGACTAGATGAGGAGGTTTTGGTCTCTTACAATATTTATAACATTTTTAATTACACAAGCCATATTATTAGAAAATAATATTTTTTTGTTATTTCAAAAGGGTTTCAAATATGTTATGTTCCAGCAAGAAAGATGAATTAACTGATTCCTTAGCGGAATTTAAAATGTTTACAAGCAAATTAAACTTAGAAGTTTATTTTTTTGAGTCTTAACAGCAATTACTCTAAAAGTACATCTTATAATCAGACTTCCCAAATAAGAAAAAAAGTATGTTTAATCCACCTATTGCACCCTCTAATTAGTATTTTTGAAAAAGGTATTAGCGAGGAGATTTATGCCTTGGCGAACCACCTGAAAAGAAGGCAAGTTTTATAATCTTTGCAAAGAAGAAAGGAAGGTTTTACATGAACTTATTCAAAACGAATCCTTAAGGATCATGAAACCAGATAAAGGAGAAGGTACAATTTTGTTCGATTCATACAGCTATTCTATTGCCATGCTTAATATACTGCACAACACTGACACACTTCAGTTTCTAGAAACCAAATGAATATTGTCTACCACCACAATGATTTAAGACTGGAGGATTTAGTTTTGAATAGTAAGCCGCACTATGACATTTTTGAATTTTTAAAAATTTCTAATCCAACTATTCCATGTATTTTCGGTATTCTGAAAGTTCATAAGGCTAGTTTAAATCTCCCTTTTAGACCAATTGTGGTGGCCCAGGATTACAAAACTAATCCCGTGGCTATTCTGACAGATGGCTTAAACCCATTTATGACTTTACACCACACTTACTGAAAGATGCATGGGCCTTGGGCTGCCTCAAATCAGTTACGGAGCAGTAACACAAGTTTTCTTACTACAGATGTGGAATTGTTCTCCTCAATTCCTTATAATGAAGGATTGGATTTTTTTCGTGAACGTTTGATAGAGTATGATTTTTTATCAAATGAGAGGATCAATTTAATTTGCAAAGTGGTTTCCTTAATGTTAGATAACAATTATGTGTATTTTGAAGGTAAGTTATTCAAACAGATTAAGGGGGTTGCAATAGGCACAGTCTGTGTGCTTATTTACAGTAATTTGGTGATGGTAGCCTGGGAAAAGTGATAGGTGTTTAGAAGTCAGCTTTTTCAGTATGTTAAGTTATACTTGCATTTTTTGAATGACATTTTTATATTTTGAGAACACTCAGGCTGAATGTTTTATTGAATATTTGAATATGACTACTAAGTTTTCAAGGGTTGCTTCTCATTTTAAGAAGAGTAACATGAATTATCTTGACACTTTCATCACCAACACCAAAGGTGGTTTTAAGTCACAGACTTAAAGAAAACAACCATTTAGTAACTGCTATTTATTTACACTTCACTAGTTCTTGTCCATTTTTTCAAAAAAGGAA
Source organism: Protopterus annectens (assembly GCF_019279795.1). Classification (NCBI taxonomy): domain Eukaryota; kingdom Metazoa; phylum Chordata; order Ceratodontiformes; family Protopteridae; genus Protopterus; species Protopterus annectens. The sequence continues at coordinate 183,191,104 of NC_056748.1, read as the reverse complement.
TTTAGTGAAGGGACATTGTGTTAGAGTGGTCAGAATGACTTCGGAAATAGAAGATGTTGTTACAGAGTTGGAAAAGATTTTTAAGAAGTTTTGGGTAGAGGTTACCCTGAAAAATTGTTAAGGGATATTACTGTGGAATTAAAGAAGGAAGGGTTACCAATTACAACCCCCTTTTAAGAGTTGGTTTTATGACTATGATTATGACGATTATGATTGATGATTTATGGTTTTATGCTAAAAGCAATTTAACAAAGACAGTTCATGATAGGTCTTTTGAGTGTTCTATGGTGATGGAGTACAATACCAACACAAAAGAAATTAAATTATTATAGGAAGGCACTGGAATGGTTTTAAAGCAAACCCATCTATTTTTAAGTTATTAGGGGAAAGATCACATTTTATTTACTTTTTGAATCTATTCACTGGAGGTCACTCAACATTTTAAATCCCGAGGCTAAGAGACTGTTGTGGTCACTGTAGTCAAAGTAGCCACATTTTAGAAGAAGTTGTTGTAATTCTGGACACTCCAGATGAACAACAGCAAATTTATTGTAGAACAGTAACACAAACAAATATTCCCAGTTAGTGCTTTCGTCTCACTTCTATTAACTCTGAGACTTCTTCAGACTGACTATTTCTGGGCACACCCAACACTTTACATACTAAAAAATCACATGATCCAAAATGTCACATGACTATTACAAAAACTTTATTTTTAATAAAAACATATACACTTTTCATACATAAACATTTGTATCACTAAATTAGTGTTTAAGCCTCTTCCTTTTTAAATACATTACAAATTCCTCTCTGTTATTGAGACCTGGTGGAAAGCAGGCATTAAGCCTGACTTGCCAACAATATTCTAGCCAGCCTAGCTCTTCCTCAATAGTTATTATATTAAGACTGTTAGAAAGTGCTTCCAAAACTATAAATTTAAACTCAACCTTACATTTATTCATCTTATAGTGTTTGCCCCATGCATTCTTTTCATCCCAAGTTTGAACAGCATGCTTATATATCCTTCTATATAACTCACGAGTAGTTCTTCCCACATAAAAAAATTTACATTCTACACAAAAACTCAAGTACACTATATTTTTAGATTACAACTGAATAACCCTGGAATCTTAATTATTTTCCTTCCTATCTCTACTTTATCAGTGTCTGTGTACATATATTTACACATATTGCAATTTAGACACTTATACATTCCACATTTTTGTTTCTTGTCTTTGGGTTAATTCAATTTGCCTTGAAAATAATTTTTGTAATTTTAGCTCTTTTCTGGGTGAACTTTGGCTGGTCCCCTAGCTTCTGAAGCAATTCACTATTAGTTCTAAATATATCCCAATTCCTATTTATTACTTTTTTATAGCTTGAGCATCTACACAATTTTGTATAGCCCATAGATGTTCCATATATAAACGGACATCTGTATTCAGGAAAATAAGCTATCGGCTCTTTTTTGAACACTGAGAACACCTTTAATACTTAAAATCCAGCATCAGAAAAAAACAATAGAGTTAGCGCTTTCGTCTTGCTCTCATAAGCAAGACTTCTTCAGACCACCAAAAGCGCTAACTCTATTGTTTTTTTCTGATGCTGGGTTTTAAGTACTAGAAAAATGCAAGTACATACTGTTTTGTAATTCCTTTTTATATATCCTAGTTGCTAACTTATTTTCTTTGTACACAGTTAAATCTAAAAAACTAATCTCCTTTTTATTAACATGGTGGGTAAATTTCAAATATGTGCAATTATTATTTATGTAAATGAGAAACACTTCAAATATTTAATTCTTCCCTCTCCACACAATAAAAACATCAATAAATCTCAACATTATTATGATGTTGTTTTTATATTTGCTTTCATAAGTGTTGGTATCCTTTGAAAGCCCAAAATCTCGAAAGTTCAAAATACTAAAAACTCAAAATACTGAAAACACACAGGATATCAAAACTTACTATAATCCACCAGACGTACATACAGAAACAAATGGCATTGGCATAGCATGGGGCTAATGCTGCCCCCATCGTAACTCCATTAACTTGAACATAAATTTCATCATAAAATGCTATACAATTATAATTCAGCACAATATCAATCATTTCCATCAATAACCCTACTGTACTGTGGAATGCATTCTATTACGTAATAATTCCATTCTATGTCCATTCCTTCATCATTAGGAGTCATCGTGTACAAGGACTTAATATCAAGCGTCACAAGCAAGTCTTCTTCTTTTACAACCAGTCCTTCTATCTTTTTAAGGAAGTCAAAACTATCTTTCACATAAGATGAGTTGCATGGAATAACTTTTTGTAGATGTGTATCTATAAAAACAGACATACCTTCAGTTTTACCATTAGCACTGGACACAATAGGCCTTATTGGTGGTTCATCCAAGTCCTTATGGATCTTGGGTATTTCGAATACTTTACTAATCTTAGGATACACATTAGCAAGATTATTTCTAGTTCTTTCATCTATTCTTCCTGTAACCAACCATTCTTCCAAACAGGAATCTATCAGATTGCACCCTTTTTTCACATTTTTCTTTAATATTTTTCATCAGATAACACAACTTTCATTTTGGTTTCACAGTCAATTCTGTCCAGTACTACAAGTGCTCCCCCTTTGTCTGCTTTGAAAAACAAAATGTCACCATTCTTTATTAACCTATCAAACACTTCTTTTACACTTTTCGATAAATTATGACATTTATATTCACTATTATTGTCTAATACTTCTGTAATTTGTATTTCACATGTGTTTAAAAACATTTCCAAATCCTTATGTAAAGGAGGATTATAGCAGCTAGGCTTATAAAACTTCAAAAGCGGTGTGTGTGTGTGTGTGTGTGTGTGTGTGTGTGTGTGTGTATATATATATATATATATATATATATATATATATATATATATACACACACACACACACACACACACATATATATATATATATATATATATATATATATATATATATATATATATATATATATATATATATATATATATAGTTCCACTTGAAAACACTGAAAGCTTGAAACATCGAAATTCTGATCATCGAGACCAGAACATCGAGTTTCAAACCACTGAAGATTCAAAGGGAACGTAAAAAAAAAAGAAAAAACCTCTAAAAACTATTTTATGCAGGGGGACTTCGACCCCCTGGACCCCCAATGTGGGGGGCTGCACCCCCCACACACCCCCAACTTTAATACACCAACTCCCAGATCGCACTACAGTGGGGAAAGGGAAAATAGAAGTTATGTTCTTACCATAACGTTCCATGTTAGTTGTCTTCTTCTCGCCTTCTTCTTGCTGGATGGGTTCGGAGCCGACCTCGGCTCCGACTCGGCCACTCTAAAAGCTCGAGAGTTGGTTCCACCGGCTCGAGGCTCCCCCTATATCCCACAATGCTAGGCGTGAGTTACCTCAGATCTCGTTTGTAAGCTAGGCACTGCCTATAATAGTAGTAAAATAACTAGTAACAAAGTCCACCTCTATAAACAAAGGAGAAGGGTGACCTACATCCTGATCCAGGAAATATGCACAGCAGAGCATATACCTAAAGTAAAGAGGTGGTAGAAAGAGAGGTCACAATCAAAAACTCCTCTAGGTCTGTCCAGGCCAGGGGGAAGGAGGGTGGGACGCAAGAAGAAGGCGAGAAGAAGACAACTAACATGGAACGTTATGGTAAGAACATAACTTCTATATGTTAAGTTGTCTATCTCGCCTTCATTCTTGCTGGATGGGACCGCGTCCCTAGCACCTTGTCCCGGGTGGCCTAACGGAACAGACTCTTGAGAACAGTGGAACCAAAGTTAGCTCTATGTCTAGAGGCTAAATCCAACTTATAATGAGAAATGAAAGTGTGAGGAGTAGCCCAAGTAGCAGCTGCACAAATGGTGTCAATAGGCAGTCTATCTTGGAAGGCTATAGAAGTAGCCAAGGCTCTGGTAGAATGGGCTTTAGGTTTGCTAGGCAGCTTTTGGTGTCTAATCTCATACACAAGGGAAATCAGGGATGTTAGCCATCTGGATAATGATACCTTCGAAACTGAAAATCCCTTTCTGCCTTCTGCATAAGAGACGAACAGCTGGTCAGATTTTCTGAATTGTTTTGTTCTATCCAAATAGCACCTTAACTGATGATGAACATCTAGCCAATGTAATCTTTGTTCAGATCTGTTAGAATATTCTGGAAAAAACACCGGGAGGTCAATGCTTTGATTTAGGTTAGCCGTGGAGGCTATTTTAGGTAAAAAGGACGGGTTGGTTCGTAAGGATATTCTGTCCTTATGGAACAACAGATAAGGAGGTCGACAGCTGAGTGCATGAAGTTCTGAAACTCTTCTAGCTGAAGTAATAGCTACTAGAAAGAGAGTCTTCCATGACAGTAATTTTAAGGAACAGGAGGATGCAGGTTCGAAAGGGGAGAGAATTAAAGAACTGAGAACTAAATTTAGGTCCCAAGGAGGAGGAGGATTTCTTACCGAGGTCTGAGTAGAAAAACTCCCTTCAAAAAGGCTTTGCAAAGCTTGTGGGACATGATGGCAGAATCTGAAATGCCCACATGAAAATTAGAAATAGCTGTCAATTGAACTTTAAGAGTAGAAGGAGATGAACCTGCATGGAAGAGTTCAGCTAGAAAATCAAGGACCATTTGGATGGAAGCAGTGAAAGGATCTATTTCCCTTCCTTGAGCCCAATAGGCGAAACATTTCCACTTACTCAAATAAATCTTTCGAGTGGAAGATTTATGGGAAGCTATCAAAATATCTCGAACAGAGTGAGATATTTGAGGAAGCCTGGCTAAAGTTGGAATTAGAGGAACCAAGCAGTGAGGTTCAGAGAGGGAAGGGAGCGATGAAACTGACCCGACTGATGGATCAAAAGATCTGGAACTAGGTCCAGATGCCAAGGTCGCTCCAACAGAAACTGATGTAGAAAAGGGAACCAAACCTGTCGAGGCCAGTAAGGAGCAATGAGGATCAACGAGGCCTTCTGAGCGATAGCTTTCTGTATCAGTTGAGAGATTAGTGGGAAGGGAGGAAATGCATACAGAAGTCCCCGGGGCCAAACTTGGACTAGAGCGTCTCTGCTGGGTTGGCCTGGTAGCGGGAATAGGGTGAAATAATCTCTGCACTTGCTGTTTTGGGGAGTAGCAAAAAGATCGCAGCAAGGCTGACCCCACTTGAGAAAAATTTCTCTCACTACAGAGTCTTTCAGAGACCACTCGTGAGGCATGAGGATAGCTCTGCTCAATTTGTCCGCAATTTGATTGGACTTCCCGGGAATGTGCGTTGCTATCAGAAAACGCTGAGAAGAAATCGCCCATTGCCACAGTCTGAGTGCTTCTCGACACAGGGGGTAGGACCTGGTTCCGCCTTGTTTGTTGATATACCACACTACAGACATATTGTCCGTCTGGATTGCTATCGTTCCCAAGGGAAGAGAGTCTTGAAGGGCTTGCAACGCTAAAAGCACTGCTCTCATCTCTAGAACATTTATGTGCAAGTGGCATTCGTCTGGTTGCCAAGTGCCCTGGACAGTTCTGCCCTGATAATGCCCCCCCCACCCGATCAGGGAAGCGTCCGTTGTCAGAGTAGCAACCGGAGGGGAAGGGACAAAGGGTCTTCCCAATAAGAGCTGAGGGGAAGACATCCACCACAGAAGATGATTTCTGCATGTTTGTGTGATTAGAATGGTGTGAGACATAGGAAGTTGTTGGTACGACCATTGCGTGAAGAGCATCCATTGAAGGATTCTCATGTGGAATCTGGCTAATAGAAGCAGAGGTATGGCAGCCGCCATAATCCCCAACACTTTCAGAACTAACCTGGCTTTGATTCTGTTGCTGCTGAAGAGGAGCGAGACCATCTTGTGTATGTCTGTTATTCTCTGATCTGTTAGCCTCGCAGACATGTTTATTGTGTCTAGATTTGCGCCTATGAAGGTAATAGTACAACAAGGCGACAAAACAGACTTTTCGAAATTTATTGAAATGCCTAAATTTCGACAAGTGCGAAAGGTGTAGTCCCTGGCCATTAGAAGAAGATGCTTGGTGGGGGCTGTAAGGAGCCAGTCGTCCAAATATGGAAACACCTGGAATCCTTGTCGTCTCAGGTGAGAAGCTACCACTGCCATGCATTTGGTAAACACCCGGGGGGCAGTGGTGAGACCAAAGGGCAGGGCCCTGAATTGAAAATGACTGGTTCCCAGCCTGAAGCGGAGGAATCTTCTGGAGCGTCTTTTCATTTTTATGTGATAGTACGCATCCTGAAGATCTATAGAGCACATCCAGCTTCCCTTTCCCAAAAGAGGAAGGATGGACTGCAGCGTGACCATCCGAAATCTTGTTTTCTTGACTGACTTGTTCAAGATACTGAGATCCAAAATTGGTCTCCAGTCCCCTGTTTTCTTTGGAACTAAAAAGAACCTGGAGAAGATTCCGGATCCTTGCTGGTCTGCTGGAACTGGCTGAATTGCTCTTTTTGCAAGCAGCTTTGAAATTTCCAAAGCTGCAAGATCCCTTTGAGCGGGTGGAACATCTGGAAGGGATTTTTTTGATTGGTTTGGAATGCGAAAGAAGGGAATGGAATAACCCTCGGAAATGATGGACTGTACCCATTTGTCTTGAGTCAGGGATAGCCAGGCTTTTGGGTACAGTGACAATCTTCCCCCGACTGCCTCCGAAGGTAGGCAGTCGGGCAACACCTCAGGGATGCTGAAAAGGCTTATCAGAGAAGACTTCATGATTGCCCTGGTTCTGCGGACCCCCTCTGCCTCTAGGGCGACGTCTACCATTGTTGTTCCCCCCTCTGCCTCTGGCGGGGAACCGACTCTGTGAGTCAGGCGAAGTCCCTTGAGATTGTTTACGGAACCACATTTTCCCACTTTTCTGGCCTTTGGGGTAAGGCCTAGAAGGAGTAGAAAAACGGACTCCGACGGCAGAAAGAGTCTTGCCATCTGTCTCGCACCTAGTCAAGGTTTCTTTCACTTGAGGACCAAAAAGAGATGATCCATCAAACGGGGAATTAGTGAAAGACGTTTTAAAGGGGTCCGCAAAGTTACATAACCGCATCCAGGCGTGCCTGCGTAAGGCCACCCCTGTCCCTGCGGCCCTGCTCGCTCCATCAGCCGCATAAGAAAGGAGGCGCATGGAGGAGTTAGCTATGGAGTTCAGGGTAGCCAGCTGAGTGTTCATCTTATCCTGAAAACCCGCAGCTGTAGGATCCTTCAACATATCACTCGCTTCCTTGATCAAGTCCCTTTGAAGACGAGTAAAATGGCATAGGTAGTTCAGCGAACGCATTGCAAAGGTCGCTGACGAGAACATCCGCTTCCCGTACCTGTCCATAGACCTGGATTCCTTGTTAGGTGGATGGACAGGCACAGAAGGATCAGCTAGTTCCTTCTTGGTGGCAGCAGCTACCACCATAGCATCCACAGAAACACCTTTTGTGAGAAATTGCTTGTCAGTTGGTGCTGTTATAAATTTGGAGGGTCTCCTGGGAGTAGGGTCCACTGAATCAGGAGCCGTCCAGGCCTTCTTTGCAACCACCTGCATGAGGGGATCAAAGGGGGGGGACACCCAGGAGGTGGAAGGACGAGAGCCAAACGCCTCAAGATACACAGATTCATCCTCCGAAGGGTTAAGGGCTGGCCAATTCCCCCTCTGTTTCAGGATCTCTAGAATGTCTGCGAAAGAGACATCTTCAGAAGGGGAACGTGGGGAACCCTCGGAATCCTCTAAATCTGTGTCAGAGGTGACAGACTCAGGTGAGTCTAAGTGCTTCCTCTTACACTTTCTCTTCCTAGGGGGCTCCCCTGCCAATTCAGGGGAGGCCTCGGAAGAGGATGAGATCCCCACTGGGGATTCTTGAGGAGCTTGCTCTCTGCGGTCTGGGATAAGGGAGTGAGTCGACATAACCAAAGGCACCGAAGTGGGAGGGGCGGACGGAGCCGACTGTGGAGTCGAACAAGGTTCCAACGCACTCCGCATGACCTCGAATGCACCCCTGTCAGGCAGAGCCAGAGGTCCCCGCTCCGAGAAGTTGAGAACCTCCCTGGGCACCGACAGAGATGGCTCCGAGGCCGATGTCAGAGCCGAACTCACCAGCACCGAAGCACCGAGAGGGAGAGGGGGGTCGGACAAGGGTCCGATGCCACTCACCCCCTCGGAGCCGACGAGGGAAGTCCGGTGCCGAGATTCTTCAAAGGAAGAAATCGGAGCCGACGACGGAGCCGAAGACAAATGTATCGGCTCCGACGCTACCACAGTCTCGGTTCTGAGACGCCCCGGCTCCGAGCTCAAAGGAGTCGGGGGAGGAATATTAATTGGAACAAGCTGAGGCATCGACTGATGAGTCGGACTCTGGAGCATTTGGGCCAGTGCCTCGGACTTCAAAAGTCTACTCACTACCCTCTGGAGGTCGTGATCTGATAGCCTCAATGACCTGGAGGAGTGAGATCTATGGCTCCGTTCAGACAGCAGGGGAGATGCTGGAGCCGAATGAATGGAGCCAAGGGACGGTGACCTCGATCTCTTTCTAGATGTCGGCTCCGATGGTATGATCGGAGCCGACCCATGACTCTCTAATGCCTCGGCTCCGGCCGGAGCCGAGGAAACCACTGAAACAGCAGTCACAGACTCATCGGCTCCAGCCGGAGCCGATGAAGCAGTAGGCTTCAAAGCCTTAGGCCTCGACTCTGAAACTGGAGCCGAGGTCCTAGAAGCCTTAGAAGGTTTCCCAGAAGACACAGGAAGGGAACCTTCAGGCTTAATTAAACCCCTCAAAATGAGTTTATTTTTCTCTCCTGCAGGACTCTAGGGCTAAAGCCATGGCATACAGCACAAGAGTCCTGCAGGTGTAAAGGTCCCAGGCAGTACACACAAGAAGTGTGACCGTCTGTCAGAGACATTTTCTGACAGCACGAGTCACACTTCTTGAAGCCTGAGACCTTTGTATCCTTGGACATACTCAAGGAACCTGAAGTGTAATCACACACAAAAACACACACACACAGATTACACTGATAGGATTAAAAGGGAATTATTTAAAAACTAAAGGTAAGTTAATAAAATTCCCTAAGTAACACATACACACTTCTATGGAAAGGGAAGGAAGGGCCCGAAGGCCTTAGGGAAGAACTAAGTGTTCTTTATAAAAGGAGGGGGCTGGAAAGATAGTAAGGGATACACAAGTCCACTACACTAAGTGGGAAAGAATTTTACACTAACTAGCCTGAGTTTAAAGAATTTTAAACTAGTCTAAACTTTCACTAACCTGGAGCCGGTAGAAAACACACCTCGATCGCTGTAGCGGCAAACGAGATCTGGGATAACTCACGCCTAGCACTGTGGGATATAGGGTGAGCCTCGAGCCGGTGGAACCAACTCTCGAGCTTTTAGAGTGGCCGAGTCGGAGCCAAGGTCGGCTCCGAACCCATCCAGCAAGAATGAAGGCGAGATAGACAACTTAACATTCTCTGTTTTAGCGCTATATGCAGAAGTGCTAAACGGGAGATTTCCCATACCCTGTCTGCAGTGCCATTACAGAGATGGCACATTCAAAGACACAGTGTGCAGGGCACCTTGCTGCCCTGCAGGAACACTAGCCTTTTCCCTTGTTTACTTACCTTTTTCTTCCCCTTGACAACATCGATGTTCTAAACACTTGATGATATGGTCTCGACCATATGAATTTCGATGTTTTCAAGTGAAACTATATATATATATATATATATATATATATATATATATATATATATATATATTCCTGAAAGCCCAAATTCCTGAGACCAAAATCTCAAAAGTTCAAAATACTGAAACACAAAGGATACCAACACTTACATTCCAGCACAATTACATACAGAAACATATCACCCTTCAACTATACGCAGGAGGGCAAGCCCCCCTGTGTCCCCCACACACCCTGTTACTTAAATATATCAGCTCTGAGATTGCACTTCACTACAGTAAGTGGAATCTCAGAGTTGATATATTTAAGTAGCAGGGGTTGTGAGGGGCGCAGAGGGGCTTGCCCTCCTGCTTATACTTGGAAAAGAGTCATATGGTTTGCCATTTGTTTCTGTATGTACGTCTGGTGGATTATAGTAAGTTTTGGTATCCTGTGTGTTTTCAGTATTTTGAGTTTTTAGTATTTTGAACTTTCGAGATTTTGGGCTTTCAGGATTTTGTAGCGCTCCCATACATACACTACATATATATATATATATATATATATATATATATATATATATATATATATATATATATATATACATACACACACATATATATATATATATATATATATATATATATATATATATATATATATGGGTCTACTTCATTTGCCCGACAACTCAAATGACTGACACTCATTTGCCCGACAGCTCATTTGCTCGACAAAAAGTAATCAAGGCAAAAACCTGGGATTTGCCCCCCTCCCCACTGTTGTGCGACCGTGGAGTTGTTATATATAGTCGGGGGGTGTGGGGGGCACAGCCCCCCACATCAGGGGGTGTGGGGGGCGAAGCCCTCCACCTAGAAAGTTTGTCGAGCAAATGAGCTGTCGGGCAAATGAGTGTCAGTCATTTGAGTTGTCAGGCAAATGAAGTAGACCCATATATATATATATATATATATATATATATATATATATATATATATATATATATATATATACATAGATAGATAAATATATAGATTTCTATACACTAAAAGATAGATATACATATTCACACACTAGTAAAATTGACACCTCCCTATTCCTAGACCTCTCAAAAGCTTTTGACACTGTCTCCCACCCTTTACTCCTAACCCAACTCTCTAAGACTGGTCTTTCCCCTTCCTCTCTTAACTGGTTCTAAAGCTACTTAGAAGACAGCCAACAGGCCATTAAATGGCAACATTCCCTCTCTCCATATCTTAACACCTCTAATGGAATTCCCCAAGACTCCATAATAGGACCCTTCCTATTCAGCATTTTCATTAATAGTTTTCATTCTTCACTTGGCCATGCTTCACCAATTCAATATGCAGATGACTCGACTGTTATTAGCTCCACCGATTCCATTTTTGATCTACAACAAATAACTCAATTGGGCTTTACCACCATTTACACCTGGATGTACAGTAATAAGACAACCTCATTACACAAAGCTCAATTCACTATATATTCTCAAAGTAATTCTGCTATTGAGATTGTTTCCTACACAAAAATATAAGTGGTAATAATAGACAAACACAAGAAATTCGACCTACACATTCACCATAGCATCAGCAAAAGACACCAAAAGCTAGGAATTCTCTATAGGCATAAATGCTTCCTGAGCACCTCCACCAAACAAGCCCTAGCTTCCTCTTACCTATTATCCTCTCTCTTATATGGTGCTTCACTACTTATTAATCTTCACTTACCTCTAAAAGTTAAACTCAATACCACAAAATCACCAAATTCACTACTAACGCAAAATACTTTACCCATCACTGTACTGATCTTTGCTCTCTGAACTAGCTTGAACTACCTCACTAACCCTCCTAGTTGCAAGTAACAATAGCACACAAGTTCATCTCTAAATCATCAGACTGCCCTGCTCTTAGCCAGACTTTCTGCTTCTACCATCCAAGAAGACCACTCAGATCTGAGAAGTAGCACCTTTTACTAGTACAAAAACAAACATACCAGCTGGCCAGCTTATATTCTCTTGTTCAGTTGCCAAAACATGGAATGTCCTACCACTACCTATCAGGGCACTCAAAATCTGGCCACTTTCAAAACTTTTCTAAGAGGCTACCTATCTTTTTTTTTTAATACCTTTATTGAATTATCACTTGTGACATAGGCACATTTACATTTATATAAAAGTAATCAAACTGTATTAACAGGTTAAAATTAACAAACATTATGCTTTACATATATTGCTACATATCATATAACCTAAGCAACATTACATAAATTATTCAATTCCCACCCCCTTTTCTTAAACAAGAAACATCTTTATTAAACCATCACTTATGACATAAGCAATCATATACATTTATATAAATGAAAACAAACCACACGGACACAATCCTATTGGCAAGCATTTTACATCACAAACCATACTGTCACACTCCCACTTGTAAACATTATACATCACTTATAATCTACCCAATTGTTTTCAGTCAAACATTACATAGCTCACTTAAAGTCCTACCTTCTTTTAAACCTCATCCCTTCTCTGTATGTACTGTTCCCACAATTCCCATTTTTTCCTATGCAGTTTGAAGAGGTTACCTACCTTTGCTCTGGAACTGCACCTGCAACTTTCCTCCTCCTCTCAAAACCTAATAGCCTCCATTGAATGCTAACATTGATTTCTAACTCTTACTATTTATTACTAACAGCTATAAGGCTTACTGTTCCTGCATTCAAAAACAATTATGAAATGTCAATCTATTTACTTTTGCTGCTTTGTTTGTCAATTTATTATAGCTGTAACATAGCCAATCGTTAAATACGTTACTTTTTCAGTATATTCTGTTGAATTACACTCATTTCATTGTATTCATACTATGTATATGTACCTGTTACTCATAGAGCTTTTCTCCAAGGGCCTCCACTGAAAATGGGCTCACTACAGCCCAGTGGACTACCCCAGTAAATAAACGCAAATAAATAAAATAAACAAATAAATAAATACATATTTTTTATATAGTGAGACACAAAGACATCTGCCTCACCAGGCTGAACAAGGAGAAAGTCACGGTCAGCTGTATTTCTGGTGCCAGCAGGCACTCAATTATCTGAACAAAAAGTACCATTATAATTCGGTCATAGTACATGTTGATGTGAATGACTTGAGACGTACCTCCCCGGACTACATGAAGAGAGACATACTTGAGCTCACTGATTATGTGTCACAGGCATATATGTCCCTAGGCTTGAGCAGTGTATTACCCTAGCCTAGCATGATACCACCATATAAATAGAAAATCACTGACTTCCATAATTGGCTTAGTTTCTGGTGTCATTCTAAAGGGATCCAGTTTCAGTCAGCCTGGGATGACATGATAAATATACCTCAATGGTTTACCAGAGATGGTCTTCATCTGTCACCCCTGGGATTTCGGCTACTGGCAAAGGTTCTTGCAATCCCCATAGTGCCCTTTTTAGGCAATGTCACAAGGAAAAAATTCCCGACCTAAAACCTCAAGGTTATGCTGCTAAATGCTAGAAGTCTTAGCATGAAACTGCACTCACTGGAAGCAGTCCTTACCTTGGAAGATGCTGACATCTGTGCAGTCATGGAGACCTGGTTTAAGGCTGTGGACAGCATCCCAGACATACTGGGTTACACCTCCTACCATACGTTCAGACCACAAATGGAAGGCGTGAAAACTAAAGGAGGTAGTATATCAATTTTCATTAAAGATAAATACACCTCCAGATTGGTTAAAAATAATGATCCCCTGGAGACACTTCAGGTGCAACTAACTGTTGGTGGGACACCTATTCAAGTCATTGCCAGCTACGGGACCCCCTCCATGAATCAAGATACCCACTATGTCTACTTGGATCTACTGGAATCCATCAAGATACATCCAAACACCATGGTTCTGGGTGATTTTAATTAACCATCCATTGACTGGGTAAAATACTCATGCCCAAACTCACTTGCTCAAAGGTTCCTCGAGTTCATTAACTCCAATGCCCTGGAGCAGCTGATGGACACCCCAACTAAGGGCGCCAACATCTTCGATCTGGTGCTTCCCAATATGGGGAACCACTGAAACACCCACACTGTCAGATCTTCCCTTGTCAGATCTGACCACAAATCACTCTCATTCGAAGTAACTATCACACTGGACCCCCCCCCCCCCCAAGCAGCAACTAAACTAAAAAAAACTTCTCCAAAGCAGATTATATCCTTCAAAGGGATGGTATAAAAAACTTCAATGCATCTCCCTGCTTCGATGGAACTGGAAACTATGCAGAGTCCTACACCAATGCTTTTTACAAACAACTGTATAACTGCATTGATGACCAAAACAAGCTCTTCAATGAAGAGCAAATCTGACTGATGGACAACTGCCATTCACAGGCTTTACAATAAGAGGAAGAAATTGTCATCCAAAAGTAAGAGGGAGCATGCCCTAAACTGGAAACATTCCCTCCTCAGTTTAAACAAGCAAATAAGAATTCTTGTGAAGTCCTCCAAAGCAAACTATGAATGCAAATTAGTGTCCTCAGCTAAGAACAACCACAAGGCATTCTTTAGTTATATCCATAACCTAAAAGATAAGACCCAGATTTGCGCCAAACTGGTAGTTAATGATACCACATACACGGAGCCTGTGGTCATAGCAAACCTATTAGCCGACAGGTTCTGAAAAACTTCACTCCCCTGTCCCCAGCAAACATACCCCATGACATTCTTTCCACCTGCGCCAAACTGGAAGTTAATGATACCACATACACGGAGCCTGTGGTCATAGCAAACCTATTAGCCGACAGGTTCTGAAAAAACTTCACTCCCCTGTCCCCAGCAAACATACCCCATGACATTCTTTCCACCTGCCCCCCCACCTTGTATCTCTACAGAGCAGGTCGTAAATGCCCTCTGTAAGGCCAAAAACAATTCATCTATGAGACCTGATAACATCCCAGGCTGTGTCCTACATGGGCCCCAACAAGAATTAGCAACACCATTAGGTACTCTTTTCAATCATATTCTAAACACTAGCTTCATCCCAGCTGAATGGAAAACAGCCACAGTTATCCCCTTGCATAAAGGTGGTGCTTCCACTGACCCCAAGAACTATAAATCTATTAGCCTGACTAGCCTTATCTGCAAGGCCATGGAGCGAATCATCATGGACCTCATCAACAAAGATAAAGGTAATCTCCACACTTGACCCTACTCAGTTTGGATTTGTCAAAGGGAGACCGTGCCGGTTAAACCTGGCGGACTTCTTCGATATAGTCACCAGAGCCCTGGACGAGGGGAAAACTGTGCATACAGACTACCTGTACTTGGCCAAGTTTTTTGACACTATTCCCCACTCAGGCATTACTGACAAACTCACCCAGCAAGGTATCAACCCTTATATCATTAGCTGGGTCGCTAACTGGCTCAAGAATAGAATACATACAGTCAAGATAGGGGAATCCACCTCCACCAGCAGACCTGTAACTAGTGGTGTTCCACAGGGATAAGTCCTGGGACCTCTACTGTTCGGAATCTATTTCTCCAAAGTACAAGCAAAAACTAAAGGTCTGTGGCTGACAAAGTTTGCTGATGACTGCAAACTAGGAGTGGTCATAGAATCCCAAACGATGCCAACATCCTACAAGACAGTCTTACGCAAACAAATGATTGATGCCAAAGTCACAGCCTTAAACTCAATGCAAAAAATGTATTATCATTCTTTTTGGTAACAGTGATGTTCTGACTAACTACCACATCAACAGAAACACCCTAAGCACGCATTCAGTGGTAAGAGACCTGGGCACACAGGTTGACAGCAACTTTACCTTTTATCACCATGTCTCCACAGTGGTAAGAACAGCATTCTATATTGCTCATCTCATAAGTAAGGGCACTGCCTCCAGAAAAAAAGAACTTACAACCTCCCTGTACTCTTCCCTCATCAGGCCAATAACTGAGTACAATGCCACTTTTGGTATGTACCTTTCAAGGCACCTGGAGCAATTGGAGTGACCACAAAGGTTCCTCACAAGGAAAATTCAAGGTCTTCAGCATCTTTCCTGTATGTATTGGCTGAAATCACTGTCACTTTACTCCGTTTCATAGAGACTACTCAGAGGCAATCTCTGTCTTGCATATAAAACAATCTCTGACTCTGCTTTACTGGAAATGCTGCATATCTGTAAGTCCAATGGCTCATGGGTTAATCACTCTAAAGACCTTAACCTGGTATGTGACATTAATAGAACCAGCTGGAGGGACAGATTCGTCTCCCAGAAGTTACCGCACCTGTGGAACAGACTCCCAGTTCATGTGAGGCACAGCACCTCTTTAGCCCACTTCAACAGCAATCTGGACAACTGGATGGGGAACCGTAAATTCACCCCAGGGGTTCCACCTGTGTCTCTCTCTTGGACAGGGTCAGTAGGTGCTGACTGTGGAAAAAAGAGCTGAACTTGGCTAGGCTTGTAAGGGCTCTGGGGCCATTAGCCTAGTAACTTCCTATGATCCTATGACATGTGTTTTCATCAGTATTATTTTTATTCCCTTTCAACGGTTTTATTAATGTTCAATGATGTGTTTAAAAGTATACTGTTTCAATTAACTTCATTTAGGTTTTTGATTCAATAGTATGATCTGACTTTTTGTATGAAAGGAAGTTTAACTGTCTTTATATTCATTATAGTGAAATGCAATGTTTCAGGGATGAAAGTGCTCCATGCAATGTTTTTATTGTTTTTTTTTTTTTTAATTTTATTAAAGTACATAGCAATTTCTACTCTTGGGTTCTATGCTTTTTTAACCCTACATCAAGATACATTCAGTTTTTTTGGTTATCGTGTGTGAAGAATATGTACAGTGACAGGGCTTGAAGTTGGTCAATATAGGACATGTTGTTTAGGCCTTGTATTCTTTTAGCAAGGTATCTCAGACAACATTCCAGTTGCTGCATATGCCTGGACAGATACCTCCCAAAGGGGACATAATATTCAATTACTGGCTTAATCAGTGCTAAGTTAATGGGGGCACTGACATACTCTGATCTAGACACAATCACTACTTATAAGTTGTGCAATATAGAAGGACTTTCTTACAACAATAGACATATACTGGTTACTGTCCATATAAATTCCCCAAATCCAAACAACTGGGTCACCTCTTAGGGGCATATTGTCCAAGTGGTAGTTCCCTGGGGTAGATAACTTACCGAAGGATGCAATAATGCGTTTTTTTGGCATTTAGTTTCAGTTCATGACTTTGACACCATTTATAAATTTGAGACAAACCTTCCTACAGGATGGCTAAGTCATGTGGGGATTCAATGACTGCTCCTAGCTTGCAATCATCTGCAAACTTATTCAGCCAGAGCCCTTTGGTATTGGCTTTTACTTCAAAAATTAGATGCCAAATAGGAGAGGTCCCAATATAGAACCCTGGGGACTCCACGGGTGACTAGTGTCTTTCTGGAGGCAACTTCCCCTATTCTGATTATCTACATCTTATCTGTGAGCCAGATGGCAGTCCAGCGGGTGACAAAGGGGCATATTCACAGCTTATTTAGCTTTTCTACTATGTCCAAGTGGAGAACTGTGTCAAAAGCTTTGGCCAGGTCGAGCTATGCGGAGTACACCATTTTGCCTTTATCCATTGCTTTGGTGGCTTTTTAAAAAAAAAAATAATAAATCCACAAGGTTGAGTAAGCATGACCTTTCCTTGTTCTGATTAATTCCATAAGTTTTTCCATGGCTTTGCATATGAGGCTGGTCATATTTATGGGTCTGTGGAAGGTCCTCCCTTATGCAAGGGACTGACTTTAGCTGTTTTCTATTTGCTTGGTATGAAACCTGTATGGACGCTGAATGACTGAACAGTGTTCTTAGGGGTGTGGTTAAATTGTGTGTCATGTTACTTAACTCTTTCACTCCAATGGAGCTCAGGACATTTGCACTGTAACTTCCAATGGGCCTTTTGAGAGAATTAAATATGTCCTCACATTTCAAACAGATGTCCATATCGCTGGAGCCATAGGGGTTATGGAATATGTATAAATAGCAAACTATTTTTACAGTGGTAGTATTTTGTAGGTTCTGTCTCTTAAACTGAATTTTATAAGTCACAGTACACAAAGTAACTATTACATTTGTAATATTATGTAAACAGTTACAATATTTCAGCAACCACTCAAGATACACACATACTGTCAGCAGTATTTCATTCATCTAGCTGAGAGCTTTTATATGAGGCTTAGTAGTTCTGTCTGTGTCACTTGGTTGTTGACATATTTAGAAAAATATGAAGATTATATCTATATAAATTAATATCACAAAAACAACAGTTAATGTCTATTTATCTGCACTAGACAGAGGTCAAATACTGATGCAGTTGAGTTTGCCATTGTTTAAGCTTTAAGATGAAATCTTTTAAAACCTTGTACATAGCATAGCTATGGATTTATTGATACAAATATGAACAAGCTATATTTGACGGCTAGAGGTGTCAGTAGGAGTTAAATGCAGATCCACCTGGAGGCGTCACTCTGATATAATGCAATAGGGATACTGTCAGAACCCTTCAAAGCAGTACTTTTGGCTTTTGATAGCACTTTTAGGATTTGGTCGTGTGTGACAGCTGGAGGCAAACCACTCTCAGGTATATGTCTTGAAGGACAGATGGAGGGGAGACAGCAGTAAAGTTACTGAAATAAATTTATCTGCCAATACATTCACTATATCTTCAGCTTCATGTAACATCAGGTAACATAATTTCCAATAAGCTCACCACATTGCTGCATTGTGCTTATGAGATTTTGAACATAACCGAAAATGCCTTGTGACTGTCTTTGGCTTGGGTAGCTGTTTTAGCTTCAAACTTGGCTTTGGTGGATATTACTAAGCTCCAGAGTTGTTTATTTCAATGTCAAGGGCTCTAAAATTCTGGGACCTACTCTTCTTACTTTTGGTCAAAATTCCTTTCCCTTTATTATAAAGCTTGTTCATATTATGGTTACACTATGTGGGTTTGCCCTGCACTTGTTCCTACATGATACAGCTGAATCTGTTCAGCTGTTTCCATGTTGGTACAGTCTGGTGTACATTTCTGCATATTCAGTGCAGTTAACTGGGTTTGGCGGAGATTTGAAGTTTGCCAGTGTATCACTTAGGAGCAGCTAGTTTGTCTTAAAGAAATTTCTAAAGTTACCTTGGGTGGAAGGGATCTCCGGTTACAGTTTTATTTTGAAGGAGTCTGCTTTATGGTTAGACCTAACAAGTGAAGAAAATATGTAATGGATGGTGCAAGCTGCTCCCATATTAGTAAGGACAAGATCCAAGATATTATCTCCCCAGTGGGTACTCTGACTAATTGTTCCAGGGCATTTGAAATGACAAAGTACAAAAATCTGTGCCTCTACTCTAGTGGTGATGTAGGTTTCCCAGTCTATAGTTGGACAGTTTAGATCACCGAAGAAAATGGTACTGGGTTTAATACTGAGTGATTGTAGTTCCTGTAAACAGGCACTGTGTCTTTCTTTTTTCATAGAGGGAGTTCTACAGCTAGCTAATATATGGTACAGAACCTTCCTGAAGAAACTCTATGCACCATGCTTCTTTACCAGCCTCGATGTGAGTCTCTTCTGGATGAAGACTGAGACACCTTCCCTTTTTCCCCTCCTGAGCAATAGTTGGTCTAAATGTGTGGATGGAGTTATAGCTTTGCACCACTGGAGAGTTCCCCGCTATTTTAAACCACTACACAGAAGTTAATGTCTTCAAAGGTTAGAAGGGTTTGTAGGGAGTTGAATTTCTTGTTCAGACTCCTAACACTGATCAGTAACACCTTTGCTTGTTTTGTTATGCTGGTAGGTGTATCAGGTACACCTTGCCTTAAAAAGGACCTATGGAGGTGGACAATGTTTTTGTCAATAATCAAATCCCTAGAGGGGACAGATGCAGGCCATCCATGGTGAAGCAGTGTGGTTTGCCAATAATCTCCTCTCAGGATGAGAAATACTGGACCCCCTCTGAATGACGCTAAACACTAAGCCAATTATTGAAGTCAATTATTTTTGCTTGCATCATTACATCAATCTTGGAGAAGGTAGTATGCTGCTCAATGCTAGGCCCATACCTGCCTTGGACACACAGTATGAGAACTCCATCATGTCTGTCTTCATAAAGTCTAGGAAGGTACACATCAGGTCACTGAAACTGGCATGAACTACAACACAGTCATACTGATACTAGATGCTCAAGGACTTGAGTGCATGAGTGATCTGATGCATCCTGGCACCAAGCAAGCAACTTACCACCATTCTTTCCTTGCTCAGCCGGGAAAGCAGTACATCTGGAAGTTTTACAATGGAGTCACCTATAACAAGAATGTTTGTTTGGGTTGATGCCTGTCTTACAAGCTCAGCATTTGTGACTTTGGGTCTCCTTGTGCTATGTGAGGAAGTAGGCTTAATATACGGAGTGTGCTGTGTGCCTGTACTGTGAAATATTATGTAATTATGTAGTATCTATGTATTTACATTAACTCACTAATTTGAGGCTAAAATCAGTGCAAGCAGTATCAGTACATTTAATATTAAGCAAATTTATCAAAGGTCTTTTGTCCCAATGAGTAGTTTAAGGGGAGACACTTTGCAAAATAATATTTATGTGCTCTGTAATGGAATTATTACAATGCAAAAGGCATTTAAAAACTCACAGCAAACATCAACTTTAGATTCTTAGCTCTGAGTTGAGTGGGGGGAGCGGGGCATTGTGGGTAGCTAAGAGGAGCTCAAGTCTGAGTCTTGAGCTGGAAGAAGGCAACCGGTCGGTTCCAAGCATTGTAACCATATTCCCACAAGAGAATAGAATGAAGTGGACAACATCAGATCATTCTATTCTTAACAATGTCTGACAAAAAGGTGGTCAGTCTTAACAATGAATCCCCCCAAATATGGAAAGATGTCCATTCAGCTTCATAATAACTGTCTAATACAGAGCTATTTTAAAAATTGAAGCCAGTGCAAAAGTTTCTATATTGGAAAATCCAATACTACCCCCATCCCATGGCCTAATCTGATTCATATAACCAGTTCTAGGTTTTGTTGGATACTGTAGTTTAGAAGAGTCTTAATTTTACTTAATATTCCTATCCAGAAATGAAAGAAATCAATTCACTGAACAATGTATACAATTCTTGGTAACAGCATCAGTTTTATAAGCATTAATTTATCTTCAAAACATAAAAATACATCATCCACTTACTAGTTGAGTCTTTTTATTGTACTGCTACAATTTTCTTTTATAAACAAATCTCTGTTTTTGAAATTTGTTTCCCCTAAATATTTAATACTCTTTTTAGTTGAGATCAAGTTAGATAAGAGACAACAAAGCAGATATACATTCAGAGTTGTTGTTACAATTTCTGTCCGACGATTATGAAATCTGACTTTTCAAACTTTCTTAAATAACTTTAATGTTTTATTTCAACAACAAAAGATTTATTTAAACCTCCCAACAGTGAGTAAAATATCATCTGCAAATAACTAACACTTATAATGACATTTCTCATTAAACTTTAAACCACAACAGCGTTGTTCTTGATAAAAAGAGCAGCTGTTTCAATAAGTAATGCAAAAATTAATGGGAAAACTGGACAATCTTGTTTTGTTTCTTTAACTTTAAAGCCTTTCTAAAGAAAGGAACCAATCTGAACAATTGCTTTAGAATTCTTAAATATTATGTAATTATGTGATAAAGTTCAATGGAAAACCATAAAATTCAAATGAGTTAAAGATAAATGTCCAATCAACTGTATCAATTCACCAGAAACAGTACTGAACACACTACAGACAAGGAGCCAAAAGAATGTAGTCTCTTTAAGAGAGGACTCTAAAAATGAAAGAAATGAAAGGAAGACAAGCAATGGGCCCCAGCAGAACACTGAAGGGATTCACACGCCAAAGAACTTTTTCCCAATTGTGTGAAAAGGGGTGAATCTCAGCAAGCTCTTCATGAGGAAAGGGAAAAGAAAAAGAGATTGGACCAAGTAGCGTAGAAGGACTAATATGACTGAACAGTTACTAATTTACATGGATGAAAGCAAATGGGAGACTTAGACTTATATTTGATAATAAGTGAGTAAACTCATATGAGACATTTACAAAATACATTATAATCCGTAATGAATGATATTAATGACTAACCATTAAAATAATGTGTATAAGAAAACTGTACATTAATTTGTCTTTGGGGGAGGTGTCTTATCACTAAGTTATAGATGCATATCAGTGATTTAATCCATAGAAGTTTCTACAATAAACACAGAGTTTAAGTGGATATGTTGTTAATTTTAGAAAGAATATTAGCAAAGTGATTTGCCACTAAAATATAAGTATCCCACAGTATGTGAGGGAGGGTAAGGACTAATAAAAGAAAAGGAGGGGAGGGACAAGATATGATGAGGCATCTTGAAGTTGAAAACATGCAATTACCAGTGTCATGAACAACTTTAATTGTTGCACTAGAAACGTAGGAAAAGCACGTAATAAATGGTAAAATGAAGATACTGAAGAATAAAAGTAGTCCTCACAATAAACTAGACTAAAACGCTATTTATTTGAGAAGTAACAGCTGAAGCTGCACAATGAAGTAGCACAAGGTGGAGGGTCTGGTGATCACATTGAGGAAGCTTCCACCCAAGAATACTATAAATAATCCTAGAGGCAAACCTGAAGGAATGCATCGGCAACTAGGGGAGGGGAAACATAATTAAGATACATTTATAGTGGTAGGGCAAAAGGTTACATGAACAGAAATCTAACAATATACAGATTGCAAGGACCTATTAAAAGAGGAAGCGAGGTAGGTTGGAGTCAGTTCACAGGTTTCCAAAAGTGAAAAGTTTGCAACCACCAACAACAGAAGATTCTGAGACTTGCTTGGGCATCAGATGGGGATATTTCCCCTATTCCAAAGAAAAAAGTGTTGGTTTTGTAGCTGGGAAAGTTTTGTCTTGGAATAGGGAAGGGAATAATGTGGAAGCACCTCCTAGGAGTGCAGGAAGAGGGCGTAACACCTATTATAGTAATGCTAAGACTGTGTCAGCAGTAACTCCATCCTGTATGCTCTTAAATGCTCCTACAGAAGTAATGACAAACAGTACAAATGCTGCTGTATGGACTCCAGTTTGTCAAGGTTCACTTACTAGTGCTAAGCTTGCCTTAACTGATCAGGGCATGCGTGCAGTAACTAAAGATATGAACAGAACTGCAGCATCAAAGGAAACAGCAACCATTAATGATGTTAATATACCTGCAGTTAGACCCAAGGAACCGAGTATAGCTTCAGGCAGCAAGGACTATGGGGATAATGGAAAAAACTGCACTACTTTTGCAGAAACTGTACTTAATACAACACAGAAGAATTCTTTATTACACAATCCTCTGCCTATCAGAGGGAGATCCAGGAATTGTGTATTCAATGGGAAAACATTGCGACGACCACACAGTGTCGATGAGCAAATGCGGAATGGCAAGAGGGCCAAGCAGGTTTAATTTTTAATATTTCATCATATGTTTTAACTGATGCACAAAAGACTTTGCTTGAAAGAGGTCTGAGCTTTATGCCAGCTCAAAAGGCTGACCTGGTTAATATTTTGAATGAACTGAGGTTGTTTGGTAGGACTTTAACTCTTAAAACAATGTTTCAAGGTAATACACAAGAACAATGTGTTTTTAAAAAAAACAAGTGTATATATCCCCCCAGTAATCCCACTATCGATGTATTTGTAAATGCATGTGAGAAACAGATTAGAGAAAGACTTTCTGTGAATCATAATAATGGTTTTAACAACTTGTCTGTTGCTGAAAAACAAGCACTTGTTGAATTGAAAGCATTAACATGCATAGAGATACATCCAGCATATAAAGGGGGAGGGATAGTGATTCTTGACAGGGACACTTGTATACAAGATATGATGGACTTACTTAATAATGTTGGGACCTACCAGGTCATTTCATGTGCTGTGGTTAAAGCAGTTACTGACAAAGTACAATTTTTAGTCTTTGACCTTCTTATTACAGGTATGGTTACACAGTCACTTTTTGAGTATTTTACTGTTGAATTTCCAATGGTTCCCACCATTTATGGGTTACCGAAAATTCATAAACAATTTGCAAATCCCCCTATGCGCCCAATTGTGTCCAGTAGGGGATGGGCTACAAAGCCTCTCTCAATTTGTGTGGAGAATACCCTACGTCCTATCTTGAATGGATGCACAACTGTGTTAAAGGACACTAAGGACTTTCTTGTAGAGTTAGGTGTACACCTTGAAGCACTTGCAGATCCATGCTGGCTGGTTACATTAGACATAGAATCGCTTTTTACAACAATCCCGAATGACTGGGGTACTGAAAGTGTCAGAGACCTTTTACATACAAAGGAGATGCAACCTAATAAGATTAGTCTAGTGTGTGCACTGCTTGAGATTATCCTAGAAAACAACATTTTTAAGCTCTGAGATGAATATTATATACAGAAGGTTGGCGTGGCTATGGGTACTGCCCGTGCCAACAGCTACGCCAACCTCTCTCTTGTTCAATGGGAGGTTAATCGTGATTAATAACAATGAATTTGCTACGTCCATTGTCTGGTATAAACGTTTCGTGAACGATATCTTCCTTTTGTGGCATGATACAGAGGAGCGCCTTAAGGAATTTATTGTATACATCAACAATGTGACTACATTCCTTAAATTTACTCATAAATATTCTGACAAGGAGATAGAGTTTCTAGATGTCAAGGTTAGTAGAGATGTATTTCATTTAGTATCTACTACTTTGTATAAGAAACCCATCAAGAAGAATACTGTACTTCACAACAGCAGTATGCATCCTAAACATACTAGAGCAAATGTCCTGAAAGGGCAAATTTATCGTGTTATGCGTTTGCATTTTTTTTTATTTTTTATTTTATTTTACATTTGTTGACCGGGCTAGTCCAACTGGATTTATGTCCATTTTCAGTGGAGGCCCGGGGAGAAAAGCTCCAGAGGTACAAAAAAATTTTACAAATACAAATAATACATAGTACAAGTGTGTTATGCAATGGGAAGAATGATATGTAATCACATATATTATAGATCTTAAAGAACTAAATAAGCTAACTTAGACAAAAGGCCTGTGGAGAAAAGCTCCAGGGCTAAAACAATTTTACAATTACAAATATTGCATAGAACTAATGTGTTATATAATCACTTATATTATAGTTCATGACTAACTAGAAAAGGCTAAATTAGAAAGAGATTAAGTTAGAGGTTAACTCTTAGCAATACAAAAGGAAGGTCAGAAATGTTAAAATTAATAATGTAATATTTCCAAAGATAAGGGAAAATTTGTTAGTTGGAGAGTTGAGGTAGATGCAAGGGTCAAAGTGGTTAAGGAAAGTTTATGATAGAGTAAGGTGCAAACAGGTTAGTCTGGGTTGGTACAAGAGCAAAGCCAGAATTTATTAAAGTGTCTTAATAGTTGTTTCTTAAAGAGTGGAAGAGTGGACAAAGAAGAGATATCAGATGGAAGATTGTTCCATATTTTACCTACTGAGTTAGAGAAAAGGCAGTTGCCTGCAGAATTATTAGTTTTGGTAATATTAACAAGTAGTTTATCAGAGGAACGTAGTTGTTTCAGGTTTATGTAGGGAGTCAAGAGGGTATAAAGAGCTGGTGTTTTAGAAGGTTGGTATAGGATTTTGTGTGCTATTAAAAGTTGTTGAAAAATGAGCTTGTTAGGGAGTTCAAGCCAGTGTAGTTGTTTTAGGTTTAGACAGTGGTGGGTTCTGAATTGGGATGAGGTGGCAAATCTGGCAATATTATGATAAGATGTAGTAAGTTTCTTAATGTTACTTTTAGATAGATTAGTGTAAATGGGGGAGGCATACAGAAGGGTAGAGATAAGGTGTGTTTGGGCTAAGGTTGTCCTAGCTTCAGGTGTGAGGAAGGGCTTTATTCTGTACAGGGATCCTATTCCTGCTTTTATAGTACTGTTGATTTGAGTATCATAGTTAAGATTGTTATCGATAATAACACCGAGAAGTTTAGTTGTGGAATCAGGAGAGATAATTGTGTTGTCAGTTGCTGTAATACAGAAGTTTAATAAAGTTGATGTACGTGTAGGTGAAAAGAGTAATAATTTAGTTATCTTAGGGTTAAGGAGTAGGCAGCGATTGGAGAACCACTGTTCAACAGTTGAGAAGGCTGTTTGAGTTTGAGTCTGGAGTTCAGTTTGAGAAGAAGCAGTGCAAATAATGGTGGAATCATCTGCATATTGTATGCGGGTGGTGTTGGGTATAGATGATTGAAGGTCGTTGATAAAGATGGAAAATAGGAGTGGGCCTAGGATAGACCCTTGTGGTACTCCTAAAGAAATAGGGAGGAGAGCAGATAGCGAGTTTTTCCAGAGAACAGCTTGCTGCCGGTTTTCTAGATAGGAAGAAAACCAGGTTATGGAAGAGGGATCCAGGGCCAGAGATTTTAGTGTGTGCAGAAGAAGTGAATGATTCACCATATCAAAGGCTTTTGATAGGTCTAAGAAAAGAGAAGATGTAAGTTTGTTGTTGTTGCGGTTGAAGTTTATGGTATTGGTAAAGGAGAGTAAAGCTGTGGTGGTACTGTGGGCAGGTCTGAAACCATGTTGAGTGTCAGCTAGAAGGTTGTTATGGAGGAGATGGTTGAGTAGTTGTTTATGTATACATTTCTCCATGATTTTGGCTAAGGGGGATACAAGTGCTATGGGACCATAGTTGGAGAAGTCATAAGATTTGCCTCCTTTATGTAGGGGTATTATATGAGATATCTTCCAGACTGTTGGAAAAATACCTTCTTTTATTGATTTATCAGGATAGAGACAGGGTAAGCAATGGATTTTGCTGCTAGTTGCAAGAATTCAGCAGGAAGCTTGTCTGCAGAAGGGGTAGTAGGTTTTAGTTTATGGAGAAGAGATTGTATAAAGGAGGTAGATACAGGTTGTAGGTTAAGGGGAGGGATAGTGTTTATTAAGGTATGTGGAGGTAGTTTAGAAGTAACTGGAGATAGTTGGTTGGCTAGAGTTTGTATAGAATTGGTGAAGAAGGAATTAAAGTTATTGGCTGTTAGTGTGGGGTTATCTGGGTCGGAATCATGTGGGTTGGGGGTAATTATTTTGCCTGGGGTCAGCAGATTATTAATACATGACCAGAATGTTTTTGGTTCATTTTTCATAGTATTTTGAAGTTGAACATAGTATTTCTTTTTGTCTGATAAGATTGCTTTTTTAGTACTGTTTCTTAGTTCTCTAAAGTTTTGGTGGTCATTTGGACTTTTGGAGGTACGCCATTTATGCCAAGATTTGTTTCTTAGGGCTATTTTATGCTTATAATTTGTGGTTAGCCAGGGAGCAGTTTTAGTTTTAGTTCTAATGGTGCGACTTGGGGCGTGCTGTTTAAGTATAGCTAGGAATGTAGAATTGAAGTGGTCTACTGCTTTGTTGAGTGGGAGATATTTTAGTGGGGCCCAATGACATTGTGAAAGTTCAGCTTGAAAGTGATCAGGGTTAAATTGCTTTTTTGAGTGTAGAGTTTGGAAAGTGGTAGGTAGGGTTAGGTTGGTTTTGCATCTAATGATATAGGTTAGTGCGTGGTCACTAAGGTCATCTGGAAGGATATGAGATTGGTAGGTTTGCAAGGGGGTATTTGTAAGAATCCAGTCTAGGGTGGTATACTTATTGTTTGCTTTATTAATTCTAGTGGGACCATCGATAAGTTGTTTGAAGCCATAGAGGTTAATGTGGGAAGTAGGGTTATCATTGTTACAGGAATTCCAATCTATGTTGAAGTCCCCTAGGATTAGTGTTTCTTGTGGGAGTTTGATAGAAAGTTGGTAAAGTATATCTTCAAGGGTATTGATCTTATTTCCAGGGGGGAGATAAGTACAAATGATGTTTATTGCTTTAGTGTTATTGATTTGTATTTTGGAGCTAATAACTTCTGCATTTGTGTTTTGGGTAAGAGTCAGGTCTAGAGAATTAGGTTTAAGTTTTGCTTTGTACAGAATGGCTACCCCACCTCCTTTCTTGGTAGTGGGATCAAGTCTAATCATGTTATAACTGGGTGGGGTAATTTCGATGTCTTTAATGGAAGGTTTTAACCAAGTTTCTGATAGGCATAAAATGTCAAACTGTTGAGTTTCAAGGAGGGCATGGAGTTGACTGATTTTGATGCAGATACTACGTATATTAAGATGGGCTATGGAAAGGGAATTAGAAGGGTTAGAGTACAAGAGAGATAATGGTTTAGTTTGGTTTTGTTTGATGTTGGTTGTAGTAAGATGTGGGCCAGGATTGGGGTGAATATCACCATATTGTAGTAAGTGGAAAAGAGTAAGAAATATATGTTGTTTAAGATTATAGTGAGAAAGATATGTTTTTTTGGTTAGAGTCTTTATAAATTTGCAATGTACTAGCCTGTGGTATTTGGCTAGAAGGTATATGGACTGAGAGGGTGAGAGTATATTGGGTGCAGATAAAGGTATTACATGTGTAGAGGTGCTTTTAGAG
Organism: Protopterus annectens; assembly: GCF_019279795.1. Taxonomy (NCBI): domain Eukaryota; kingdom Metazoa; phylum Chordata; order Ceratodontiformes; family Protopteridae; genus Protopterus; species Protopterus annectens. The sequence continues at coordinate 183,162,815 of NC_056748.1, read as the reverse complement.
GGCAGTGAGGGAGAGATATTCTTGGAGAATTCGTAAGAAGTTATGATATAAGTAGATAAAAGAGATGATAATAATAGTATAGAGATAAGTAATCTCAGTAAAGGATGGATGGATAATATGGGCATTGTGAACTAGGTGGTTGTTTGTAGTGATGTAGGATATAGTGTGATGAGGTATTGTTGGATGATAGTAATTAGATAGGGTGTGGCTGGAGGTAGGGATGTAATGAGATAGGTATAGTGTTTAAGAAAGGGGAGGGTGTGTAGGTATGAGAGTGGTAACTGTGGTGTATTTAGGGAGTAGTGTGGAGCTGTGATTGGAGAGGAGGTAAATAGGGGCATGGCAATATTCCAGATAAATGTAGGACCCCTGGGGGTGGGTGGGAATTGGGGGTAGGGAGGGGAGCGGAGTGAGCCCGCAGGGCGAACGGAGTGGGAAGAGAAGAGCCAAAGGAGAAGAGGACCAGAAGAAAAACTATCAGTAAGTACTCAGAATGAAGATAAGTAAGGCAAAGGGATATAAGTAACTTTGTTGTCAAGAGGTAAGAGCGAGTAGAAGCTCAGAGCTACAGAGAAGGGTAGAAAGAGGTAGTGGAGCAGAAAGGGGCGAACAGTAAGATAGGGTAAGAAAAAGAGAGGTTGTTAGGTATGAGCAGTTTACAAAAGAAAAGAAAAGAGAGCCCCTAGTAGATGGGGGCCACTTAATAGCCACAGCAGGTACTTCTATCAATGCTGTATACAGGGCCTGAGGGTTCAAGCATGAGGCAAGCTGCTACGGATATTACAGGGAATGTATGATAAGTAGATAGAGAGGAGGAGAGGGGAGGTTTGGATTGCAGGCTGCTGGCTGAGCTGACTTTGGAGTATACAATTTCACTGGGAAAGAGGCATACAAATATTTGCAATTTGCAATAAAGTAAAGAATTCACATTACTGACTTATTCTGAATAATAATTCTAATATTTCCCTTAAAATTCTAATTCTCATTCTAATTCTCTAATCTAACAGTTAACTCTGACATCTTAGTTAATATATATATATATATATATATATATATATATATATATATGTTTTACAAATAAACAGATATTCACTACTGCACTAGCATTTCTCACTGGGAAAACAATTCCAGCAGTCCAACTACGTAAAATGTCAACATCAGCAGTCCTACAATACTATAATCCACAAAAATAACCCAAGAAATTTGCAATAAAGTAAAGAATTCACATTACTGACTTATTCTGAATAAGCTACAAGAGGGTCTCACCCAAACAAATAACTGGTGCCAGAAATATGGCCTCATGCTAAATGCCAAAAAATGCATCATCATTCCCTTTGAAGAGAGTGATGTCCCCACAAATTATCACATTAATAACAATGTTGTAAGCATGCAATAAGTTGTATGGTACTTGGGTTCCCAGGTTGATATAAACCTGACTTTTGACCACCACGTTGTCTCCATTGTAAGGAAAGATTTTTACATGGCCCAATTCATTAGTAAGGGTATCTCATCCAGGGACAAAGAGGTCATAACATCCCTGTATTCTTCCTTTACAAGAGCCATTATTGAGTGCAATGCCCCTTTTGACATGTGCCTCAGCAAAACACCCTGCCAAAAGAAAGACTACAACCATTTCTGCCAAAAAAGGTCAAAGGACTAAGTTCACTTAGTTATCTAAACAGACTAAAAAGCTTCTTGCTTTCCTCTGTCTCTCACTGGCCCCTATACATTTCACCATTGGCTTGCTTTCCAGGCTAAGAAAGATCCTGCCTTAAGAGACTACCTCTACCTCAGAAATACTGGTTATACTTAAAATGCTCACTACAAAGACCACAGCCTTCACTGCAACATAAACAAGCCACTTTTTATGGACAGGTTCTTGACACAAAAACCTTCAACTTCTGTAAAAAGCTCCTCTCATTATCAAACAATGTAGTTCAGCAACATGATGGCTGGATGGATAGCCATAAATGTAGTCCTTGGGTAAGTAGCATAGCCTTCATCAAACCAGATGGAAAATCCATGTACTAACCTTTCCCAGCTGGATGGCTAAGATCTAATATTGGTTACTCAAGTCTAGTTGCCCAAGAAGAGAGGCATGTTTAACTAAGAATTCCATTTGCAAAATTATATTCAGTATACATATTAAATCTCTCTCTCTCTTACACACACACACACACACACACAGACACACACACACACACACACACACAAAAAGCCCCTACTTGTAAAATAGGCAACCTCAGTAATCACATGACACCCACTCACTGAATGAAATTGTCTGGAAGTCAAAATATTTGAAAAAAAATCATAATAGAGATGGATTCATCCATGTAATTTCCCACCACCAAAAGGAACATCAATAAATCAACAAACAACTGCTCGGCAAAAAGTAAATCAATAAGAAAACCATAAACTATAATGCTACATACTGGTGTAAACATATAACTTGTGTCAATCCCCAGGTTAATCCATACCAAAAGATTGTTTCAGAGCTTCAGCTATGTACAAACAGCTTTCTCCTAAAAACTTAACTCATTGATATCTGCCTTGCTGTAATTATAACTGTAAAAAAAAATGTTTTTAAGTTTATTCTGTACCACAATGATTCTCACTGTTACGAGATGCAATCTCTGCCATATTTTATGAGTACTACATCCATAATTTGCTGTCTCTCTCTCTCATGTATTCTATTGTTTTGTGTTATTTTTGGAGATTTTCTCCCCGGGCCTATACTGAAAATGGACCTGTGCCCAGTCGGACTTTCCCAGTAAACAAATGTAAAATAAACTAAAATAAATAAAAATAAACTTGCCTCCAATCTAAAGCCATTTGACATTCAGGCATTTTAATTTGTGCAGAAGTTACTCACAGACTGACAGTTTACTGAGCTGTAATGCTGACCTTCGCTTTAGAAAAAAACAAATTCCCAGACTTTGTCAATAGCTCAAAGTGTACACAGGATTATTTATTTATTTTTGGAAAACATCTTTAAAACTGTTAAACTGATTACACACCTAGAAACATAGGAAAGTTATTGTGATTATGTAAACCACAGACTGCTGCAAGAAATCAAAGTCACATTAGCACTCTATGCTTATGTCCGAACAGATGAATCATACCTGTCAATTCCAAAAGAAGTAAAGTAGCTTAATAAGAAGGTTATTTGCAAGGTTGCATGACAGTTTAAATTGGAAATAAGCAGAGATATTAAAAAGGCTCTGTTTTTCATAATTATGCCGAAAAGTCTTCCAAGGTAAATACAACTTCTGATTTAGTATGGAACCATACCTCTCAACCTTAGAGCAAGAAATCTGGGCAAAGCGAAAAATAAAAGTGGAACACAGGCCCAAAAATAGTTATGCATCACAGACACCATTGAAACAACTGTAGCTGCAAACATTATACATCACTTATAATCTTTCTATCTCATTATTATCAGTTAAACATTATTTGGCTCATTCAGTCCTGCCTTCTTTTGCATCAAAGAAAACTATGCTTTGAAATGACAAATGTATTAAAAATAATACATAAAACACATTGCATCAACATCCTGCAACTTCCTAACTGCAAGCAACCACAGAGCTTTCACTGAAACTAGGGCTGCTTGTTTCCCCAGAATGACAGCTCTCCCTAATTAAGTCTAATGGTATACAATCTACCAGTATCTGGACTACCTGAAATAAATTAAATTATGGCCTGTAAATTGAAAGTACACTTTGTTTAATTAAACTATATTTCTAGGCCCACTTACTATATTTTTTCAGCAACATCCCAATATCCATTTCCAGGTCACTTTACAAGACATTGGCAGTGGTAGACTTGGCATCCTTCAGAACCCCACAGGCCCACACTAATACATTGTCCATTAAATGTAAATATCCATCCACTGTAAATGGCAAGAAGCTATGTCTTAAAAAAATCTACTTCTGGCATGCGTACCCAAGTATTAGGTTTTGAAACAAAGAAACATATTCTCCACAGTCCGTAAGTCTCTGTCTTTAATAATCATCTACTGTTGCAGCACTCCCAACACATAAGCACACACATACACACTAAAATCCTCAACATTTAAAAAATGACATTGTGCCCACTTGATGTGCCAGTATTGATGATCCGCCAAAGCTAAGCTTACTGTTGTCCAATCTACCACTGCTTAGAACCCACCAATGAAAAAACAGTACTAGGTGCTTTTTTGTTTGTCTGAAAAAACAACACAACTTTATATGCTACAGTCCCACATAGTCAGTCCACTACTGACCCATTAACCCTAGGCTGCTGTCTCATTCTTACTCCCTGGAACTGCATTACCTTGGATGACTACTTTATTTTCCTAAGCAAAAGACACAAATTGGAAGATAAGGCAAAAATCCAGACATTCTTTGAAAATCCATACAGTTAAGAGGTATGAGTTCATGTTCAATACAACACTCTCCCTGTCAGGAAAGCCGCAATTTAATGAAAGTGTACTCTTAATGTATGATACATTTGTGAGCTAACTTGTTTGTGTTCAGTAGGTAGAATGATCATTGTTAGCCTCTTTGTGCATGTGTGTCTCTCTCTCTCTCTCATGCACACATATACACATACACACACACACACACACACACACACACACACACACACACACACACACACACACACACACTCTCTCTTCTTCTACTTTCACGCACACAATTCTGCTTTCATGCATGCACTCACTCACTCCGTACTTACCTATTAACACAGGTAATTGCTGTCCCTTTCAAAGGGAACAGCGGCAAATCCATACACGAGTCCCTCTTCAGCGAGAACACACACACACACACACACACACACACTGATTGTTCGGCGCAAAATAATGGCGTAAACACACTGACCCTTTTTTGGCTCAAAAACAAAACTAGAAGGTCCTTTGGCGCATGCGCACACCGACATTATCATTGCAGGTCATGGGAGCAAAAAACACAAAACAAAAAAAAGTGTTTTGGGGCATGCATACATCGATGTTGCAGTTAGAGGTTGAGGGCCGCATGGAAGAGCTCTGAGGGCCGCAGGTTGGACACGTCTAATTATAGACACACAATTGGAACTAGCATGGAGAGAGAGAGAAATGGTAGGTGTAAACCATATTATAATACGCAAGTTCGAGTATGTAGTAGCGATAACATCTATACAGGCCCTAATAATAGTTCTGAGATGGATGCACTTAGAATGCCATTCACATATGCTAGTAATATTAATATAGTGTGCGATATTATTAAGAATAACTGGGACATTCTTTCTAATGTTAAAGAATTAAATGGAGTTATAGGGCATGAACCTAGATTCACCTTTAGGAACAACAGGTCCTTGAAAAGACATCTCTGCTACAAGATTGACAATGTACAACAATATAATCAATCCAACAGGTTAGGTACGTACTGTTGTAGGAGGTGTACAGCCTGTCAATATATACATGTGGGAGGCCGCTTTTTACATCCACACAAGGGGTTCACCTTTGAGTCTAATTTCTATGCTGATTGTCAAACAAAGAACGTGGTTTACTTTAGTTATTGCACAATCTGCTATGCTTTTTACATAGGAAGGACCAATCGTCCTTTGAAAGACAGAATACTGGAGCATATAAGGGATGTTAGGAATGCTAAGGAAAGCAGTGCACTTGCAATGCACATCAAAGAAGAAGGTCACACACTTGGTTTTCATTTTTTTTGTACTTAAAATAGTCCCTGACAATAAAAGAGGAGGTAATTTGAATAGTAACACAAACCAAGGCAGCTGAATCACCGAGGCTAACACTGAATCTCCGAAGATAAAAGCAATGTTTCTGGCGGATTAATCCACATGACACATCCAACATCCGTTTTAAAATGAATTTAATGGTTCCAGTTAAAAGAAAACATGAAAGTAAAAGTCCCTGAATGCTCACAAACGATAAGCGCTTTTGAATTAATCTTCTTCAGATCATAGAGAAAGTTGGGACAGTCTTGCTTTTATATATAAAATATTTACATTCTATTGGCCATTACCAGTTTACAATTTGCAGTTAGCCAATGATTGCTGTGCCTTTCTCATCCCTTTTGAACTTAGAATGTCATGTTTGGTTTACCTCTAAACTGTTCGTATTGACGTTTTTAACTGATATGTAAATTAGCTGGAAAAACAACCATTAAGAAACGAGCAAGGTCCATTGTGGCCAATCAAAGTTAGAAATGTATTCCTAACACAGCTTAATGCATCCTTCCTCCATAATAGCATGGCAGTAGACTTCTCGTCAATGCTTCATAATGTGAAATTCATTCTTTTTATACTTAAAAAACGTTTAAGATCTTTGCGTTCAGAGGACTTGCAAAAAGAAAACTTCTGAGAGGGAAGCTGATCGCGAAGTCATTTTACTATAACTTATACTGCCTGGTATCTTTACAACAATCTGCTTAGCCTGCCATTACAATGGCAACAGTCCTACAGTCATAATGATATGCTCAATTAACAGCCCTGATAGTGCTGTCCTGATGTTAGGTATAAAGTCCAAAATGTGGCACACATGCTGAAAAAAGTGATGTTTTCCCCAAACTTGGTTGCTGATGATGGCGGGAAGAAATATTCCCCACTGGTATTGTGGTGTAAGAGAGATCTGATTCCTCTATTCATTAAAACTTGAAATAAACTTTTTCCACAGCTTTCAGTTCTGTATGTAATTTATGAATAAATTGACCAATACCAGTGTTACTACTACTTGCCGTAATAACTGATATCCAATGATATAACATATTGTAAGCGTTTGTCATAGGGCCATAAGAAAAAATGTTTTCCAATCAACAGAAAGTGGGTGGAACTTGATAAGTATTCCTAATAATGTGTTACTTATCCGTCACTGCTCATCGGTAGTTATAAGATCTCTCTCAAATGCATAGATATAAGTGAACGCTTACTCTGCGTCACTTCATTGCAGCATTCTGCTTACAACAATCTCACCTAAATACTGTTCGCATTCCAGTAAAGCGTCATAGACAACTTAAATGCTTTTTAAAAAATACGGCTTGAAATAAACTTTTTCCACGGCTTTCAATTCTATATATAATGCAGGAATAAGTTAGCCAATGCCAATGTTACTACTTCTTGCCGTAATAGCTAATATCCAATGATATAACGTATTCTAAGCGTTTGTCATAGGACCATGAGAAAAAAAGTCTTCCAATCAACAGAAAGTTGGGTGGTACTTGATAAGCGTTCCTAATAATGTGTTGCTTATCCGTCACTGCTCATCGGTAGTTAGAAGATTTCTTTCAAATGCAAAAATATAAGTGAACGCTTACTCTGTGTCACTTCATTGCAGCATTCTACCTACAACATTCTCACCAAAGACCTGTTTGCATGCCAGTAAAGCATCATAAGCAACTTAAATGCTTTAAGAGACACGTGGTCAGTTTTGGTGAAAATAAGGTTATAAAGCTTTCACTTCATGAGCAGAGGGCAGTCTCATATTACTCAAAGCCTTATTGATGTTAAACTTTCATATTTTCCTTTTAAATTACTTTTAAACTACACCATAAGTATATTCATGCAGAATAAATAGGTACTTGACTTCATAAGGAAATTCTTAAAAACTCTTTCTTTGCACAACTATAGCAAAACTAGAACTGGAATAATTTCAGATGACTCCATCTAGATTAGGATTGCATAACATTAGCAAAACTAGAACTGGAATAATTTCGAATGACTTAGGAGGACAAATTCCAAGGGGATACCCTTATTATTCATTTTCGTATAAATAGTAAATGCCACTAGGTCTATATAAGGACATTTGTATCTGTTCTTCCATATACATTTGATCCTCTCACACATATGGTAAGTGTTCTTCCAATCTTTATACACATTATATGCTCTCTCATATGTTCCTTTAACTTATGGTTGGTCTTATCATCTTCAATACGGGTTTTAACGGAATGATACTGTTTAGACCTGGTGGTTGGTCAGCCCGCAGATTAATTATCCATTTCATTTCTCTCATTTCTGTAAGATTTTCTATATCACCTTTTCTTGGACCAAGATACACAACTTCCATCACTTTGAATATGAATGAGTGATCTTTAGTAGAGCTAACATGCAGTGCCAATGCATTATGAGGGTCATTATTGACAATGTCCCTTTGATGTCTCTGTATTCTTTTCTTCAACATTTGGTTGGTCTTGTCCACATAAAAAGATGGGCAAGACTTGCATGTAGCTAAATAGACAACATTGGTAGTGATACACATGGCCTTAACATTAAAGATATAATTTCTCTTGTTTCTTGGATTTTCAAATTGGTTGCTGCTGTCTGTAAATGGACAGGCAACACAATGGCCACATCTGAAAGTTCCTTTGCGGCCTACTATTTGGTTTTTATCATTACCATGGGTATTACATAAGTCTTTTCAAGTTCTTTTTATTCTTAAATCCAAAGTTAAAGGAACATATGAGAGAGCATATAATGTGTATAAAGATTGGAAGAACACTTACCATATGTGTGAGAGGATCAAATGTATATGGAAGAACAGATACAAATGTTCTTATATAGACCTAGTGGCATTTACTATTTATACGAAAATGAATAATAAGGGTATCCCCCCTTGGAATTTGTTCTCCTAAGTCATTCAAAATTATTCCAGTTCTAGTTTTGCTAATGTTATGCAATCCTAATCTAGATGAAGAGTCATCTGAAATTATTCCAGTTCTAGTTTTGCTATAGTTGTGCAAAGAGACAGTTATTAAGAATTTCCTTATGAAGTCAAGTACCTATTTATTCTGCATGAATATACTTATGGTGTAGTTTAAAAGTAATTTAAAAGGAAAATATGAAAGTTTAACATCAATAAGGCTTTGAGTAATATGAGACTGCCCTCTGCTCATGAAGTGAAAGCTTTAGAACCTTATTTTCACCAAAACTGGCCACATGTCTCTTAAAACATTTAAGTTGCTTATGATGCTTTACTGGCATGCTAACCAGTCTTTGGTGAGAATGTTGTAGGTAGAATGCTGCAATGAAGTGACGCAGAGTAAGCGTTTACTTATATTTTTGCATTTGAAAGAAATCTTCTAACTACCGATGAGCAGTGACAGATAAGCAACACATTATTAGGAACGCTTATCAAGTACCACCCAACTTTCTGTTGATTGGAAGACATTTTTTCTCATGGTCCTATGACAAACACTTAGAATACATTATATCATTGGATATTAGCTATTACGGCAAGCAGTAGTAACATTGGCATTGGCTAACTTATTCCTGCATTATATATAGAATTGAAAGCCGTGGAAAAAGTTTATTTCAAGCCGTATTTTTTAAAAAGCATTTAAGTTGTCTATCACGCTTTAATGGAATGTGAACAGTATTTAGGTGAGATTGTTGTAAGCAGAATGCTGCAATGAAGTGACGCAGAGTAAGCGTTCACTTATATCTATGCATTTGAGAGAGATCTTATAACTACCGGTGAGCAGTGACGGATAAGTAACACATTATTAGGAATGCTTATCAAGTTCCACCCACATTCTGTTGATTGGAAAACATTTTTTCTTATGGCCCTATGACAAACGCTTAGAATATGTTATATCATTGGATATCAGTTATTAGGGCAAGTAGTAGTAACATTGGTATTGGCCAATTTATTCATGCATTACATACAAAACTGAAAGCTGTGGAAAAAGTTTATTTCAAGTTCTAATGAATAGAGAAATCAGATCTCTCTTACACCACACCACCAATGGGGAATATTTCTTCCCGCCATCATCAGCAACCAAGTTTGGGGAAAACATCACTTTTTTCAGTATGTGTGCCACATTCTGGACTTTATACCTAAGATCAGGACAGCACTATCAGGACTGTTAATCGAGCATATCATTATGACTTTAGGACTGTTGCCATTGTAATGGCAGGCTAAGCAGATTGTTGTAAAGATACCGGGCAGTATAAGGTATAGTAAAATGACTTCGCGATCAGCTTCCCTCTCTGAAGTTTTCTTTTTGCAAGTCCTCTGAACGCAAAGATCTTAAAAGTTTTTTTAAGTATAAAAAGAATGAATTTCACATTACGAAGCATTGACGAGAAATCTACTGCCATACTATTATGGAGGAAGAATGCATTAAGCTGTGTTAGGAATACATTTCTAACTTTGATTGGCCACAATGGACCCTGCTCATTTCTTAATGGTTGTTTTTCCAGCTAATTTACATAGCAGTTAAAAACGTCAATACGAACAGTTTAGGGGTAAACCAAACATAACATTCTAAGTTCAAAAGAGATGAGAAAGGCGCAGCAATCATTGGCTAACTGCAAATTGTAAATTGGTAATGGTCAATATAATGTAAATATTTTATATATAAAAGCAAGACTGTCCCAACTTTCTCTACAATCTGAAGAAGATTAATTTGAAAGCGCTTATCGTTTGTGAGCATTCAGGGACTTTTACTTTCTTGTTTTCTTTTAACTGGAACCATTAAATTAATTTTAAAATGGATGTTGGATGTGTCTTGTGGATTAATCCGCCAGAAACGTTGCTTTTATCTTTGGAGATTCACTGTTAGCCTCGGTGATTCAGCTGCCTTCGTTTGTGTTTTTATCTCTGAATTGGCAGTTTCACCATAGCAGTTGGAAGATTTTTCTCTTGTAATTTGAACAGTCATACAGAAGGTGTTGAGCAGGAATGGATACTCAAATTCCAGGCGGATGTACCACCTGGACTTAATAATAAAGTATCCTTAAAACCTTTTTTAAGAGCAAGATCACTGAAACATTAATATTTGTATGTAATATGTATATAGTACATACTTTTAGTAATGTCTACTGTGCTTAGCCTCTCTCTATATATTTTTATACTTTTTATATATGTACTGCATTTTTTGAACACACCGATTACATACATATGTATTTTATGAATATATTTGTGTATATATACAATTTTAATACATGGCTTTATGAAGGCATTATTAGAGTTTTAAATAGTTAGGATATTTGTATAGTTGTTGACCATTTCAGTTTATAACATTATCACCTTGGTGTGCTAGCACTTTAATTTGCACTCCACATACTTTTATGTCTTGTTTTTATTGGTTGCTATGTGACTTATGAGCCTATTTAAAATGTTTTGTTAAACCTATTTAATGTTAGTCTGATGAAGCGGGAGTTGTCCGCGAAAGCGCTCACTTTCTCTGTGTTCTATTATATTAAACAGACTTTTGTTAATGTACCTGCTGTGTGCTACCAATGCTTTTTTCTTTGGATATTTACAATTTTACATCGTTGGCTGCAAGATCCAGGAGAAGATTTTTTCTCTTGTGTATTTCCCCATTTCTTGAGAGCAAAAAGCCATGTAAAGAGTTTTAAGGGAAATACATGAGAAAATAACTTTGTAGAGCAAACACTGAAAAACTGGCTTGAATTGAACAATGCATAACAATTTTACGTCAATAACAGAGAGGAAAGGTAGAGTAAGTTTACAATGTGGGAAAATGACACTCGTGTTAAGACAGCAAGGGAGAGTATAAAACTAAGGGCATATTCGAAATCATGCAAAGTAAGAGATCACATCAGAATTACTCGGAGACTGTGGCATGGGAAAAGAGACATGACGTGAGCAAAACCAAAGTACAAATAATGAGTGCATTAAATATAATTTCATGGAGTATAAGGGGTTTGACCAAACCAGTAAAAAGAGAAAGAACATGTAATGTATTAAGGCATGAAGCAAATAAATACACAGCACTGTTGCAGGAAACACATCTAAATACGGAAGAACACACCAAATTACAGCACAGGGGCTATTAAGTTTTGGCCACAGTCGGCTAAGCAATAGGAGAAGAAGAGATGGGTGGTAATACTGGCCGAAGGAAAGACACATCTGAATGAGGAAGGGACAGACAGATGTAGAGGATGGCTGTTTGGCATTATAGAAAGGGAAACTCAGAGGCTATAAGATTACTCTGGCAACCATTTATATCCCACCCATGACTGAATAGAAAATGGTAAAATCTATAGTAGGTTCATAGGTAGGCACTAGGCTATTAGCCCTAGGGCCTATATAAGCCTAGCCAAAAAGGTACCCTGGCTTTCGCCACCCAAGAAAATTATTTTCCTGTGCCCCTGTTGAGCAGAGCCACGAAGTGATCCCTGGGGTGAATCTACTATTTCCCATCCAATCATCAAGATTTTTCTTGAAGAGTGCTAATGAGGAGCTCTGTTTGACATAGATAGGTAGTTTGTTCCAGAGTATGGGAAGTCTCTGGGACAGGAATCTATTCCTACAGCATGTGCTGTTTATTGTGGTGACAAGGTTTAGGTCCCTAGAGCGTGTAGCTCAGAGGGACTGGGATTTCTTTAAGTGGAGCATGTCCAACAGCTCTGGGTTTGACATAGCTTTGCATGTTAGGCAGAGATCGCCTCTGAGTAGGCGATATGCGACGGAGTAAAGCTGGAGTTTTTTGAGACGGTCTGCGTAAGGCATCTGTTTGAGGCCAGTAATCCTCTTTGTGAGGTATTTCTGTGACCTTTCCAGTTGTTGTAGATGTCTTGTGAGGTGCATACTAAAAGGGGCGTTGTACTCTATAATGGGTCTAATGAGTGACGAGTAGAGGGGAACAGGGACCTCTTTTATCCTGGATGAGAAACCTTTTGCGATGAGGTGTGCCACGTAGATGGATTTCCTGACTACTGTGGCAATGTGATTATCAAAGGATAGACTACTGTCCACCTGTGTCCCAAGGTCTCTTATCACACTTTCAGCATTAAGTGGACTACCACTTATGTGGTAGTTCATGGGTACAGAGTTTTTACCAAAGGGGATGACAATACACTTTTTGGCATTGAGCTTCAGGCCATGCCTTTGAAATCAGGCATCTATCTCAGTGAGGCCCTTTTGTAGTATGTCCACATAGTTAGGAGTTTTGATTATGGCTCCTTGATGCAGTCATCTGCAAACTTTGTTAGTCAAAGACCTTCTGTGTTAGCCTGTACTTCAGAGAAGTAGATACCAAACAGAAGAGGACCCAGGACTTCTGTCTTAAGAAGTGTGAAGTTGGCTTTGGAGAAGTTTTTTACGGCGGTTTCCCTAATTGGGGGTGGGGGCGGGATGTGGATGTCTAGGGTGATTAGCTTGTGGTCGGATCTGACCAACGAAGAATTGACCTCTGGTGTGGAACACCGGTTGCCCATGTTGGTAATGACCAGGTCTAGGATATTGCTGCCCCTGGTGGGGGTGTGAATAAGTTGATCCAAGGCATTGGAATTTATGAATTCCAGAAAATGCTGAGCAAAAGAGTTGGTACATGAGTAGTTTTCCCGGTTAATGGTGGGGTAGTTGAATCATAGTTTATTTTACAGAAGGCTATCTGACATTAGCAGGGGACTGTTTAATGTTTTCTCATTCATGAGATGCATCTACAGGAAAGGGGCAATGCAAGCAACTAAACAAGCAAGGAAAGTAAGGCAGCTGTTGAAAGACCTGGATATGGAAGACAGCTTGGTTGGGGGGGGGTTAAGGAAGAGATGACCCAGGTTATACCTTCTATAGCACTACTTGGCAATCTTGGTCTAGAACTGACAGAAAACTGACCTTTGCTGTAAAAAAGAAGATCATACCATAAATCAAAACAAGACCTATTCACTCAGAGCATGCCTATTTAAAAATGAAATGTTTTATTTTATTTTTTTATTTTACATTTGTTGACCGGGATAGTCCGACTGGATGCATGTCCATTTTCAGCGGAGGCCCGGGGAGAAAAGCTCCAAGGGTAAGCAGATACAGCATTACATAATACCAGCATTACATATTACAAACAGATTATTTACAGAGATTACATAAGTAAGCAAGTTAAACAAGTTCCACAGGTTAAAGTTAGTCCTGAGCACAAGTCAGGATTAAATTAAATTACACAGTAAACTGGTTAACAGATTTTTACACATTCGAGTTAGCCAGGCTTGATACATTGACATAGCCAGTTAAGTGACAAATGTTGTTTGAGTCTAGTTTTAAATTGACCTAAGGTGGAAAGTAAGGTAATATCAGCTGGAAGTGAGTTCCAGGATCTACTTACAGAGTTTGCAAAGAGAGAATCACCGGCTGTGTTATTAATTTTGCTAGTCTGAATTAGTAGTTTGTTAGAGGATCGAAGCGGTCTAGGATTGTTATAGGAGGTGATAATATTTTTAAGTGGAGGAGTATTGTCCGGATTATAGAGGATTTTATAGGCCATAATCAGTTGGTTATACTGGATTAGGCTAGGTAGTTCAAGCCAACCAAGCCGATTTAGATTGATGCAATGATGTGTCCTAAAAGGCAGCCCAGTGGCAAACCTGGCAATGTGGTTGTAGCAAATTGAGAGTTTGTTAAGGAGTCTTGTTCAAATTCGAGAGTAGAGGGGATGCATACAGAAGGGTTGAAAGAAGGTGAGAGCGAGCTATGGCAATTTTAGCTGGAGGGGTTAGGAAGGCTTTTATTCTGTAAAGTGACCCTAGTTTTTATTGATGGTTTTGATAGTTTGGTTAACATGTAGGTCAAATTTGAGATTATTGTCTATGATGACACCTAATAGTTTTGTAGATGGGTCAGGGGAGATTATTGTGCCATCATTTGATTTTATGGTAAAGGTGAAAGCGGTAGACCTATGTGTTGGTGAAAATAACAGCATTTTAGTTTTTTTGGGATTTAGGATCAGACGATGTTCAGAAAGCCAGTTTTCTATTGTATTAAAGGTGGTCTGGGTAGCTGACCATAACTCTACTGGAGATGTGGCTGAGCAAATCAGAGTAGAGTCATCAGTTTATTGGATACAGCTGACTTTTGGGATGACAGTATAAAGGTCGTTAATGAAGATGGAGAACAGCAAGGGCCCTAGTATAGAGCCCTGTGGTACTCCGAGGGTGTTAGGTAGAAGGTTAGAAAGTTTGTTCTGCCAGAGAACAGCCTGCTGTCGACCATTCAGGTAGGACTGAAACCATTAGAGGGTTCCAATATCTAGACAGAATGTTTGCAGGGTGTGGATTAAAAGTTGGTGATCAACCATATCGAATGCCTTGGAAAGATCCAAAAAGAGGGCTGAGGATATATAATTATTGTTGCGATTATGGTTTATGGTGTTAGTAAAGGCTAGGAGGGCTGAAGTAGTGCTGTGATGAGGATGGAAGGCATGCTGAGTGTCTGCCATAAGGCGATTTTGGATTAGGTGGTGCATGAATTGTCTATGAATACACTTTTCCATAATTTGAGATACATCAATGGGAGATCATCACATGGAAATCCTAGCTGTGTAAGAACTTACAATATAGGATTATAGGAAGTTACTAGGCTATTGGCCCTGAGGCCCTTACAAGCCTAGACAAGAATTTAGCCCATGTTCCAACAAATCAGCGCCTTATGCCACTGTCCAGCAGGGACAAAGGTGGAATCTCAGGAGTGTATTTTCTTTTCCCAATCCAGTTTGCACTTAAAAAGGGTTAATAAGGTATCTACCTGACATGAAGAGGGTGTCTATTCCACAAAAGGGTGAGTCTCTGAGACACAAACCTGTCCCTCCAACATGTCCTATTGATGTCACAGACCAGGATGAGGTCACGTGTGTGAGTTACTCGAGTGGCGCTTGACTTGCGGACATGCAGCAGTCCCATCTCAGGGCAGGGTCTGAAATTGCTTTGTATGCCAGAGAGAGGTCACTTCTGAGGAGTCTGTAGGAGACTAAGTAGAGGGACAGAGCCTTTAGCCTATCTGTGTATGGTAGATGTTTGAGGCCCTGGATTCATCTGGTGAGGAACCTCTGTGGTCTCTCCAGCTGCTACTTGTGCTTTGTGAGGTACATGCCGAAAGGGGCACTGTACTCAATAATGGGTCTTATAAGGAAAGGAAACAGGGATGTTATGACCACCTTGTCCCTGTAAGAGATAACCTCACTAATGAGGTGGGCCATGTCGAAAACTTTCTGTACAATGGAGGCAATATGGTGGTCAAAACTCAGTTTGCTATCAACCTGGGTGCCCAAGTCCTCACGACTGATTGCGTGCTTAGGACCTTATTATCAATGTGATAATCTGTGGGCACGTCACTCTCCCCAAAGGAGAGGATGATGTATTTTTTGACATTCAGTTTGAGGCCATGTTTCTGGCGCCAGTCATTTGTTTGGGTGAGACCCTCTCGGAAGATGTCCACATCACTGGGGGAACTGATGACAGCACCCAGCTTGCAGTCATCTGCAAACTTGGTCACCCATATCCCACTGGTTTTGACCTGCACCTCAGAAAAGTATATCCTACACAGGAGAGGCCCCAAGACCAACCCCGCTTGTTATGGGTCCTCCTGCATGAGGTGGCTTCCCATATTTTGACTAGGTGGGTTTTATCAAGTCAGCTAGTTTGCTATCCATCTGATAACATATGGATTGATGCCTAGGTGAGAGAATTTATCTATTATAACTAAGTGGGGAATAGTATCAAAGGCTTTGGCCAGGTCAAGGTAGGTGGTGTACACCATCTTCCCCTCATCCATGGCCTTTGTGACAGTCTCAAAGAAGTCAAACAAATTTAACAGGCATGACCTCCCCTTGATAAAACCAAACTGTGCGGGATCGAGTGTCTGGAGATTGCCAATGTCCTTGTTAATGAGGTCCATGACAGAGGTCTATGATAATCCGCTCCATGACCTCCCAGATCAGGCTAAGTAGGCAGATGAGTCTATAATTTCCAGGATTGGTGGACGCTCCAACTTGGTGCAAATGGATGGCAGTGGCTGCCCTTCACTCGGCTGGGATGAAGCTGGTACTCAGGCTTTGGTTGAATAGGGTGCCTAATGTTGCTGCAAGTTCCTGCCTGAGTTCATGTAGGATGCAGCCAAAATCATGGAAAAATGCATCCACCAGCAACTACTTGATCACCTTCTCCAAAATAACCTAATAGCTGACTGTCAGCATGGCTTTAAGCCTTTCCATACTACTACCACTGCACTCTTATCCTTTTCTGACTGCATTAACAAAAATCGTAATGACAACATGCATTCCTCTGCACACTTTATTGACCTCTCTAAAGACTTCGATATGGTTAACCATCAGTTACTTATAAACATACTTAAATCACTCTCACTAGACACACAGGCAATGTTCAAGTCAACAACAATGGTTCAAGTCCTACTTAGAAAATAGACAACAAGCTGTCCTTTGGGACAATAACTTATCCACACATCTCCCTATTACCCGTGGTGTCCCTCAAGGCTCCGTTTTGGGACCTCTCCTTTTCTCTGTCTTCATTAATGATCTAAATGTAAATCTTCCTCAAGCTACCTGCATACAATATGCAGATGACTCCACATTAATTTGTGCCGCTTCTTCTTCAGCTGAACTCCAATCCATCACCCAAAAGTATTTAACTTAGTAGAAAACTGGTTCCTTCAACGCTACCCCCTCTTAAACCCCCAAAAAACTAAACTATTGCTGTTCACTCCGACACTAAAGTCCTCCCCAATTGATCTTACAGTTATATCCAATAATGGCACTGTCATATCACCTGACTCAACCACCAAACTCTTAGGTGTAATAATTGACCACAACCTTAACTTTGACTCAAACTTTAACTCAACCATTAAATCAGTAAATAGAAAACTAGGTTCCCTTTACAGGATTAAACCTTTCCTTACTCCTGTAGCCAGAACTATCATTGCCAAACCCATCTTATCTCTACCCTCCTCTGTACCTCCCCCATTTATACTAATCTAGCCAAAAGTAACCTTAACAAACTGGCAACCTCCTATAACAACATTGCCAGATTTGTTACTGGCTCCCCATTTAGAACCCACCATTGTCAAAATCTTAAACAGCTAGGATGTCTGGAACTGCAAAATCAGCTTCAATTTCAGCAACTTACTATCACCCACAAGATTTTGTATCATCCCAGTAATACTCCAATACTCTATAGCTTTATTACTCCCTACAAAAATCTTACAACTCTTCGCTCAGCTGATAAATTACTGATAACTATCCATAAGTCCAACAACAAAGCAGGCGATTCTCTTTTTTCTAACTCTGTGGGGAAAACCTGGAACAGGCTTCCCAGTGAACTAGCACTGCTTTCTTCATTACCACTTTTCAAAAAGCAACTAAAATACTCCTTAAAACACAATGGCTATGCCCATGTACTAACCCAGACTAACACTCTCCTTTCACTCCACATCCTCATCTCTCTCTATTGCTGCTTCTCTGTATACCTCCCTCCCAAATCTCATATAGTGGGATTAGTAAGCTTCATTAATTCTGTTTCTAGCCTAGTCTTTCTGGGAATCTACCTCTGAGTATTAACTGCAACAAGCATTCTACTGTGAGCACATGTTTCCACTATGTATATATTAGCAACTTTTTTCACTTTGTGTGTAGAACCTTAAAATTAGTTTTAACCTGATTTTTTCTTTATCTCTTACATTACATTACTTGCTAGCCTTCTATGTGATGAATGTCAAACCCTCTACTGTGTAAATATGTTTCTAGTTGTAGTGAATTGTTTTCTAAACTTTGTTGTCAAGTAGTTGATGTTACTCTCTATCATCCTTTCCATTTTTATTAGCTTAATGGAGCTTATCTCCCCGGACCTCTACTGAAAATGGACATGTATCCAGTTGGACTAGCCCTGTCAACAAATGTAAAATAAAAAAAAAAAATATATTATCGCGTCCCGTGGAGGCTGCACAGATTGCCATTGAGAGGGCAGTGATAACTTGCTCCCTAGAGATAAGGGGGGGGGGGGCAGGTACTGAGGATGTCCTGTTTTACTGATGAGGGAGACAGAGGGGTGAAGTTTTCACTGAACCTGTCTGCCAGCAGGTTGGCTATATCTACAGAGTTTGTGTATGTGGTGTCCTTGATCACCATTTCTTAGCAGATCTGGGTGTTTCCTTGGGATTGCAGACATATGTGAAGATGGCCTTATGACTGTCTTTAGCAGATGTGGCCACTTTGGACTGGATGTTTGTTTTGGAGGATTTTACTAGTGCTCTTATTTGCTTGTTCAAGCTAAGGAGACAGAGCTTCCAATTAGGCACCTGCTCCTTCTTGGTCATGGACAGCAATTTTTTCCCTTTATTATAGAGTTTATTTACTGCCATCAGACAGGTTTAATCTTCCTTGAGGAGGAGGATTTCGTCCTGTCGGGTATTCCTGATTCCATGCAGCTATATGTCTTTTATATATACTGCAACTCCACCTCCTTTTGCTTTGCTGCCCATGGTTTGGGATCTGAATGCATGATAGGATGAGTAACCTGGTATGGCTGGGGTGCTCTCCGGAGATTTGAACCAGGTTTCTGTGACTGCATAAATGTCAGCATCATGCAGGCTTAAGAATGCTTGCAATGAGTGTAGTTTCATGTTTAGACTCCTAGTGTTTAGCAGCATGACCTTTAATTTACGTTTTGATGAAATTTTCATGTTGGTAGTTTTGACCTCATGGCGTTGCCTAAAAAAGGTACTATGGGGGGAGGCAAGAGCCTTTGCCAGGGGCCTGAAGCCCAAGGGAGACAGATGCAGGCCATTTCTGGCAAAGCATCGTGGTTTGTCAATCATGTCATCCCCGGCTGTCAGATACTGGATCCCCTTGAAATGACACCAGAAACTAAGCCAATTAGTTAAAGTCAATCATTTTCTGTTTGCACTGAGGCATCATTCTGGGTGATGGCAGAATGCTGCTTAAGGCTAGGAACATACCTGCCTGGAACACACATTCAGTGATCTCGAATATATCTCATTTCATATAGTCCAGGGAGGTATGTCTCAGGTCATTCATGCCAACAAGGACTACGACAGAGTCATAACAGTGCCTGTTGAGAGACTTGAATGCATGCGTGATACGGCGAATTCTGGCACCTGACAAACAACTACCCGTGACTTTCTCCTAATCCAGCCAGGTGAGGGGCATATCTGTGTGTCTCACAATGGAGTCTCTTATGACTAATATGTTGGATTTATGTTTAGGCCTTAGTGGCTGTAACAGACAGGTGTGTGGGGCGTGGTGTGGTGGGCAATGAAGTTCACGTGTGTTTTTGCCTTGGAGGTCTCTTTCGTTTGGGTATGTTTTTGTTGAGGACCTCCGCATATGTGGGGTGTGTTGTGTAGGTGTGGGTGGTGTTTGAGGCGTGGTATTCGTGTTGATATCCTTCTCAGTGCCAGATATACTGGCTTGTGGGGAAGACAGCAATGACACTAGGTACTTGATGTAACTGCACCTCTCACAAATTGTGTTCCTAGGTGGTAGTACTAGAGGGTTGTCTGTGTACATGAGGCAGTTGCTACACTGTCTCAGGATGCCCATATCAACCGGACTGGCAAGGGAAAACGTAGGAAACTGTCCATCCATATTTGTCGGAAACTGAGGGAGAGAGGCCGGAGAGAGCTGAAGGCAAAGGGAGGGTAAAGGGAGGAACGTCTAAGAGTTGTGCTACTAGGTGATCACATAAGTGCTACTAAGGGAACATTTGTAGCTGAAATACCTCAGAAAGGGTTAAAAAAATGTGCAGCTGAAGCTCTGGATGCAGGAAACCTGTATCTAGACTATGCTACTCGATTTAAGGTTAAGAACACAGTAAAAATCCTCACAAATAAGCACAGATTAACCACTTACAGTCAGAAGAACAGAACTCAGATTATGAAAAAATACAGTTAAACGGTAGTAAAATGCAGTTAAACAGTAATGAATTGCAGTAGATAGCAATGAAATATAGTTAATCAGTAGACTGCTTTAAAACAGTAGCTCACAACCAACAGTAAAAGACAGCTCAAATAAAGTAGCAATTCAGTAGAATACTGCCATCAATTTAATAAGGCTCCCTACAACAACTAATAAATATGGCAAACTAAATACAGTTGAACTCCTAAGCACAAGCAGCAAAAATGATGTAGGAAGAGGCACAGGTTTTTTTTTTTTTTAACAAAGTGAGGAGACAGAAGATAATTCAACATTGAGAAGGGGTGGGCCTTTACAACTTATCTCACTGCACACAGTAGGACGAGCTGATGTAATGGGACTGGGAGATGTCCAATATCAAATTTATACTAGAGGCAGGCTACTCAAAGCCACCAAGCTTTAATACCACAGCAACAGCTGCAGCTGGGGGGGGGGGGTGGCACATGCAAGATCAGAACAGAGGTAAGGACTAAATTCACTAAGTCTAAAAAACAGTTGCACAGCTTAAACAGATATACAGCAAATGTTTTTAGTAAAACAGAAGTGCAGAAAACAATTGAAAATAAGAACTTATCTTTTCCAGTCTCACAGCAGAGCAATGCCAGAAGGCCTATCTCACTGCAGCATTTAGCAAACAAGTACAATCTGGTTTAAACACTGGCTATTTAAAGTAGAGAAACAAAAAACAGCCAAATTATCCAATTAAAAAAAATGCCTTGCAGTAATGGCTCTAGCTAGATCAGACCAGAATGAATTCCCCCTGTGAAGATATGTGAAGGCTGCCAGCCTAGCTAGATAGAATTTTGTAGATAATTCTATGTCATTGTAAATATGAATATAATCCAGAGACTTGTCCTCTTAAATGTAAGAAAACTGTGTTAAATCTTGAACTTCAAAAATTTAACCACAGTGCATTCTGCTGGAAGAAAGCTGATACGTTAAGCATTGGAGGACTGATCTCAAAGCTCTGAGACAATGTCTGGACTGAGGAATTCCTTCTATTGTTTTGAGACCAGAGTTAAATGCTAGATTTTTACATATATAATGTATTTTACTACTGTAGTTTCCTGACCAGGCGAAGATCAAAGAAATGTTAAAACTCTAAGTTTCTGTTAGCCTGGGAACCAGAGAAGAATGATGTAATCTAAAATGAGTCAGCAGTGATGTATTACTTTTAACACCTTCTGAGAGAGAGAGAATCAGAGCATTTTGGATTTTGTCTGAAGAACATCACTTACCAGTACTCTGATTTTGCTCTATATGTAAGTTTATTTAGAACTGTGATTGCTCTTAGAGTTAGATAGGAATTTAGTCAGGTTTAATCTAGCTGTTTTCTATATTTATATCAGACTATTCTGCAGTATTATTTTAAGCACTGTCCTGTGATTTCTGAACACTTGACTAGCACTGTGTTGAATTTAGAAGATCTGTCTTGTGTTTTTACTATTTATTGTTAAATATGTTTAAACCTTTCAACTGTGACTGTTTTGTTTAGAGATAATTTAAGTTCTAGAGTACACTGCATGTATATAGTAATACTGTACAAAGCCATTCCACATAAGCCTTGCTGTTCATCACACTTACTAATTGGATAATAATATGGCACAGTAATAGTTGGACAACCTTTGGTAAGGCCCTTTTTAGTAGCTGATAAGAGTAGTTGGTGGCAGTGATTACTACCTTATAGCCTGGCAGGAGGGGGCATAGCTGGAGAACCTGCGCCAGCCTTCCCCGCGACTGTCTGTGTGTTTGCATATAAACCAAATCTCAAAGTGTATGTGTGTCACCTACCTAGGCAGGAACACAAAGCATTGGTTGGACAGAGAGGGCACTGGAGGTTTTGGCTTGACTACTCGGCTGATATCTGTACCCTATAGCTGTGCCAGTGGGAAGTCTTATTGGGGATCTGGAGAGAAACCAGGCCCAGACTGATTGTGATCTCTGTGTACTCTTAAGGGAAATTGTACTTTACTGTGTGTGTACTTGTTATCCTTCCCAGTGTGGATGCCTCTCACTGGTGTAAGTGGTGAGGACGGAGGCTCCTTGATTATTGGGCCAGTGCACATGCATCCCACCCCCTCCCATGAAGAAACAGTTAGGTCTCTCTAGACAAAAGATTTCACTACAAGCTCCAAAGGTCACAAACAGTAATAGATATTCAGCTCTATGCTAGTGTTTTTCAAGTACAGCAACAAGTAAAAAGAATAGACAAACAAAAAGGAGACAAAGTTCAGAACAGAGGTAAGGACCGAATTTACTAAGTCTAAAAAAAACAGTTGCACAGTTTAAACAGATATGCAGCAAATGTTTTTAGTAAAACAGAAATGCAGAAAACAGTTAAAAATAAGTACTTATTTTTTCCAATCTCACAGCACAGCAATGGCAGAAGGCCTATCTACTAAATGAGCACCTCTGCCAAGTTTCAAACCCAGGCTTCTCTCACCTACAGTCCACTGCCTTAACCCACCATGCCACACATGTCCTACTGATCACTATTGCAGTATTTCAATACTGCTGGGATATCTTGCTAAGGTAATCTAAGGTTTGGCCAGTACACCAAACCCAAAAACCTTCCATACACTCGTATGTCCGCTATACGGCCTAAGCCTGTGGGTGTAGGAGTATATAAGCAGAGACAGGAACTTAAGGTTCTCAGACTATCTAAAGCCAGAAACGTCTGAGTAAAACAGCAAAGGAAAGACAAGGTCAGCTAAAAGGAGGTGAGAAGAAACTGGTATCCCTTCAGTCCACAAGGTGTATAACGATAAGTACAAACAGCAAGGGGGAAGGAGGGAGGGATGCAATACTGCAACAGTGAACAGAAGGACATCTACTATTATGGCAACTTCTTACACAAAGTACAGTTGCATTAAGAAATTACCATAAAAGTATATGTCCTACTGATTATTGTTGCAGTATTCCAAACTGATGGGTCATCTTGCCAAAAAAACAGACTATCCTGTTGGGGTAACCAAGTCAAAACCCTTCAAACAGCCAAATGTCTGACTTATGACCTATGCTTTTGAGTGTAAGGGTACATACAACCTAAACTCCTCAGGCTATGTCCAAGCCTATAAGCCTGAAGTGGCCAAAGAGAAAATAAGGTGGTCAGTTAAAAGGAAAGAGAAGAAAGAAAGTAATCCTCTTCAGTGCAAAGCCAAAACCTTCCAAAGAGCCAGACATCTGACATATGACTTAGGCCCATGGGTGTAAGGCACATAAGGAGATGTATGAGCAAAAATCCTCAGGCTATTTCCAAGCCAGTACAAGCCTGACGAGGTCTGAGAGAAAATAAACTGATCAGCCTAAGAGGAGAGAGGTAGAAAGACAGTGCTCCTCCTCAGTCCATGTGGATAAACTAAATAAGAAACACAGAAGATGGATGGTAGGGAGGGAAGGAATACTACAACAGTGATCAACAGGACATCTACTGTCATGTTAAGTCCATGTATAACTGTACTATGTCCTTCATTAGATCATTGTTGCAGTACTCCAAACTGTCGGGTGTTTCCCAAAGCTTAAGGGGGTGTAAAGGGTGATAGGAAGAGATAATGGAGAATTCTCTGGTAATACAAAGAGGACTGACCTTGCAACGCCGGCTCTGGATTTAGAAAAAGGAATCCATTCTATAATGTTTGATGAAAGTATGTACAGAAGACCGAATAATTGCTTCTAAAATTGTTCTAGAGTCAATTCCCTTGTAAAAGATGTGAGATGAAGCTACTGATCTAACAGAATGAAATTTTGCTGGCAAGGGTAATGATTTGCCATGCTGAGTGCATCAAACGTAAATTAAGAGATGCAATTCGCAATAATTTTGTTTGTCACTGTATTTCCTAACATGGAATCTTGGAAAGAGACAAACAATTGGTCAGACTTGTGAATATACTTAATCTTACCCACACAGAATCTGAGCTGTCTACGCACATTAAGAGAATGTAGCATTCATTCTCTCTTAGTTTATGGATTAGGTTAGAAAGTGGGAATATTTATAGCCTGACTGACAGACAGCTCATTTACTACTTTAGGCTTGGGGGGGTGTCCCTTAAAGACACTAGGTCCTTATGAAAAATAATGGAAGGATTGTCATAAGGGCTTGTACTTCACAGACTCCTCTGGCAGAGGTGATGGTTACCAAATGTTTGAGAGAGAGATAGTAGCTCCAAGTTTGAAAGGAGGTATGGTGAGTTTTTCTAGCTCAAAGTTGAGGTCCTAAGCAGGAGGGATTGCTTTCATGACAGTCTTAGATGCAGTGCACATTTTAAAAACTGTTTTACCTCTAGTATGGCCAAAATTAGAGGATCTAGGAATAGGCACACAGATATGGCTGAAATGTGTGCATCAGTAGAGGAGTATGCTATGCTACACTGCAACAGTTCACACAAATAACAGAGAACCAATGGGGTATTAGCCTGCACTGGTTCCTATTTGTTTGTTCAACACCATAGAATAAATCTTTTCCATTTTGCTATGTAAGATATTCTGGTAGCAGATTTTCTTGCCTCTTGGAGAACCTTAAGCATGTCCCCAAAAACTGGTAACTAAAAGGGATGAGGACCCTATCATACATGGAGTTAAGTTGAGAGCTGGCACATTGGGAGGCAGTAGTGTGCCCTTCTATTGTGTGAGCAAGTCTACTGAGGAGGATAGTTTCTACTGATGGCCCTTGACTAGGTGGAAGAGAAGGAGGAACCAGTGCCACCTTGGCCAAAAGGGAGTCACAAGTAAGATCTTTCAGAATAATCTTTGGATCTTTAATATGACTTTGGGGAAAAAAAAAACGGAAGAGGAAGAAAGGCTTACAAGAAAATGCCATTCCAAGGAAAGGACAATGTGTCCATCTCCCAAACTTCAGGACAGTATTTCCTGATCCAAAAGAGCACACAAGTTATTTGTTGTCGACTGCGACAAAGAGATCTATCTGTGGCAACCCCCACTTGTGGACTATGTCTAGGAACATCTCCGTATTCAGCATCCAATCATAGGATCATAAGAAGTTACTAGGCTAAGGGTCCTAGGGGCCTTACAAGCCTAGCCAAGTTCTACCCTTATTTCCACGATCAGCAACTAACTTCCCTGTCCAAGAGGGACACAGGTGGAAACCCTGGGGTCAATTTACGGTTACCCATCCAATTGTCCAAACTGTGCTTGAAGAGGGCCAATGAGATGTTCTGTTTGACATGAAGTGGGAGTCTGTTCCAAAGGTGTAGTAACCTCAAATCTGTCCTCCTAGCAGTTTCTATTAATGTCACATACCAAGTTAAGGTCTTTAGAGCGAGTAACCCATGTACCATTTGACTTGTGGATAAGCAATAAACAGGACATGCTGGAGGGATAGATTCCTGTTCCACAGACTTCCCATACTCTGGAACAGGCTACCCATCTATGTCAAGCAAAGTTCTTCATTAGCACTCTTCAAGAAAA
Organism: Protopterus annectens; assembly: GCF_019279795.1. Taxonomy (NCBI): domain Eukaryota; kingdom Metazoa; phylum Chordata; order Ceratodontiformes; family Protopteridae; genus Protopterus; species Protopterus annectens. The sequence goes on along the minus strand of NC_056748.1, from coordinate 183,136,734 downwards.
ATCTTGATGAGTGGATGGGAAATAGGAAATACACCCTGGGGATCACTTCTGTGTCTCTGCTCGACGGTGTCACAGGAAAATCACTTTCTTGGTGGTGTAAGCCAGGGAACCTTGTTGGCTAGGCTTACGTAGGCCCTTGGGCTGATAGCCTAGTACCGACCTATGCAGCATTGCCAATAAAGCAGGGTCAGAGATTGTCTTATACCCAAGTCAAAGATTTCCTCTGAGTAGTCTGTATGGAACAGAATAAAGTGACAGTGATTTCAGATGATCCACATAGGACAGATCCTGAAGACTGTGAATTTTCCTTATGAGGAACCTTTGTGGTCTCTTCAATTGCGGAAGCTGCTGGGAAAGGTACATACCAAAAGGAGAGTTGTACTCAATTACTGGCCTGATGAGAGAAGAGTACAGAGAGGTTATGACTTCTTTTTTTCTGGAGGCAAAGCCCTTACTTATGAGATGAGCAATACAGAATGCCCTTGCTACCACTGCGGAGACATGGTGATCAAAGGTACAATTGCTGTCAACCTGTGTGCCCAGGTCTCCCACTACTAACTGCATACTTAGGGTGTTGCTATTGATGTGGTAGTTAGTAGAAATATCGTTCTTACTGAAAGGGATGATCATTTTTTTTTTAAATTGAGTTTAAGGTCAAGACTTTGGCACCAATCATTGTATGACCCTCTTGTAGAATGTTGGCATCATTTGGAGAGTCTATGACTCCTCCCACACTGCAGTCATCAACAAACTTTGTCAGCCACAGACCTTTAGTTTTTGCTTATATTTCGGAGAACTAGATTCCAAACAGTAAACGTCCCAAGACTGATCCCTGTGGAACACCACTAGTTACAGGTCTGCTGTTGGAGGTGGATTCTCCTATTATGACTATATGTGCTCTATCAGTGAGCCAGTTAGCGATCCATCTAACGATATAAGCAGATCGAAGGAAGGAATCATGGGAATCTTCCACTGATCTGCTTAGAAAATGTGCCAGTACATTGTCATGTGAGGGAATGTAAACTACTTGGATGGGGAGGTTTGTTTCTGTGGTCTGCTCCCATGTCAAAAGAGCTAGTCTGAACAGATGGTAAGATATGTTGCCCCCCTTTTTATATACCACATGGCCGATCTGTTATCTGTGAACACTCTTAAGGGACCTGGTTTCCAAGAATGGCAGAAGATCTGCAGGGCCTGTATTAGTGCCCTCATATCCTTCAAATTAATGTGCTCTGATCTTAGGTTTGTAGGCCACTGCCCCTGAACTCTCAGGTTGACTGCTCATTCTCCCCATGCATTCTCTGATGCATCTGTGTGCAGCTCCTGCTATGTTGCAGGAAAGACCCAAGATGAGCTTTATCTGTAATATCTACTATTGTTTTTCCTTCTTCATACAGGGTAGGAGAGGAACGTGTACATGTCAAGGGGCTGAAAATGTTGGGACCAGGTGGATTTCAGGTACAAAAGGATCTTTCACATATGATGTCTGGCAAACAGACAAGAGCGACCACCTCCTAACCTATATAATCAGGAAAAGGGATGACATGCCTCACCAAACCACCTTTAAAACCCTTAGGTATACAAAGAACTTTAACCTAATTAGTTTCCAGGCCAATCTTAGCTCATGCAAGTGGGCCAGTTTTAAAATACTTCCCCTTGAGGAAGCAGTCTCTGAATTTAACACTAGATTCCTGGCCATTTTAGACAGGCATGCTCCCACACGTACAATCAGAACCAAAAACAAAACTGCTCCATGGCTAACCAATACTACTAGACAAAAACTTACTGCTAGAAACACAGCATGGACCTCCTGGAGAGCCACCAAATCCCCACAAGCCCACATAACATTCAAAAAAATGAGAAATGAAGCAAAAAGTTCTATTGTGTTAGACAAGCAAAACTATTTCAATTTACAGCAAAAGCACCAAAATCAGCCTCAAAAATTCTGGTCAGGTCTGAATAAACTGCTCTACCCAGGTAAATCCTCTACCTCCACCTCCACAGCTACCCGACAACTACCCCCTAAATGTGTTGCTAATACCTTTAACACTTTCTTCAATGAAACTGTCAAGTCCCTAGCTAATAATCTATCTCCCTCCTCCTCTACTACAATCTCACCCCCTAAGGTAAATACCACCCCCCCTTCAAATTTGATCCTATCCCCACAGACTATATCAAATCCCTACTTAAGAAATTAAAACCTACCACCGTGGCAGCCGACCTACTTCCCGCAGAGTTTCTACAAAAGGCTGCTAATGTAATAGCTTACCCTATATCTCCATCTTAATCAATCGTACTAAGAATCCTACATCCCCTCCATCTGGAAAATCGCTCATATTATTCCACTTCATAAAGGAGGAAATTCCACTGAACTCTCTAATTGCAGACCTATAGCCATATTATCTCCCTTAGCCAAAATAATGGAGAAATGCATACAGAAGCAATTTTTAACCCACCTTACTCAGAATACTCTCCTAGCCCCATCCCAGCACGGTTTCAGACCAGCCCAAGTACAACCACTGCCCTTCTCTCCTTTTCTCACACATAAAATCATAACCAGAATCAGAATCTGCTCTCCTCTGCCCTCTTCCTCGATCTATCAAAAGCATTTGATATGGTAAATCACCACCTACTCTTAGACTCTCTCAAATCACTGTCCTTAGATAACCCAGTAATCAATTGGTTCCACTCTTACCTGCACGGCAGACAACAAGCTGTTCTGTGGAAAGACAATATATCCCCCCCCTTTTACCTGTCACCCTTGGAGTACCTCAAGGTTCTATCCTGGGTCCCCTCCTTTTCTCTATATTCATCAATGACCTACCCAAAGTTATCCCACATGCAACCTGTATACAGTATGCAGATGACTCTACACTTATCTGCTCCGCCTCCACTCCCACAGAATTACAATCCCTATCCCAAATCACCTTTAACAAAGTAGAGAACTGGGTCAATAATCGTCTCTTATTGAACCCAAACAAAACCAAACTACTACTACTTTTCTCCCCCACCCATAAGCTAACATCACCAATAATTACAGTCTCTTCTAATAATGGCACCACAATTGCTCCTGAACCTTGCACTAAACTACTAGGGATAATCATTGATAATAATCTGAAGTATGATGCCCATATAGACAAAACCATAAAAACAGTAAACAAAAAAATAGGCTCCATATATAGGATTAAGAAATTCTTAACCCCAACTGCCAGAACCGCCATAGCTCGCACACATCTTCTGTCATCCCTTCTCTATGCCTCACCCATCCTCACAAATCTAACCAAATCAAACCTTAAAAAAATCACCAGCTGCTATAACAATATAGCTAGATTTGCCACAGGCTCAACCCACCACTGTCAAAATCTTCACAAATTAGGCTGGCTAGAACTACCCAATCAGATATACTATAACCAACTCGTAGTTATTCATAAAATCCTCTACCAACCTACCAGTACCCCTATTCTGACTAATATTATTACCCCCTACAGCAACCTAGCATCCCTCCGCTCATCCAACAGAATGCTAGTACGAACAACCAAAGCCAACAACTCAGCCGGAGATTCCTTATTCTCCACCTCTACTGGAAAAAAAATGGAACTCCCTTCCTGCTGAACTAACCGCTACATGTTCCTTGTCCCAATTAAAAATATCCCTAAAGATGTACATGAACAGTGACTGGCTATGTCCATGTCTAAACCCTGACTAACCCATACAATAATCAGAATGAGGTAAGATAAAACAATAGTCATGCTTATGTCTAAACCCAGACTAACCCGACATATACCTAGACAAAAGTAAACCAAACTTAGTTCACAGAGGTGATTACCCTTTTATTTTCTTCCCGCACCCTCATATTATACATTTCTCTACACCATTAGAATTCTTTTATTCCATTATCAGGAAAATAACTTACTATTCTGCCCATACTAAATAAATTCCTTCTTACCTAACCACCTTTCTCTTAACTATCATCCTTACTTTATAACTGAAAATCATTTTTCTTTTATACACACTTCTGATATGTGATTGTTATCTCTGTATATTTATTCAATTACTAACAATGTTTTATTCTTATCTAAATGTAACCTTGATTTGAATTTGTCACTGAATTTGTTACATGTTCTTAGATTTCTCTGTAACCTCAACTTTAAGTGTCACTTAATTTCAATGTGGAGCTTTTCTCCCCGGGCCTCCGCTGAAAATGGATATGTATCCAGTTGGACTTTCCCAGTTAACAAATGTAAAATAAATAAATAAAAATAAATAAATAGGACCATGCAGATGGTGGATGCCATGAATCCCAGGTTGTGAGGAATTTCCTTGCAGGACAGGACTAAAGAGAAATGAAGTAACTGGTTAGAATTTGCACTGTGTCTGGAGGAAAAAAGGAAGGCCTGCATTGGTCTGGTGTCTAGTCTACACACCAAGAAAACAAGACCTTGGGTTGGTTTCAAAGTTAGCTTTTTTTAAGTTAATTCTGAAACTCATGCTCTGAAAAAGGCTGGGTAAAACTGAGATGAGTCAGGACCATTTGCTGAGAAGAAGCCTATATTAGCAGGATGTCCATCCAGGGGAATATCTGGATTCCCTGTGTTCTGCAGTAAGCTATGACTAGAGTAAGGTACTTCATGAAGATGCCTGAGACTGTAGAGAGTCCAAAAGGCAAAGAAGAGAAGTGAAGTTGTGATGAGACACCAGGAAGGCCTGAAGGAGAATGAATGAAAGTAGAGTTTGCAAGGAAAGCATCTTAAAAGCTGGAACAAAGAACAAGGTGTTGAGGGTGGAGAGATCCAGAATAGGTTTCCAATCACCTTCCTTTCATGGGATGAGGAATAGTCTGGAGTAGAACAATTTTCCTGCATACTATGGAAGAACCAGGTCTACTCTGCCTTGCTTCTGCAAGGTTTGAAAAACTGGACAGAGCAACTGTACTTGATTTTGTGGAGGAGGATGATGGATGCCAATGAATGGAGGCAGTTCTTTCCAGGTCATTCTGTACCCATTTGAAATGACTGAAAGTACCCATTTGTTTGAAGTGATAAGTAGCCATTGTTTTTCGGGCTGAGGTTAGCCTTTTAAATAGGGGAGGTATGGACTGAGGGCTGGGGAGTGGGGACGTAAGGTAGTCAGGCAGACTTGCCTGGGTAAGGAGGCCACCAAGATCTATAGTCCCTGTCTCACTGGGCCTGGAATCTTTACCTAGGCATTTTGTTTTGGCCTCAGAGAAGGCCTAGATTCCCAGTGAGCAAAGGAAGTGGGTTTTGCAGGGTAATTCCTTTTTTCAATACCATTATTAAATTAGCACTTATTGGAGCAGAAAACTTGCAATTACCAGTGTCATGATCAACTATAATTGTTAAGCTAGAAATGAGGGAAAGGCACGTAATAAATGGTAAAAATGAAGATAATGAAGAACAAAAACTTGTCCCTACAATAAATTAGACTAAAGCTAACATACAATAGTAGAAAAACAAACCATATTAACATATTTTTCCATTAAAATACATTACACATCACTTATCTTTTCTATATTTGTAATTATCATCAGTCCAACACTACATAAATTCCTGAATTTCTCCCTTTCTTTAAATCTTACATGCCCTCCTCCTCAACATTATTCTGCATGTGTTGTTCCCACAATTTCCATATATTTCTAAGTAATTTGCTCCTTCCTTTTTTTAAACATCCCTCTTTCAGTACTTTAATCTCTTTTATAACATTCAATACTTCAAATATAGTTGGTTAAGACTCAGGTTACCATTTTTCAGAAATTCCTTTTTTCGTTAGCCAACAGAGTTAAACTTAACAAGGTCTTACTACCTAAGCAATTCAGATCCTGTATCCCAGAGTACTCTGTAGGGAATTCTGAAAATCTGCCAACTCATTACACTCCCAAAAAACATGTTCCTAGTGATCTCTTTCATCCCCATCACACCTCCAGCATTTACTATCTACCTTGGAAACAATTCTTTGCTTGGGCTATAAAAATACCTATGCAAACACTTCCAAGCAAAGATCCTAAACCTTCTGGATGTTCTTGCATACTTGGGAGACATTCATACGCCCTCCCATTGTTCTCTGCTTTCCCAGGCTGTCTTCCCAATATTTTCTAATGACCTATGATTGATTCTTATACTTGTCTTGCAATTTTTTATACACTATACTAAGCATTCCTTTTTTACCAAAAGCTACTGTTCTAGATTCAACTAAGAACTCCAGCAAAACAGGTCTTTCATTTAAGATTCCCCTATCCCTTTTCTCTATGCCTATACTCTACACAGAAGGGTCTGCCATACTGTTTTGCATACACATTTCAAGTCCTCGGGTACCTTGTAAAACCTATCAGGCCTTTTATGGACAGGAGGCTGGGAATACAGCTCAATGTAAATGGATGCAAAGGCATCAAGAAATACCTCCAGAACAAGAGGTACAAGTGCAAGTGTAGGAGTAGGAGTAGGAGTATCTGCTTCCAAGAGGTTACAGTATCTCTGTTGAACAGCAGCAATCTGTTTAGATTCCCATTCAAAATGTTTTATAATATCAATTGTAAGTTATGTACTTACCATAAGCTGGTATCTGTGTTGTCTTCTGTCATTCATCCTCATGAATGGATGATGGATTCGACCCTTGAATCTGACTCAGCTGCATTTCTAAAGACTAGGCTTGAAAGTTTCAAGCTCCTTCCTCTTCCCATAATGCTCTATACTTTGTCCAGCCTTCTCAGATCGAGTTTGCTGTCCCCTCCCCCCCCAAGAAGTTCACATAGTAAGAAAAAGGTAACTACCACTTAAGGACAGAACAAAAGAACCAGAGGCTCAAACTGGGAACAAAGGTTCCCTATCATTCCTGAGATCTACCAGGAGCCACAAAGAGAGGAATGGCTGGGAGGGAAACAGAGCATGAATGAAAGAAGGCACAGATATCAAGTCATGGTAAGTACATAACTTACAAATCTGATGAGAGTAGAAGGGGTGAAGGATAGTGATGTTAGTGAGTCTAGCAGGATGGAATGGGAGACCTTGTCAAATGCCTTTGAGAGGTCCAGGAAAATGGCAGATGCATATTTGTGGTCATTCCTGTGAAGGTTGATTTGATTAGAGCAGGAAAGAAGAGCGGTGGTAGTGCTGTGATGTGGTTGGAAGCCATGTTGTGTGGTAGATAGGAGCTTTTGTGTGTTAAGAAATGTCATCACCTGCAGGTGGAGGATGGCAATAGGTCGGTAGTTGGAGAAGTTGTAGGAGTTACCTCCTTTATGAAGAGGAATGATGTGAAATACTTTCCAGAGTCAGGGTATTAGGATGGAGATAGGATATGATAGGGAGTCACTAGCCATTTTTAGGTATGCAGCAGGTATGTTATCAGCTGCCAGTGTGGTGGGTTTGAGTGTTAGGAGTTTTTTGATAGTAGAGATGGGGACAGGTGACAGACTGAAAGAGGGGGTGCTATGGGATAGATTGGGTTGGGATTGAGGTGGGCTATGTTTGGTTATCTGACTGGATAGGGCTAAGATGGACACTGTAAAGTGGTGATTACATTGAAAGGCTATATCTAGGGTATTATCTGTAGAGTTTGGAGCTGGAGTAATGGCTCAGCTAACTCATGCTCATAAGCTCATTTTCAAGCCCTCACCCTGTCCCTCATTCACCTCAACCTTCACCATGCACCAACCTAACAGTCCCCTAAGAACCAGCATTCAGAACCTAATTGAACTCCACAAACCTGCCCGTCCAGCAGGCAAACTGCTACTCTCTTTTTCTCTAGCCCGTCTCTGGAACTCCCTCCCACCTCAAATCCGCAGCACCAGCAGCCTTCCCATCTTCAAAACTCTCCTCCACTCACATTTATCATCTCGCTGGGAATGCTCATGTTCTCATCCTGCATAACATCCCCAGCTACTACCTTACCTTCCCCAATCTACAATCACATCCCCTGTGGGAACACACACATTATAAATAACCTCTTAAAGTTAATATCTTATGCACATACCTGCTAACTATTGCCTTCATTTAACATTCCTTAAAAAATAAATAAATAAATAAATAATTCTGTTTGTAAATTGATATGAATTGTCACTATACTTCCCATTCCAGCTGTACTAACATTTTCACGTGCTTATATGTACTCTTCTATTCACTTTTACAAACTATTACACTACTGTATTGTATTTTTTACTTTTTTTCAATTTTACCTGATATAATGCCATTGTATTGCATTCTTTACTTTTACTTTATTTTATATTTATATCTTATTTTATATTTTTACCTGATATTGTATCTATGGAGCTTTTCTCCCTAGGACTCCATTGAAAATGGGTTCACTCGGCCCAATGGACCATCCTGGCAAACAAACTTCAAATAAAATAAATAAATAAATAATAATGGTTTTGCCTGGCTTTAGTAAGGAGTTAATGGCATGCTAGAATTTTTGTGGATTCTTTGAATATTTGTTTTGGGCACTAAGAAAGTAGTTTTGTTTATTTAGTTTGATTTCAGCCTTAGCCTTATTTCTAAGCTGTTGAAAGTATTGCCTGGAGTTAGTGGTGTTTTCAGTTTTCCAGATTTTCCAGGCTTTATCCCTGGCCTTTAATAATGCTCTAGTGTCCCTACTTAGCCAGGGTGCATAGTTGGCTTTAACTCTAATCTTCTTGCTGGGGCAAGACTGTCAAGAACATAGGTGAATGTAGTATTGAAGTAGTCTACTGCCTGGTCTAACCCTAGGGTTCGTAGAGGTTCCCAGTTGCAGTGATTTAGGACAATATTGTGGTATTGTGGGGTAAGGTTATGGTCATCACATACTAGTTTATGGACAATTGGTTTGGGGTGACTGGAGTGTTTATGGAGTAGGAAAGTGGGAAGATGGTCACTTAGATCATCAGGCAGACAACCTACTTTGTAGTTTTGCTTGCGATAGTTGGTTACAGTCCAATCAAGTATAGATTCTTTTATTGTTTTCTTGTCTATTCTAGTGGGTTCTTCAGTGAGTTGAGAGAACCCACATAGGTTGATTCGTGTAGAGGGGTTGCTGGAGTTGCAGGCTATCCAGTCGGTGTTTAGGTCACCTTAGTAGGACAGTTTCCTGTGGTAGGTTATCTTTTGTCCAGTGTAGGATTTCTTCTATTATGAGTGAGTTATTGCCTGGAGGTATGTAGCAGCATATTATATTGATTTTCTTGGTGTTTTTTATGGAGAGGACAGAAAACAGGATTTCAGCATTTTGAAATGTGGGTGGTGTGGTGTGGAGGAGTTGGAGGTTAAGGGTGTTTTTGAACAGAATGGCTACTCCTCTGCCTTTCCTGCCTGTTCTATCTGATCTTAGTGTATTATACCCTGGGGGGAGGAAGTCTTCATCTTGGATATGGGGCTTTAGCCAGGTCTCAGTGATGGTGAGTATATCAGGGGTGTTTGGGCTATGAATGCATGCAGGTCTGTTATTTTGTTGGTGATACTTCATATGTTGAGATTTAGAATCAGCAAGTCAGATGTTTATTTGGTTGTGAGAGGACCTGGATTTGGATGTATGTCACCAGAGGTCAGTAGTAGTTGTAGGAATGTAAGTATGTGTTTTTTTAATATTACTTTTTTGTGAGATTGGTCTATATGTGTTTGTAATGTGTTGGTGTTCTGATCTTATGTGAGTAAGGTGTAGTTGTGAGATTTATAATTGCAGGGCAGATGTAGAAATCTGTGTGAGTTTGAGAGGGTGGGCTAATGTGGGTAATGGGATAAGTGTAATTGTGTAGTGGTTGGTCTGTTTGTATAGAAGTGAGGAAAGTTAGTGATATGAATGATAGGGATGACAGCATGGTTAACATTATAGTATTTAGAGTGAATACTACAATTAAGATCCCTGGTTGGTTGAGTGAAGGGTGGAGGTATGCTGGTTTGGTATGTGTTGCTTAGAGTGGGAGTGGTGTAGGAAATGAATAGACTGCAGGGTGGGAGGTTGGTGGAACAGTGGGTGGGACAAGCGGTCAGGTGATTAGGGGTTAAAATAAATGTAGAGGTTGAGGGGGCGGGTGGGAAATGCAGGCAGGGTAGGGGAGCGGAGACAGCCAAGCAGAGCGAGGCAAATGGAGGGGGCCAGCTAGACCACTAGGTTTTGAAAAAACAATCATTCAAACCTCCGTTTCTATTGGGGAAATCAGTAAGTACATTTAAAATGTCTTTACACTTTGTTAATAGCTCTATTCTTAGCAGCAGAATAACTAGCTTCTTTTAGGGGAGGACCTACTGTAAACCATTTGTGCCGCGGGAACCCAGAGTGGATAAGAACACTCATATACCTAGTATACTTCTATTGCAAGTTTAGGTAAATGATATACACCTTGCTTATTTAGTTGTGAGACAAGAGAAACACTCTCCTGAATTTTAAAAGTCCCGCAATGTATGGTAGCAACCCCGTTGGTTTGTATTTTAACACTGGGGCTGGCTTGGGTTGGGCTGAAGTTTTAGCAGTGGAATACCTGGATAATGAAAAAGATATGGGACTGAGTTAGGACACAGAAGAGGGTAAAGCATACAGAGTTACCTGCACAACAACATTTGTTTAGCATAAACATTAGTTTGTCACCTTATTTGACATTATATTAATACATGAAGCATTTAGCACTTTAGTGCATTCACTCTCCTAGCAGCTTAAGTCAGTAAGGCACAGTATACACCATATATTGACCTCACAGCTCAGTAGAAAATCCAACACTAATTTAATTAGCCGACAGGCGGTAATGCTGTACAGCACTTGTAACAGTCTGTTAAGAATCCAGCAGTATCATTCTAAGTATACCTTTAGGGCAATCCTACATAGCAAAAACACAGTAAATGGCCTTCTTAGAAAAGCAAATTAAATGATAGATTTAGAAAAGGTAATGAAGGAAATAAATATGAATTCAGCAGCTGGAGCAGACAGCATAGGATATTTAATGTATAGGAATTTAATGCAATGGCAACAAGAAATTATGGTAAAGATATTTAATTAATGGGTAAATGATGGCATCAATTATGAAGAAAAATCTAGGGGTGTTATGAGACTTATATGGAAAAAAGGGGAAGAATGAAATTAAAAATTGGAGCCCAGTAATGTTGAATAACAGTAATTATAAACAAGATCAATACAAAAAGATTAGAAAACAATTTGCATTGTATAATGGAAGAAGCTATCTATGGGGTCAAATGAAAAGGAATTCAATAGTTTTTAATGATAACTAGGGAAACGGTAGATGATATTAAGAAATGCCAAAAAGAGGCAAAATTAATGGTGGCTGATATAAATAAAGCATTTGATTCCAAATAGCATGACATCTTATTGTAAAGAATGAAAGATTATAATTTTAGAATAAAGGTAAGGAAATTATGTGAGTTAGTGTATAAAAATACTAAAATGAGAGTTTTAGTAAATGGCTGGTTAAGTGACGAAACAGAAATGAACAAAGGTAGAAAACAAGGTTGCCAAATAGGTAGCATTTTGTTTGTAATAGTTATGAATAGTGTAATAAAAGGAATAAATAAAAAAAATGGAAAAAAGTAAATATGTACAGGAAATGGGAGTTTTACATCCTGTTATTATGTCTTATGCTGATGACACAATAGTATCAGCTAAAATGGGGAAGAAATGAAAGAAGTAATTATATATGTACATAACAGATTGCATGAAGTGGGATGAAAAATAATGAAAATGTAAGGGTTTTGGAGATGACAGAAATGGAAGGAATTCAGTTTGAAAAAAAAAGATGTTAGTATTAGGAATTGATTTTAGAGAATATAATACACTGAAGGAACAATGTGGAAACTTTTGAGAGATTTAAAGGGACTAAATGTCATGTGGAACAGGTATATGTTGTCATTTAGTAAAAAAGTACATTTAATAAACACAATATGGATGGCAAAATCATTATATACAGTGAGTGTATATATGATAATAGGAGAACTGGAGAAACAGTTTACTGAAATTGTATTCCAGTTCATTGGGGGTTTAGGTTAAATCCAGTCAAAAGAGGGGTATTATATAAGGAAAAGGAGGAAGTGGGTTTAGGTTCACTGAATCGAACAGTATATGGAGTCTATATAAGGTACTGGAATGGATAAATGGAAAGGAAAATAAGTTGATAAGTACATTTAAGAAGAAATATAAAAAAGGATGGGGTCTAATAAAAGGGAGAGTGAATGGAGAAATGAAGACATATGAATGTATCAAGAAAAAATAAAACTGTGTAAATTAAGCATAGAAGAAATAAAAGAAAATAGAAAAATATGGTATAAAAATATAATGTTGCAAAATTATAGTGTAAATCCATGGGAACAATGAACAGAGGAAAAAGTAAAAGCTATAAAGCAAAGAAATAAATAGTGTATGAAGAATGTTCTATCTCAATATTTCTTATGGAGGTTACAAATTAATAAGTTGCCAGTAAAGGGAAATATGCCTTATAAGGAAGAAATGAAAATACTTGCCTTTTTTGTGGAGCATTAGAATAACAGAGCATGTTTTTAACATGTAAAAGAGTTAAAATTTATGGAAAAATAATAGAAAATAAAATAGATTATAAACAGATAAATATGGACATGTTTGAATGTGTTTTTATGAGAGAGACAGTAAAAACATGTCAATAATTTGAGTAAAAATGTTTTGTATTAAAAAGACAATCTGGAATGAAAGATTAAATGAGATAATGTTCAGTATGCAACAGTGATCTAAGGAAGAATACCTGAAATTTTCTGAACTACTTGGTAAAAAGTGAAGAGATAAGGAATCATATAAAGGTGAAACTTTTAGAGACATTATATGATTTGAAAGGAAGTCCAACAGTGGAATGGGACATGATTAAATAAGGTTTGAAGATACAATTACACAGGAGAGTGGGAGAAAGGCAGATAGAAACAAAGGAAAGGGAAAACACTGAAGCAACAAAATAAAATAATTGCAATTGAAGGGCAGTTAATTGCTTGAAGAGGAAAGGACAAGAGTGAAAGAGATTACAAAGTTCAGGTGCAGAAAATATAGGATGAAATCATATTAGCAAAAGGGACAGTGATTTGTGAGTTGTAAAACACAAACACATCAACAGCAGCCAGAGCACTGGCAGACAATGGAAAGAAGAGTATTTGAAATTAGGTATGAGGAAAGCGGAATGATTGTAGATATACCTCAGAAAATATTACATGAATTTAGGAAGTACTATGGGAAGCTACAAAAGGGGATAGAGCAGGTAAGGAGAGGGAAGAACAGACAGAGCAATATTTGAATAGGCTAAATTTGGGAAAGTAAACTAGAGACAGAGGGGTGCTTAATGGTGAAGGTTATGACACAAGAAATTAGGGAGGCAATGAGTAAACAAAGGAAGAAGTTGACAGGACCCAATGAGATTATGACAGAGGTTTGTAATTTAGGGGTGAAACAATAATTGAATCTTGGACTCATTTGTTTTATGAAGTAACGCAGTCATTACATATCCCAAATTCAAGGAAAAGTAGGACAATAGTAGTAGTCCCCAAAGAAGGCAAGGACTCAGGATGAGTACAGGCATAAAGACCCATAACAACTGAACCATGGCTACAAGTTCCTTATAGTTATTGTAGTAAAAAGACTGGGGAATATCCTACCTAAAGTCAAACAGTGAGCAATGTGGCTTCATAAAAAATAGGACTACCTTTGATAATATAATAAGAACTCCGTTAATTATCCACAATGCAGAAGAAAAAGAAGTAGAAGTAGGAGTTATTTCTCTAGACACAAAAAAAGCTTTCAGTAGGACAGATTATAATTTTCAATTTTGAACTACAGAAGCAAACCGTTCCACAGAAATTACCTCAATTTGACTGCAAAACTATACACAGGAGTTGAAGCTAGGGTAAAACTTCTCAGACAGCTATCAGAGTCCCTCCCACTCTCCACAGGGACAAGACAGGAATGTCCTTTCTCTCTGCTATTCTCTGACATCTATCTGGATCCATGTGCAGAAATTGTGAGAATCTCTGGCATAGAGGGATATAACTGGGTGGGGCTAGATCTTAAAATTAGTCTTTAAGTAAACAACATTATCTTAACTTTAGCAAATCCACAAAGAAATATGGAGAATTTTTTGAACTACATCAGGAAGATTAGGATATTTTACAAAATAAATGAAGATAAAACTAATGCCATAGGAGTTAACATAAGGGAAGTTAACACACTAATGGAACAGTACCATAAAATGTGGAAGTATGTTAGATATTTGGGCATCTGGTTGGGAGAAACATATGAAAAGAGAAGGAAGAGATCTTATAATAAAGTCCTGGAAAAAAATACAAAATTATTCTTAAAAATGAAGGAATCTGGACCAAAGCTAAAAAAGGTTTTGAAGTGGACATGGGGTGCCACATATTTTGTATCTGGCGCAATCCTGTTGGAATGCCCTGGACAGAGGAATGCTCACTAAAAATAAGAACTGGGTGAGTGACTTTTTTCTTTAGTCAGGTTAGAAACCCCAAACAAAATAGGTGATATTGACTCAACCAACACAACTGGGGGATGGGTGTTCAACATTTTAAAGCACATGCCCAGCAACATTTCTAGTCTGGTGAGCTACAGGAATGGCAGCCCAAAATGCCACTAAATGGAGAGAGCTGGTGTTTGAGAAAGCTACAAAGATAAAAAGGAAAAGACTGGATTTGTCCTAATTGGGGGTTGCATTCTAGTGTGCTGTCTAGGATACGTACAAGAGAACTGGCAATGGAAATAAGCATTTTTTTTCAAAAGAAGGAGTTAAAGAAATAGTGGGAGGAAATTATTTCAATAGGAGGTAAGGTACACAAGAAAGGAAACAAGGGCATGAGCATGGAGATAGCCTAGCACAAGTATTGTATATTGGGATTGGAAGATGGAGTGACAAAGAATCTTAACTTGGGAGGAGGAGGTGGTACAACAATATGAAGATGATTACCTACAATATGGTGCTTTAAGAAAAGCGATAAAAACGTTATTGGTATAGGAAGATAAAGAAGAATGGCCAGAGCTGATACAATGGGTCACAGAAACAATAAAGGAACAGAAATTGATAAGAGGGATAATTCCTAGGCTTTATAAAGTGATCCAGGAAATAAATACAGAAGCTGTGGAGTTGAGCAAATAGAACTGAGCAAACACAATCAATATGGAAATCCCATGGGCTAGGTGGGTGGAGATATGTGGAATGTAAAAGACAGCAATAAAGGGGTGGAAAAATCTTTGCCTGCAACTGGTTTCACAAATATTTCTACACCCCAGTCAAGACTGAAAAGCTATTCCCACTGGCACAACTACACTGTAGGAGATGTTGGACATGAAATACAAATGCTTATGCAGTCTGAATCCATATCTTCAGGGACTATCAAAGTTAGACGATTTTAAAACAGACTTAGGAGAAGTTAAAAAAGAAATTATCAGTGGGGGCTAAGAACTTAATATTGCTGACATTTTACTGACTTATACTGTAAAGGAGCTAGTGGAAAACAGCAAAAGAGAACTATGGTGAATTATAATGTTAATAGTAAAAATCAATAAGATGCAAATCTCAGGTGCCCCATACAGTGGAAGAGATAAAGCACTGGTGGAGAAGCTAAGAAAATATGAGCAAGGATACTGCAAAATCCCTAAACTGAAAATTAAAGATAAGGACCCCTGGCAAACCTGGGTAGAGAAATTCATTAGGAATAAGATTAAACAGCAACAGTAGTAAGAAGTGATACAGTAAACAGTTGATTATAAAGGTGACACATTGTGTAAGGGAAACCTTATTTCTCTATGTTACATTATTATTTTTTTCAGTCTGAATTCTCAATTTAGTTTGTTAACTCTATAAAGTTTGCTGTTTAAATATAGCACATTATTTTGATTTATCTGTTGACTTTTCTTAAGTTAAATTTTGAATAGTGGGGATACATTCCCAGCAGAAAAAAAAGGCTTTTTAATAAAAACATAACTGTTCTTGGTAACAGCTAGCAGTAACTGAGTAAACTTAGTATATTAAAAGAAAACATTGGATTGTTATTGTAATAGCCATTATTGGGCTAGAATGTTTCTATAAACAAGTGGTTTATTTATCTACTGAAAGACTCTTGAGGCACCAAGCATCAGAACTGCCAAACCTTTAAAAACAAGAGCCATGAAAGTTTTGTGAATAAATAGTGAATCTAAAAAAAAGCAACTTAACTTTTTTTTCTAGAGCTAAATCAGATTTATACATTAATATTATATTCTGATTTTGTTTTGTCATTTGCTTAATGATCTTAACAGGATCTTTGTTTCCTTTCTGCAATTTTAATTTTTTAAAACAGTGATTTTCTTGAAGATTTTGAACTTCTTTTCTTTCTTTTTTTTTTTTTTATTTTCCTACTGCACCACTCCTTAACTTTCTGCTATAAATATACCTTTAAGAAGTCCCATAATATGACAACAGTGACTGAATTATGATTTACATTCATACATGTTTCAATTTCTTACATTAACTGATTCTTAAAATTAATTAACTAATTAGATAAGCAGGAATTTTGGTTATAAAAGAAGATGTCTGAGTCTTCATTGACTAAAGCAAAGAATATTGCTATCTGACAGAAGGCAAGGTATGACCATCACTTTGTCTAATTAGCTTTGCAAATCAGCTATTCTGGTTTATGTTCTAAAACATAAGAGTACTGGGGAAAGAATAATAACATCATATCCTTTACATTTACATTATCAGTCCTTTTCCTAAGCACGTTGTCTGTTATAGAAATTCTAGGTTCCATAAGAGCAGTTAGATAATTATTTTTTTATCCAATAAGCAATTACAATCTCCACCTAAAATTAGACTGCCTTTCATTTTGGATAGTATCATTTCAAAAAGTTCTTTGACTACTTTTACCCCAACTCCTGGGAACTAACACATGTTTACTACTGTGAAAATCTTTATTATATTCTAAGAAAACTAAAACCAACATCCTCTTAGCACCAGAATTTATGCTCTAATACAAATATAAATATATAAACTTAAATATATAACCCACACCTAACCCTCAACGTCTCATAGTCATCTTTCTCCTAAACATTTATTCCAACATCCACCTATGCCCCTTTTCTTTTCTTTTTACAAACTCACCTCAGACTACCTCCTACATACTCCTTATCCCCCACTACCTCTTATCTTAAAACTCCCTCTTGCCCCCCATTTATTCTACTTTCCTACTGACTTATTCCTTAACTCATCTCTTAAATGTTCAACATCTTACCCTTACTTTCTCCTCTAACCCTTCACCTCATTACCATTAACACCTTCATTATAAACCACCTTACCTTCTCCAAATTACTATCAAATGTACATTACATTACTTATTCTTGAATTTGTTTATAATCTACTAGTGAATATATTTTCTACATATGTCTTTCATTTACATTTTGCGAAACAGACCACAAAATCTTACTTTAAGTGCAATTTTAGCACCTCCATGTTAACTTATGTATAAATTATTTAACAATTTTTGCAATCTTACATATGTTTCCTTTATATTTATGTACTATTTTATTTTGTTAAATGTTATTATTAAATTGCTGGAGCTTTTCTCCCTGGGCCTCTGCTGAAATTGGGTTTTTGACCCAGCTGGAATTTCCCAGTAATCAAATGTCAATAAATAAATAGATAAAGAGATAGATGGATAACATCTGGCATGGCTTGACAACTGAATTATTCCATAAAATAGTGTTTTCTCTTTTATCTTTTCTTTAAAGGATATAGCTGCCTGCACAATATTGTTTTTATTATTCAAAAATAAATACACTTTTCTAATAAATGTGTTTCTTGAAGTAAAGAAAATGAAAAAAAGACAAAAGAGGAATGCTGGAGCTACTTAAATAGAGGGTTTTATAGTAGGGATACCAACATGAGCTTGATACATGTGTAAAATTAAGTTACTCTGGAGCTTACAACTGAAGATGCATTTTGCTTGTTTTCTTGTAAGTTTTTTTGAGTAGAGTTTGAAGTTTAGTGTAAGAGTTGACTGCTTTCAGGCTACTGGGTAAATATTCACATAGCTCTGAAACAGCTCCTTTGTTACACTTTTGTCATCGCTGTTTTAACATACTATCTTTCCCCATTACCTTTCTCATCAAACTCTTGTTTTCAATTACATTTTCATAAGATGCCCCCTTAACAGTACCAAACAAAGTAACACCTAAAAGAAAAAAAAATGAATGCCCACCTGCCTGTTACATCCATTTCCTGCCACCATTCGGAATGGAAATTAGCCAGTCATTAATTTGATTTAAATCCTAGAGCATTTTTTTTTTTACAATAAAATAAATATGAGACGTAAAACACTGAAGGTATCCAAAATATTTCAAGACGAAGAACCTCCACCCCCTTGAATTAAAGCTAAACAGAATACCCAACTAACAGGGCATCATGTCATTATTATTTAGAGAAAGTTTATTATAATTACTTTAAAATGAAACTGATAATGACATATGGCAACTGATAACTTTGATACCTAGATATGCAACAATTTTTGACAGTAGTACTTGCACAACTTCTTTTAAACATCTAGTAAATTGTACTGTATGCATCCCACAGGCAAAAGAACACCGCTGAAGGTGTAACTGCAATTCTCTAGCAGAATGGACTCACATATTTGCTGAATGCAACATCCTAGGAACTTTTAAAGCAGAAGTGCAAAACCTTTTATGACCAACTCTTGTTGAGGGCAATTAAGCTTGGCAAAACTTTGCAGCTATTTTCAGTTAATGGACAGATGAATCAGGAAAGATTCTGACATATAGTTATAAACTCTACTGCATATAAAACTTTACAACTAGAAGGTTGAAGTAAATTAATCCACCAGCTGTATGTGAATTGGATTTGCAAATGAATGCGCTTTGGAAGTTAAAAATGACAACTACTGATAGCTGGGTGAGGAACAACTTATGCCTGAAGTGGTCTTCATGGCTGAAATAGACTACAGATCATAGTTAATAAATGTGTGTGTGATATCTTAAACAGGAAGACTAGCAGCAGACACATAACTCTGAGATGACCCCACAACTCACACCTCTTTTTTTTATCAAGATGACAAACCAATGATATGAGCAAGAAACAATAACAAAACTACAACTTTCCGGTCCATTATACAGAGAACAGCAACGAAGTTTCACATGACAGAATACTTGTAATGGCAGGCCACCGTATTTTTCAGTTATGAAAAGCAGCTCCCATGACAACTACTAAAGCCTGCCTAAGTGATAAACCATTATCTTCCAGGTTCACGGTCTTCTACAGTGTGGCTAAACAGAAGCCGTGACAATGTGATAGTCTTACATCATTAGTCGACATTGGGAAAAATAATCAATATCAATGTAGTGCTAATGGCCCAGTCACTGGGAAATGTATCCTTCCACCTGGTTAGCACATTAAACTGCACAAAATTCTTATGTGAAGTTAGAAGAGTGGGGTACGTAACAGCATAAAGGCATTAAACACATTACTACATTATTATACTGCATATATAACTCACCACTCAACTAAACTTGCCGAAGACTCAATTACCTTGCTCTGTTAGCCTCTTTTGTCATATCCCAAGCCCAGGTTATGAAATTCTGACTGAGGTAAGAAATGATTGATTCTGCACAAAGCATCTGAGAGCAGAAAACGTTGGTAAGTACACTGTCATCATGATGGAGGTAAATAGCAAGAAGTTTCCTCTAAAAAAGAAAAATAAATAAATAAAATTAGAAATGTGGATCACAGGACAAATAATTACCATATAAAAGCTCATTTTCATGTTAACAGGAATTATAGGCAACTTCTATTAACAGCTTGATATTCCTGAGGTATTTTGCCAGTAAAATACCAACTACAATTTGAAACTAACTGCCCACTTACTGCATTTAAAGATTATTCCAGATAAGATGAAGTCTGTTCTACTGTAAAGCTGTCTTACAATTCAGTGCAACAAAACAAAGCTATAAGCTTCTAATGACCTTCACTATGTAACCCTGTGTTTGATTCTTTCAGTCTCCTTTCTGCCTGCTGGGTGACTGATCAAGTCACTTCACTGGGCAACATTCCAAACTCAGCAAAAAGTGGGTCTAGTGGGTGAAGTAGGTCTACCTGGTTAAAAATGAGTTAAACATTATTTTAACTAAGAAAAGATATTAACGAACTGGCAGGAAATCACACTCCGCTACGGGAAACACAATGATTATCATACTCGCATAACAAAGTGCGTGTGTGTATATCTGTGTGTCTGTGTGTCTGTCTGTCTATATATATATATATATATATATATATATATATATATATATATATATACACATACACACACACACAAACACACACACAAAGTACTCACTTATCCATTCTGCAAGTACAGAAAGCACTGCTCCATCTTGTCTTTTGTCACAAAATATGATAAATGTTACCTTTCATGACCTTATCCAGATATTACCTAAAAATCATCATGACCTTATCCAAATATCACTTAGAAATCATCAATATGACCAGCTTCATAATCTAGAGGGATAAAACTCCTCAACAGTTACTCAGATAACCTGGCATCAGGTTAGCAACCCAGGTTCTGGAGTAGTGGGTTTAGGAGGATAGGAGGAGCAGCAGTTGACACTGGCTGCCCATCTTTGCATGGAAGGAGGCGGCTGCAAGTCTGACACCCACAGGAACGTATGCGTCCTAGTAGACAGAGTCTGCTCAGGATGAGCCCTTCACATATGCCTGACATCCTGGCACAGGATGACTGCTCCCCAAGCAGTGTGTATACTGAAGCTAGTAAGTGATACAAGAGGAAGAGTGAGGAGTGTACGTCTATGTCAAGTCATAAAGAAAATACTAAACATTACACCACTAACAATTAATTTTCCAATAGTTATGCATTAAACTGCTTTATGTGGAGTTAAAAATGCTCTGTGAAGAAATCTCCACATATACATTTTCCAATAAAGAGAAGTAGATTTTCCCACAGTTAAGAATTAAGCATTTATCTTCATTAGAAAAGGCCTTCTCATTAATATTGAGTGACTCCAAAATAATTAATCTGTGGAACCAAACTCTTCTCTTATTATTTTCTAAAGTATTGATATATATGATTTATTCTTATTTGAGTTACTATTGACTCTGAAAAAAACTCAAGTATCTTTGGAATATGTTTTGTTTGAAAATCCACGGAGATTTTGTTTTTATCACTAACATTTTTTACAAGACTGTATAGTCAACCAATTAATATTTTCTAAACAATGTCTTGCAAGAAGATCATCTGTATTATGTGATTTATTTCTTATTAAGAATTGATGCCAAAAGATTAAATTTGTCTCTAATGAGAGATTGGTTTCATATGATATTGGATTGTAAAATAGTAACTATTTTTGGGGTTGAATTTAGAAATTTTGTCCAGCTTTGTGGACATTTAATTGCATAATTTCTAACTCCTTGATCTTATTTAATGCTCCAGTTCTGGATTTCATTCCTAGGGTGCAGGTGCCTCTCCTTTGGTCCATTTTAACTACAGCAAGAAAAATAGTCACAAAGAACTGGAAATGTAAAACTGTAATGTTTGTAAAAAAGAATTGCCAACTGCCAAAAAGAGAACATCGAATATTACTCACCAGTTTAGATTTTGGTAAAAATTAAGTGGCTTACTTGGTAAATTTTAATGACTTAGTTTTCTGTGTTTGATTTTGTTGTGGACATCTGTAAATAGTTATGTTTTTTGTTATATTTATCTTTAAATAATTTTGTACAATCTTAGTTTCAAAATTAATAAAACGTTGTTTAAAAAAGTAAAGACTGAACAAAACAGCTAAAATCAAAAAAATAAATATTTTTTAAAGAGACTGATTTTATTTGATATCAGTGAGGATTACAGTACAGATACATGCTGAACAGTGAAGACAAATGACAACACCCACAAGAAAGGGAAGGGAGGCTACAGGTTCCTCATGGTGCTGTTATTATCTAACTCAATTCCTGTAAGTGTGTCACATATACACAGCAGTCTTGCAGCATCCAGAAATACTGAATTAGCAAAGAAAGCCCAATTCATGGAGTGACATAACGCTTGACTACAGTATGAACTGACATTCAAGTGGTCGTGGCAAAATGCCTCCAATGGAGACATTTTTAAAGCAAGCCTTAGTCACTGCCATATCCTTAGTAAAGTAGCCTTAACTGCAACATTTTTCAATGAAGAGTCTTTCTCCTGACGCAAAACAATAGTGAAATGAATAATCCATAGGAAAGAACTTGTTTAGTTAACCACCTGCCCATCTCTTCCCATAGCAAGAGGGACAAAAAGCTATTCCATCTTCCTGAACTCAAGCATTCCCTTTAACTAAAACCTGCGTTGATGGTAAGCATCCACAATTTGAAAGGCTCCAGCAGTTTCTTCTCCCAATAAAGAAAACTGGAAGATGACTGAAATGGCAAAACGGCATTTCAGATACTATATTTGGAAAGACATGTAGCCTGGTCCTAAGGAGCATTCAATCCTTGTAAAAGACTTTATATGATTCCCTCACATGAAGGCCAGAAGCTTTAACATTCTTTCAGAAGACATGCTGCCAACCAAGAAAAGTGTCTTCAAATAGTCCAACTTCAGAGCTAAAAAAAAAAAAGTAAAAAGCATAGCCAGGTCTGTTGGACATGAAGTTCAAGATGCATGGACAGCAAGAATTAATTGAAACTGGGTATAGATGCAGAACTTCTTGAAATAAAAACTGCCTGGTCAGTATGAAACGGGTCATATACCTGCCCTCTATAGGATATGATGGGTAGAAATTGCTAAAAATTCACCTTGCCCACAAAATAACTAAGGCCCAAGTCAAACAAGTGTCCAAGACAAGCCACAAGTATCTGCAAACAAACTGACAGGAACCACATAGGGTACCTCCCCATTTAAAAGGGACGTCAACTCCACTTTGCAGGTTATATCTGTCAAGTAAAAAGCTTCCATGTAGCTTCAATCACTTCTGACATCCCTGCTAGAATGGTAAAGTGAAATCAAGGGATCTAAAGCCAAGTCGGGCCCTAATGGGGTGATAAAAGCCCTTTATAGGTTCATAGGTGTGTACTAGGCTAATAGCCCTGGAGTCTTTACAAGCCTAGCCCAAAGAAATTGCCCAGGCACCATACCACCCAGATGTTAGTTCACAGTGCCCCTATCCAATACGGCAACTGGAATGATCCCTGGCAAGTGGAATGATCCCTGGAGTGAACTTTCTGTTACCCATCAACTCGTCAAGATTTCTCTTGAAGAGGGCCAGTGAGTTGCTCTACTTGACATGAATGGGAAGCTTATTCCAGAGTATGGGCGGTCTTTGGGAGATGAACTTGTCCCTCCAGCATGATCTGTTAATTGTGGTAATGAGATTGTGATCTCTAGAGATTATGGCACATGAGGATTAGGATTTCTTTAGGTGTAGCATTTCAAGTAGGGCTGAGTCAGACATGGCTTTGGAAGTCAAGCAGAGATCACCTGTAAGTAGATGATAAGAGACTGAGAACAGCTGAAGTTTCTTGAGTCTGTCCATGTAGGACATAGGTTTAAGGCTTAGGATCCTTTATTGCGAGGTACTTTTGTGGCCTCTCCAGCTGTTGTAGGTGTCCAAACAGGGCGTTACATTCGATGATTGGTCTAATGAGGGATGAGTAGAGAGGGATGATGACCTCTTTCTTCCTGGATGAGAAACCTTTGGTTATAAGATGTGCCATGTAGAAGGACTTTCTGTAGTGGTCAAAGGTGAGGTGGCTGTCGACCTGGGTGCCCAGATCTCTTAGGGCTCCTTCAGTGTTTAGTGGGCTCCCATCAAAGTGGTAAATTGTAGGAACTGAGTATTTTCCAAAGGGGATGATAACTCATTTGTTGGCATTAAGCTTCAGGTCATGGTTCCAACACCACTCACTGGTCTCAGAGAGGCCCTTTTGCAGGATGTCTGCATCACTTCGGGAGTTGATAATGACTACTAGCTTACAGTCATCAGCGAACTTGGTCAGCCAAAGTCCTTCTGTGTTGGCCTGGACTTCTGAGAAGTAGATGCCAAACAGGAGGGGGCCCAAGACTGAGCCCTGTGGGACTCCACTTGTCACTGGTCGATAGTCTGACTTGGCATCCACAACTTTCACTCTGTGGGTCCTGTCTGTGAGCCAATTTGCAACCCACCTAGTGATGGAAGGATTGATGCCTAGTTTGATGAGTTTATCAATGATAACTGAGTGAGGAATGGTATCAAAGGCCTTCCCAGGTCGAGGTAGGCTGCCTTGTGACTGCCTTGAAGAAGTCAACCAGGAGGCTTTGCCTATCACTGGAACTGAAAGACCTTCTTATCTCACTCCAAATCTGAGATCCAAGATACAGATCCGTATTGGCCAACAGAAGGTAATGATGATTAATTTTAATCTCTCTTCCTTAAGTTTTCTCACCAGGAGTGGAATGAGAGAAACAGCAAGAATCAGTATAAGAATGCATTTAGAGTGAACACTGTATGGACTGCTGCACAGAGAATTAGAAAGGGGAGAAACATGCTTTCTTCTTCAAAAGATGACTGGAAGAGGACCGGAGGGAGTCTAGGTTAAGTTCACCACCCCAGGAATGTCAGCCACTGACAAGATGTTATGCCCCAAACAACAGAAAAGCCTCTCAATCGTTTTTCTCTCCAGAGCCTTGAAGGCTAGGAAAACTGCACGGAGATCATCTGGCTTTTTGTGGGGCTTCCTCTCTGTCAGTGACCACTTCACTTTATCCCAAAGTAAACTCCCTACTCAGCCAGTAAAGCACCCATCATCAGAATTTCTTGCAGATTCAGATGCAGGAAGGGAGATCCATCTGAAAGTTGGTAGGGAGTGTCTACCACTCCCTGGCCCGGAAGCAGAGTCTTACACCAGTAGAAGACTGACAGTTCACCATCCAGTGCATCATCTGTAATATCAGGTATGCAAACAGCACCAAGAAGAACACGGCTGCCATTAAACAAAGGTGATGGTGGATTCCAAGCTTGTACTCTCAGATGTATTCTCATGCAGGCTACCAAGTTCACAGTTGTCGGCAATCTCTGCAAGCAGGAAAAACACAGCAATAGAAAATATCCAGCTTGCAACTAATGAGATAATCCTTTCAGAAGAGATTGAGGTTGTACTTATCCCACTACAGCCACAAAGACGTCTACTTCAGTACTCCAATAAAAGCAGCCCTTAATAGGGTCATATGGAGTCAGCAGCCAGTGGTACACATATGTAACAATATGAAAATCATTTATATAACCATAGCAATAAAAGCTGTTTAGCTCTTCTTTCTACAAATCTTCCATCACCACTGTTACCATCAACACTCAGGGCACAAGGTAAAGAACAAATATCAACATTGTGATGTGAAAGAGGTGCCCATTCAAAGTGACCCTACCACCTGGGAAAACCCTCAAAACTGGCATGCCACAAGATGTGCATCATTTCCAAACTCAACATCCAGGTCACCTGTATGAAGCAGGGAAATGACCTTGCTGTCCCTATCAAGCATATGAAGACCAGATTTGCTTAGTGAAGTTGCTGAAATCCAGGATGGGAAAGAAGCATTTTATCCTTTTTGAAAATGGAGCAGAATCATTAACCCCAACCCAAATGAGGAAAGTACAGTTATGTACACTTACCATAAATGTAGATATTTGAGTGTATTCACTGTTGCAGTCATCACACTTGGATTATCTGCCTGCAGGTAGCCCTCAGTCGGCCCGAATACCAGAAACGTAGTATTTCTGCATCAGATGTTGTCACTCCAGGACTGACGTCAGGTCGTCAGGGGTATAAAAACAGGCAGATTACACCATTACATCAGTTTTTTCTTGCTCAAAATGTCAGAAACCCCCCAAATAGGGAGCTAGTTTATGGTGGGGAACACATCACCAGTAAAAAGTAAATACCAATACCAATACCCCAGAAGGGATTAGTAATAGCCATAAATAGGAAAGAGAGAGAGAGAGAGAAAGAAAACCAGGGGGCTGGAGGGAGGGAAACCAGGACTCCAACAGTGAATACACTCGAACATCTACCACATTTACGCTAAGTGTACACAACTGTACTATGTTTTTCGTGTTTCACTGTTGCAGTCATCACATTTGGCTGGATTCCCAAAGCTGAAGAAGGGTGGAGGCAGTCAAGAAGAGTTAGGGCTGGCTAGTATGCCTTGCAGGACTGCTGTAGCAAATCCTGCCCTGGATTTGGAAAAGATAGGCAGGTGGTAATGCTTGGTGAAGGTGTGTACAGAACTCCAGGTAGCAGCCTCCAAGATATCCTTGGTAGGGACTCCCCTGAGAAATGCTGTAGAGGTTGATGTTGCCCTAGTGGAATGTGTTCTGACCCCCTGAGGGGTTGGTTTCCCATGGTGCTTGTAGCAGAAATGGTTGCAGTGTGCTATCCATTTGGAAATGGTTTGTTTGAAATGGTCTTGCCCTCTGGCCCTGTTGCAAAGCTGACTAATAACTGGTCAGATTTTCTGAAGGGCTTAGTCCTATCAAGGTAGAATCTAAGTTGTCTGTGCACATCCAAGGAGTGCATGACCCTTTCCCCTTTATTTTGAGGATTAGGAAAGAAGGTTGGCAAATGAATGGACTGATTGAGAGCCACACTGGACACCACTTTGGGCATAAAGGAAGGGTTAGGCCAGAGGGAAACCTTGTCAGCATGGAAAATAATGAAGGGTTCTACAGCCATGAGTGCTTGTAACTCAGACACTCTTCTAGCTGAAGTGATGGCTAGAAGCAAGGCTGTTTTCCAAGAGAGGAATTTTAACTCTGCTGATGCAGCAGGTTCAAAGGGGGGGGGGGAGCAGGAGCCTTTCCAGTACAAAGTTAAGGTCCCAAGCAGGGGTGGGTGCTTTCCTTGGTGGCCTTAAGTTGTTTGCCCCTCTCAGGAACTGTTTGATAAGAGCGTGCAAGAAGAGAGGTGGGCTCAGTGTTGTAATGAGCAGAAATGGCTGAGGCATGTATCTTAATGGAGGAGAAGAACAAACCTTTGTGGAGTAGATCTGCTAAGTAATCCAGGATAAGAGGCAGAGAGGGCAGTGTTGTGTCCTCTCCTTTAGACTGAATCCATGAGCAGAACCTTTTCCACTTATCAGCATAGGATTTTCTTGTACTGGGTCTTCTGGCTTCAAGATTGACGTCCAGTACCTGTTTGCTTAAGGTTGCTGGGGGACAATTCAAGGAATAAGCCAGGCTGCACGATTTAGGATTTGCAGTTTTGGATGCAGAATCTGTCCCTCCTGCTGAGAGAGGAGAGTTGGATTCTGGAGTAGGTGCCAGCGTGGCACCAATGTCAGGCTGCGCAGGAGAGGGTACCAGTGCTGGCGTGGCCAGTCCAGGGCCATCAGAATTGTCCTTGGTCTGTCCTGCTTTATCCTGAATAATACTCTTGAAAGGAGGGGCAGAGGGGGAAAGGCATAGTGAGAGATTTAGCAATTGAAAAGATAGGGCATCCACTTTCCAGGCCCTGCTGTGAGGATTCCTGGTGCAGAATTTGTTGAGCTGGTGGTTGTAGGGGGAGGCAAAGAGATCCACCTCTGGAGTCCCCCATTTCTGAATCAGAAGGTTGAAGATGCTGTGCTTCAATTGCCACTCGTGTGGGTCTAGGAGATTTTTGTTTAAGTCTGCCAGTAAGTTTTGTTTGCCTGCCAGGAATTGAGCTTGCAGATGGACTTGAATGTCCAAGGCCATGTTCCACAGGGCCATGGCTAGCCTGCAGAGTGGGTAGGAATGGGATCCCCCCTGCCTGTTGATGTACCACATAACTGTGGTGCTGTCTGTTTTTATTAGCAGTTGTCCTGGAAAGATTAGGGATCTGAAAGCTGTCAGGGCATTCTGTACAGTTAGCATCTCTTTTTGATTGATCTGCAAATTAATTTGACTTGGGCTCCAGTGGCCCTGAATACATTTTCCGCCCATATGTGCCCCCCCAGGCATAGTCTGATGCATCTGTGGTTAGGGTCTGCATGGCTTGGGGTTGAGTAAATGGCAGTCCCTTGTTGTGGTTGCATGCTTCTGCCCACCAGAGGAACTCTGTCCTTAGACCGGGTATGATAGGAATGACTGTTTCCAGGTCCTGAGAATGTTGGCAGCAAAGACTTTTTAAGTACCATTGGAGTTTTCTCATATGCAGTCTTGCAAAAGGAATCAGCAGTATACATGAGGCCATGAACCCTAGGGCTTGCAGTACTTTTCTTGCAGATAGCTGGGTTCTGGTGGCCACTTGTTTGAAGCAGTCTGTCAGATAGACTCATTTTTCTGAGGTGAGGAATGCCATCTGGGAAGCTGCGTCCATGCTTGCTCCCAGGAATACAATCTTTTGACTGGGTACCAGCTTTGATTTATTTTCGTTGATGGTGTACCCCAAGGAGGTGAGAAGGTTTTTCACAAATGTCAGGTGCTGCAGCAGCAATTCTTGACTGTCCGTCTGAATCAGGCAATCATCCAAGTACGGGTAAATTTGGATATTTCTCTGCCCGCAGTAGGCAAAGGCTGCAGCCAGGCATTTTGTGAATACTCTGGATGCAGTAGATAAGCCAAAGGGAAGTGCAGAGAACTGATAATGTATAGACCCTGCCCTGAAACGTAGATACTTCCTGCATGATTCCCTTATAGGGATATGCAGATAGGCTTCCTTTAAGTCTAGGGTGACTAACCAGGCATCCTTGGCTAGCATAGGAAGAAGTTGTTGCAAGGTAAGCATTTTGAATTTTGGTATCACCAGGAAGGTGTTGAGAATGGAAAGATCCAGGATTGGGTGCCAATAGCCCACTTTCCTGATTACCAGGAAGAGTCTGGAGTAGAATCCTTGACCCCTCTGTTCTACTGGAACCGGCTGAATAGCTCTGATATTGAGTATGGAAAGTAACTGGTTTTGAGCCTCTGCCCACTGGTTTGGAGGAAGGTCTGGAAAGACGCTTGGGTTGGCAGTGAATGGAAGTAAAATTTGTACCCCTGAGATACAATGCTGAGAACCCACCGGTCCTGAGAGATGCATATCCAGTTTTTTGCATGAAGGGCAAGTTTTCCTTCTAGGGGCAGAAGCAATTGAGCAGGGCTAAGGAGTGGAGTAAAGAAGTCATTGTGAGCTTTTTCCATAAGGAGGTGGCTTACCACTCCCTGCTTTAAGGGTGGGGGCCCTCCATTGCTTAGATCGCTGCATACCCTGAGACAGTAGTCTGGGTGGTCTGTTTCCCCTGGGTCTGGTTTCAGAAGGCCTGGAGGGGGATGGAAAGGACTAGTGTTTGGAAGGGCATTGCCTACTGGATCTAGGGGGTTGCATTTGTAAGAATTCTTTAACAGTCTGCATAGACTTTGCCTTTTCTTCCATCTTTTTAAGAACCTCTTCTGCTCTGGTGCCAAACAAACAGTCCTTATTCAAAGGAGCGTCTAGTAACTTTGATTTGACATGGTCTAGCAAGGTCTGCTCCTTCAGCCAAGCATGTCTTCTCAGTACATAGCCAGTGACAGCTGCCCGGCAAGATGCTTCTAGGGCGTCAAAGCCACATGGCAAAGTATGCTTGCTGACTTGGCTTGCAGACTGCATAAGCTCCTGCGATTCTTTATTTTCTGCACAGTCTGAAAATGTTGCCACTTTTTGTTTAATAAATTCCATAATATGTTGCTGGTACTTCAGCATGTGAAACTGACAATTCAATGTCCTAATAGCAAGAGTTGCAGAGGTATATACCTTCTTACCCCATCTGTCCAAAGTTCTGGAATCCTTGTCCGATAGGGTGGGATTCTTGGCTATAGTAGCCTTGATACCTTTAGGCCCCTGGGAAATTATCTCTGGGTCAGCAGTATGATTCTTGAAAAGAAATTTGTGAGTGTCAGGTACACTGTAGGACCTGTCTGGTTTCCTAGGGGCAGGAGGTAAAGTGTCAGGTGTAAGACTGGATAAAATACTGTACTGAGAAGACAGTCCTTGGAGGAGTGGTTCCAGCCCAGAAGTTAGTAGTTTACTGGCCATTTTGGGCTAATTTCTATCTCTTTCATTTTTCTACTAAAAAAAACGCGTTTGCAGAGTTTGGCACACAGGGCAGTGCCGGTTAGCTACGGTTAAATTATTCCCGGCTCCACTAAGTCTCCTCTTCAGTTTTTCCCTTGAAACTAGTCTAACTCTCAACCTAAGCACTCAAAAAGCATCTTACAGCCCAGCACTTGCTCAGACCTAATCTTCTTCTTCTTTCAGCTTTTCCCGGTTAGGGGTCGCCACAGCGGATAACCTTGTCCGCTCATGATTGGCAGTGGAGTTTTACAGTCTCGAGTTGCCAGCCCAGCGCCCAACCTTCCACAGAAGGCACACACATGCGCACACACACACACACCTAGGGCCAATTTAGAGTGTCCAATCCACCTACAGCACTGTAGCCACTAATTCCAAGTTTCATTTAACTGCTGGAAGCCATGAACGTCAGCCATGTATTCTCTAGAAAATGTTGCAGCGTACACCAATTTTATAGTTAATTTCTTCCTTTTTGGGACTTTTACTTTTGAGGTCAAAATCCATCTGCTATTATTTTGGAGTTAAAAATGGTAGTTTCCCCTGTTAACAGTCTTTAGGATACAAATAAAATTACAGCCTGTGAATTTCTATATGCTATACCAGGAGTCTACAAATCTCATCTCTTTCTGACAAATAAGTAAGGGTAGGTTGCACCTGTAATTACCCAGGAAGCTTTTTAAGGTTAAAATTCTAAAAAAAAGATAGGCCCGAGTTCTTCTGTTCTCTCAAGTATCCAAAAGAATGTGAATTAGTAACCTGACCCATTTTGGTGTGGTGGGGCAAGCACTAATATACCCTGACACTGACTGCCCAGCAGGGCAAGGCTCTCTATGCACCCCTCACCAACCAAGCGACTAAGCAGCTCACCCTACTATTCAGGCATGACCAAAGGGCAACATCAGGTGCACTCTCCAGTCCAGCTGGTGAATCTGGGTATCCTGAGGCAATGTTACAACTGCCTCATGTACACAAACAACCCTCTCCTCCTACCACAAAACACTAACATAGGCGAGAGATGCAATTATACAGCCAAGCTGGAAGCTAAGCTGTCTCCACCCAAGACTGGAACAGACAGTGAAGAGGAGAAGGTTAACACTTGCACCACACCTCCAGCCGCACACAGACCTACTAAAACAGCACTGGCAAAAAACACATAAATACACAAAATCATACTCGGAGGCTCTAAATAAAAACCTGCAAAAGCATCAGAGACCTCCAAAGCAGACACCCAAACAACCTTCACTTCCCGTCACAAACCAGACAACACATAAAACACAAAATCAGTGTGCCGCACAATCACAGCCCTTAAGGCGAAATAACATACCTAACACACTAGTAATAGGTGACTCTACAGTCAGGCACAGTAACGTCCCACTCACTAGGCTGGACAAGCAGAAGGTTACTGTTAGCTGCCTGTCAGGAGCCAGAATCCGCCACATAACACAAGCACTCAGGTCACTCCAGAACAAGTACAAATATGACTCTGTCATTGTTCATGTTGGTGTGAATGACCTGAGACGTACCTCCCTGAACTACATGAAGAGAGACATGGAAGAGCTCTCTGATCATGCAGCCCAGGCTGGTATGACCCTGACCCTGAGTAGCATTCTACCCTCACCAAGAATGATACCTCCGTATAAAGAAAAAATGATCAATTTCAACAATTGGCTAAGCTTCTGGTGTCATTCAAAGGGGATCCAGTGTCTGTCAGCCTGGGACGACATGCTCGACAAGCCATGTTGCTTCACAAGATACGGCTTGCACCTGTCACCCTTAGGCTTTCGAATACTGGCCAAGGCTCTTGCTGCCCCCATAGTGCCTTTTTTAGGCAGGGCTCAAAAGTCAAACCCACCTCCGTAAATAACACAATTAACAAAAAACTGAGGGTTATGCTACTCAATGCCAGGAGTTTGAATCACAAAATGCACGAGCTCAAAGCACTCCTCAGTATGGAGAATGTCGACATCTGTGCAGTAACTGAAACCTGGTTCAAGGCTCCAGAGAGCACCCCAGCACTACCGGGCTACAACTCATATTACATGTTTCGGCCACAGAACACGGACCGAAACACAAAAAGAGGGGGTGTATCCATACTCATCAAGGATACCTAAACCTCCAGGTTAGTGGCACAGCATGATACCTCTGAGATCATCCATGTGCAACTAACATCGGACAAATCTGCAATGCAAATTGTGGCCTGCTACAGATCACCCTCCATGACCCAGGACCACCACTCCACCTTTCTGGAGTCAATGGAAAACATGAAGGTCCTACCGAACACCCTGATATTGGGCGATTTCAATTACCTTACCATTCACTGGGAAAACTACTCGAGTAAAAATTCCCAGGCCAAGCGCCTCCTGGAATTCATCAACTCAAATGCCCTGGATCAGCTGGTAAACTCCCCTACCAGAGGTGAAAACATATTGGACCAGGTCATCACCAACCTGGGTGACAGGTATTCCACACTGGAGGTCAACCCGTCACTGGTTAGATCAGACAATAAACGAATCACTCTGGATGTCCACACCCCACCACCACCCCTAACTAAGGAAACCACAGTAAAAAACTTTTCTAAAGCAAACTTCACCTTACGTAAGACAGAGGTGGTAAGTTTCACAGCCCCCACGCTAAAGGATAACGCTTCCCAAGATGCAGAAACCTTTACAAATGCACTCTATGAGCACCTACAAGGATGCATGGATCGTGCCATCCCTAGCAAAACCAAGACTCACTCCTCTAAGAGAAGGAAACCAGTTTGGTGGACCCCTGCAATAAACAGGCTATAAAACAGAAGGAGGAAACTAGTTCAGAAATAAAGCAAATCCCAAGAAGGAAAGACATCCCTGATCAGTATCAGTAAGAAACTAAGGTCCCTCATAAAATCATCCACGGCTAACTTCGAAAGAAAAATAGCCAAGGATTCAAAAGATAACCACTAAGCCTTCTTTGACTATGTTAAGAATCTAAGTGGCAACTCGCAGATATGCACTGAACTAGTGCAAAATAGCACAAAATATACTGAACCTACTGATATTGCCAACATCCTGGCAGATAGATTCAGTGCAAACTTCACCCCCCTCTCACCTCCAAAAGGGCCCAAAACAATACTGGAAAAGTGTAGTGTCCCAAAACTCACAGAAGCACAGGTGAAAACAGCCCTTTCAAAAGCCAGATGGTGTCCCAAACTGCGTCTTGCACAAACTACAGAACAAATTAACCCCCCACCTAAACATGCTGTTCAACCTCAGCCTCTCCACAGGCTACGTGCCCATAGAATGGTGCACAGCAACGGTTATTCCTCTCCACAAAGGAGGGGCCACAATTGACCCTGGTAACTATCGCCCCATAAGCCTGACTAGCCTGGTCTGTAAGGAGCGCATCATCATGGAACTCATTAACAAAGACATTGGGAACCTCCAAACACTTGAACCGACCCAGTTCGGCTTTGTTAAGGGCAGATCATGCCTACTAAACCTGGTTGACTTCTTCGAGACAGTCACCAAGGCCACAGACGAGGGAAAGGTGGTTCTCACAGCCTACCTTGACCTTGCCAAGGCTTTCGACACCATTCCCCACTCGGGTATTACAGAAAAACTCACCAGCCTGAACATAAACCCCTATGTCATGAGATGGGTTGCCAAATGGCTTGCAGAAAGAACTCACACGGTAAGAATAGCGGGCTCCAGGTCCAACTCTAAACCAGTCACAAGTGGTGTCCCGCAAGGCTCGGACCTGGGACCCCTACTGTTCGGCATATACTTCTCAAAGTACAAGCAAACACAGGAGGACTATGGCTAACCAAGTTCGCCGATGACTGCAAATTGGGGGCCATAATTGACTCTCTGGCTGACACGGACATCCTCCAAAAGGGCCTTACTGAGACGGACACCCGGTGTCAAAGTCATGGCCTCAAGCTAAATGCCAAAAAATGCATAGTCATCCCATTTGGGAAAAACAAAACACCCACGGATTACCACATAGGTGGCAGCCCCCTTAATACAGAAGAGGTAATAAGAGATCTGGGGACCCAGGTAGATAGTAATCTCTCCTTTGACAATCATATTGCCAAAGTAGTTAGGAAATCTTTCTATGTGGCCCATCTAATTACTAAAGGGTTCGCATCTAGAAATAAAGAGGTTATAGTGCCCCTCTACTCGTCACTCATTAGATCCATCATAGAGTACAGTGCCCCATTTGGGATGTACCTCACAAGACACTTCCAACAGCTGGAAAGACCACAAAAGTACCTCACCAAGAGGATTACTGGCCTCAAACATATGTTCTATGCAGCCCGACTGAAAAAACTCCAGCTGTACTCAGTGGCATGTCACTTACTCAGAGGTGATCGCTGCCTGACTTACAAAGCCATGTCCAACTCAGAATTGATGGACATGCTCCACCTAAAGAAATCCAACTCATTGCGAGCCACCCGCTCTAGTGAGCTAAACCTCCCCACAACAATAAATAGAACATGCTGGAGGGATAGATTCCTGTCACACAGACTCCCCATGCTTTGGAACAAAATTCCAAATTACATCAGGCAGAGCCCCTCACTAACACTCTTCAAGAGAAACCTTGACGAGTGGATGGGTAACAGAAAATACACCCCTGGGATCACTTCATTGGCTCAGCTTGACAGAGGATCAGTTAATTAATCAATGGGGCAGTGAAAGCCGACACACTCTGGCTAGGCTTATAAATGCCCTCGGGCAGATAGCCTAGTACCTACCTATGAACCTAGAAAAACATCATCCACAACAGCCAGGAAAGGGGGTATTGCTAAGGGCCTGTGTTGAGTCAACTCTAGAAATTCTCTGAGTCTCTTTTTGGACTGAGGATAGTCTTGGCATTCCCAGTGGAAATGCTCTTGTAAGATATGCAAGGTTTCACCAAAAGAAAAATCTCTGGAGGGGAGGCAGAGGGAAAGGATTCCTTTGCATCTGAATCCTCATAAGCAGATAAGGGCATGTCTTCATAATCAGAAATTTCAGAGTCATCGGACTCCTGGTTTGTACAAGCTGAAGGGGACTGGACTCTTTGTCTCTTGGCAGGGGAAGGCTGACTTCCCCTAATCAGCATAATAAGGACTTCAGTCATTCTAAGCATTTGTTTTTGTGGCATGGGAGCAGGTGCATGCGCTTTGGTCATCGGTTTTCTAGGTGTAGTGCGTACTCTGGGCCTAAGAACCTCGGTAGTTTTGGTTAAAAAAGAAGTCGTCAGTTTAAGTCGAACATCGGTTCAGTGAATAACTGCCTCAAAAGCCGGTGCCTGCTCAGCGGCTCCGGACCCATCTAAGGTAGAGACATCCGCAAGTTCCATAGTCGAAGAAGAGTCTCACGGCATACCGGACTCCGAATGGGTCTCAGTAGAGGCCTGTGAATCCTAGGAAGTGGGCATCAGGGGCTGCGAAAGCGCCTGAGTACCGGCGGACTGGCGACTAGCTTAACGGAAGCGTCGTCGGCAGTTTTGGACCTATGCGGTCTGTCTTTATCTTTACGTTTTTTTGGAATATCAGTAGTTGGATGGCCTACAGAAGCCATTTCAGAATACAAAGATCGAGAGCGAAAGAATTTAGTGACAAAGAGAGCCCAACAACGAATGGTTCGGGTGTTAAATAAGGCACAAAACCGACAGCGAAGGACGTCGTGGTCAGGGCCTAAACAGGTGACGCAGTAAGAATGAAAATCTCTGTGAGGTATTTGCTTTCCACAGGCAAGACAATTGTTAACTTTTTCTGACATCGGTTAGAGCAATTAAAAAGGATCCCCAACAGGGTACTTGGCTTTAGAAGACTTCAGGATTATTAAATTTGTAAACGAAAATTCAGGTAAAGGCCGACCGGCACTTGCGAACTGCCTCTGCTTCGGGCTCCTCGGCAAGAAAGACTGATGTAATGGTGTCAGCTGCCTGTTTTTATACCCCTGACGACCTAACGTTAGTCCTGGAGCGACAGCATCCGACGCAGAAATACTAAGTCTCTAGTATTCGGGCCAACTGAGGGCTACCTGCAGACAGATAACCCAAGTTTGATAACTGCAACAGTGAAACATGAAGAACATCAGCTTATACAGCTCTTTGAAGAGTACAGTCTGAGAATGTACTAAGAGCTATGCAGAGAAAGCTTTCAATTACACTGCCTTTGTCTGACAGCAGAAGGAGACAGTAAACCTGTTTATTCTGTCATTTTAAGTGCATTTAACAGTTTACTTTGCTTCCATCCCTACATTCCCCTTTTTTCTCACATGTCCCAAGCCCTCCTGAATGCCTCTGTGCATTCCCTTTCCACCACACATTCTGGCAGTTCAATGCATGGGTCTAAAACCCCCCTGTGAAAAAGTACTTTTGGAAGTCCAAACAATAATTAGCCCCTAGAATTAGCACCTTGTGCCTTCCACCAACTGTGTCTCTGTTCAGGATGATCCCTTCATATGACAGGACGAGGAGACTTATAGCTCCTATAGCATCTGAACATACTGCTTTCTCTTCATCCTAAGGATATTTCTAATGTCTTTCCACTGTACTTCTGCCAGTAGCCTGAATTCCCTTTTCTCATAGGGAGGCAGGAAGGAAGGAAAGACAGAACATTAAATACTCTTAAAAGAGCAGATTAGATAGGTTTACTTCCCCATTCTACCATAAGGGCAATGTAATTTAATGTGGCAACTTCCGCAAGTCAAGTTTGAGATGACCATAATAAGCAATCAACAAACAGCACAATAAATAAATAAATAATGATAGTGCAAGGGCTAGATTTACAAGCTAGTGCATTATATCTCAGTAAAAGGTGCATAAGATGTTGAGAAGAATGGAACAGATGGTGAGCTCAATAATCAAGCATTACCCCTAGTGAGAATAACTGGGATCATACCATAGATAATCTGTGGGGATCCAGGCATGGATAAAGCCGGATGCTGCCTCTGTCCATCAGTAATACAAGGAGCAATCCTCAGTAAAGTTTCTGTTTCCCATCCATAAATCCAAGTTGTGCTTGAATATGGACAGGGATGAGCTGAGCTTTATTTTATGTGGATAGAGAGTCTATTTCACAGCAGTGGTATCCTCTGTGAGATGCACATGTCCATCTGAACCATTTATTTATTTATTTTACATTTGTTGACCGGGATAGTCCGACTGGATACGTGTCCATTTTCAGTGGAGGCCCGGGGAGAAAAGCTCCAAGGGAAAACATACAGTAAAATAAACAATTCTGCTGATGTTGCAGAAAAAGTTTAGATTCCTGGAACAAATACTTCTGATACCATGTGACTTGCTGATGTGCAATAAGTCCATCAGTAATGTGTTGGAGGATACCTTGTATGCCAGACACAGGTCATCTCTTAGCAATCTGTAGGATACCAAGTATAGTGACAGGGCTTTGAGGTGGTCCATGTAGGACATACTGTTTAGGCCTTGTAGCAAGGTACCTCTGTCAGTGCCCAAGTTGTGTGCGTCTCAACAGGTACATGGCAAAGGGGGCACTATATTCAATGACTGGCCTAATCAGGCTGAGTAGTATGGGAACAATGACATCTCTAGATCTAGTTGCAATCTTTATTCATAAGTTGCACAACACAGAAGCACTCTATTATGACAGTGGACATATGCTGGTCAAAACCTTCCCCATGTACATAGCTAACTATTACTTCCCCAAGTCAAAGTACCTCTCTCTGTTTTACTTAATCCAGATAATCAATTGTTCTCTCTATGCTAGGTCCTTTGCTGCTCATCCTTTCACAAAAAAAAAAAAAAAAAAAAAATGAGTATTATTCTTCACTGTAGCTTTTTCATTTTGTATTAAGAGTTATGTTTTTAACTATAGCTTATCTATTGTAAATTTCTTTTTTATTTGAATGTAAATCTTATGTATCTTGAATTGTCTGTACTTAGGAGCTTTTCTTTTTTACTTGAATGTGGAGCTTTTATCCTCGAGTCTCCACTGAAAATGGGCCTCTGGCCCAGCTGGACTAACCCGGTTAACAAATGTCAAATAAATAAATAATATTTAGCTTTTCTATTATGCACAAGAGGATGTCAAAAGCCTTGGCATGGTTGAGGAACATGGTGTGTACAGTTGTACCTTCATCCATTGCTTTGGTGACCTTTTCAAAAAAGTCTACCAGGCTGAGTAAACATGACTTGCCCATAGTGAATCCAAACTGAGATGGGTCCAGTTTTTGGAGCTTCCCTATGTTCCTTATTGATTAGTTCCATAATACATTTTTCTATGGATTTGCATATAAGGCTGGCCAAATTTATGGATTTGTGGAAGAGTGACTGTAGCTGTTCTCCAAATGCAGTGTAATATAAAGCTTGGTATAAAACCTATACATGGAATCATGGTGCTCCTTCTGGCCTTTAAAGTTTAGTCCTGTGACTGAGGTAGGAAATAAAAATGATGTTGCCAAGGCAACAAAAAAAAAATGGCATTAGTGTGTCCTACAGTGCATCTGCCTCAAACACTTATTACTTAGTGTGTGTGTTTTTGAGGTCTCCAAGACAAATATAACAATGAAAAAGAATGGGTGAGGAAATTAATTTTAGTTAAAGTTTAGTGGTGGGATATGGTCAATGCTTTTGAAAAAAAATCATGTGGTAAGCATGTAGTCATAAATGTCCCAAAACATTTAGCAGCCTATGTTCTCAACACTGACAAATTTATCCCGAGCTCCTGAAATAAAATGAGCACTAGGTCAGTGTTAGATCTACAGCCTATAATAAAAGTTTCAAGATTACCAGACAGGAATGCCACTTCTGGATGCCAGCAGGAACTATTCATACAGCATACCAATACTCAAGCAATGTTTCCAGTGGGAGCCAACCACTACACGTGGCACCTTATCATCACAAAGCAGCAATTATGGTTTTAGAATCTAAGCCAGCACAGCAGGCAGTACCAAACTCGACAGCAGTAATATAATAAGGGACAGAGCCAAGACTGATATCACGATTAGCATCAAGCCTGGAATCATATCAGAGTTTTAGATTATTAACTTCATCTCTCCGAGTCCATAACTGAGAAATGAGCTACCGTTGTTATGAAGATCAATAAAGGGAAGGGGGTCAATGATATCCATCTCAGACATTGGGCTATAGAAATTATCAGTACTGATCATTCTTCTTAAATAAAAAGAGTACCAGTGCAGGAGACTGAAAATGTTAAAAGAAAGCAGCCTTAATCATTCAAGTTTCCTCCAATGATGTCATAGTAATTCACACGGTATCACCAATGTCTAGCAAAGTTGTACAGGGTAATGTTTTACTGTTATCAACAATTCCTCAGAGAGGTTCTCATGGTAGTTTTTATACTATGACAAATACAATGATTATACAATTCTCAGGAAGCTGTTCATCAA
Source organism: Protopterus annectens (assembly GCF_019279795.1). Taxonomy (NCBI): domain Eukaryota; kingdom Metazoa; phylum Chordata; order Ceratodontiformes; family Protopteridae; genus Protopterus; species Protopterus annectens. The sequence continues at coordinate 183,097,377 of NC_056748.1, read as the reverse complement.
GATGTTTATGTACTTCTACAGAAAAGGATCTGAGAAGCTTTCCCTTGATATTACAAGCATGGCATTTGTCTGCCTCAGAAGCAAGAGTTAATGACCACAACACAATTGTGAAGTTTGAGGACAAACAGGCACGTCATACTCATCCATGTCATGGTTCAAACCCAAACAGAAGTGTCAGTTTAACATAGTTACAGGAATCTGTCTATTTCCAACCTCACCAGCATGAGGGTTGAGGAAAAAAATAAAAAACAGAAAAACTAGTACTCTTAAAACTTCATTGATTAGCTCAGTCGCAATCATTTTCAAAAATCATGAAACCCAGTGTAGTGTTCCAAAATAACAAGCCTTTATTCATTACAGACAAGCAATCCTCAATAACAAAAAAATCAGATTTTTTTTTCTGATTTTTTTTTTGTTACTGACAACTGCTTGTCGGTGACAAATAGTCTTGTTGCTTTGGAACACTACTTTTGGAAATTATTGTGACTGAGCTCATGAACGAAGTTTTAAGTACTAGTTTTTTTTTTTTTTCACTTTTAGCAAAATCAGACACTATTAAAAACAGAGGGGAAAATAAGTTTTAGTGAAGAAAAAGTTTCTAAAGACTATAAAAAACATTACAGTTTTGTCCACCTTACAAGGACAAGAAAAAGTATTACAAACAAGTACAAAATAAAGCTGCAGCTGCTTCTTATACAGCAGCTTCTGTGAAGGAAACAGGCAGTGATAGCTACTGGGCAAGAAATGTACCCATTGATATACCTACTACAGGGAAAACCAATTCCAGACACAGTTTGTCCTCATTGCTTCAAGGGCTCCAAGGATATTTAACCGATTCATATGTTTAAAATAATGTATGGTTTAATTCCTATTATGACTTTGGTGTTACTAAAAGCCTGTCAATAACCCTGAACTTCTGGAGTGAACAGTTTGACTTTCAAAGCTGCATCTCATAGAAAGCATGAAATACATTTTACAAAAAAATACATATACTGACTGCGGCTTCTCAGCACCTGCCTCCAAGCGTTGGGGTGGGACACTATAAAGGTGAAAGGAGTTCTAGAAAATGCAATCTGGTGTAACAGGGCAGCAGATCTGATTTATTTACTCTGAGAAACCACACAGGTCTTAGAACGACACAGTAAAGATACATCAGTGGCATGGTAATTCTGGATGCCACAGGAGGAAACACAGCAACTTAACAGAATGTTGCTTCTCTGTAACCACTTACTGTGAAATGGCCAAAAGGAAAATGGCAGACTGTAAAGGGGAATTTATGAAGGTCTGCCTTTCTAACACAAACCTGTATCACATTCAAAACATAAGTCAATGTGGGTTAATGGTGTACCTCCCTCATCAAAAACAACCAAGAATCAACGTAGATGGCAACATTTCATACGGCATGCAAGTTCTTATGTTCTTAACTCAGATGGAACAATAGCATCTATTAACAGATAATTAGCACAATAAGACTGGTGCATCTTCAGTGTCAAACAGAATTTTACACCAGGTCTCCATAACACATTTTCCATTTTTCAAGCCAACAAAAGTCATTGAGAACAAAATAACAAAGTACAGCTTGTATGCTAGTATCTGTTTAATTTTAACTTGAATGGCGTTCTCAAGAACAAAACCCCACCATACATGTCAACTTGGAAAATCTATTCATAGGTAAACATCAAACAGAAATGAGTGAAGTGAAACTTGAATTCTGTGCCACATAGCATACAATTTTAGATCTAACGATAAAAACACCTCTGGTCTGCATTGTTTAATTTAATTGGGGGGGGGGGGGCACTGGCAAAGATGAAGCACAGTCTGCTTTTACAGCTCATCCATTCTGCATTTCAAAGCTTGGATCTTTGCTGCTATATCCAGGTTACATTGCTAGAATCTCTATTGTATATAACTTGTAATAGAGGGAGGGTAAAGATGTATTTACTCAGTGATTAAGGTCTTAGAATAAGCCTCTAGCTCTTAGAGAGAAAGCTCAGCACTCATTCATTTGGGCCAATTCACAAAGCCTAGAAAGATTAAATACCCATGCTGAGAAGACAAGTGAATGCAAGCGGCGAAAAAGAAATAAAAATTCTTTAAAATCTCTTGGATGACTTCATTATTTTTCCACAAGGAAACTTTAAGAAAGTGTTTAGTTAGAGGGGGGAAAAAAACACTGACCTCGATCTAAACTCTTAATCTGCCCTTTGTGGAAGCAATGCTTTGTGGTAAGGGGAAACCTCTGCCCTCTCTGCCTTTTATATGATGCAGGCAGAAAAAAGAGCTCTCAAAATACTGTTTTTGTGAAGAATGTGAACAATATGAAACTGACAAATGATGAGTTACAATATGTTCAAAACATCTGAAAAAAATACTGATAACAATCTGAGAGTTGACTTTTCTAGCAAAACATATTTATACTAGGCGAGGTCACTTCCCACCCATTGCAAAAATACAGAACATGTATATTATATTAATTAGTGATTATTTAAGTTAATATTTTCACAAAATCCTAAGGCTGTTAAATTAGCTGCTTTTCTCATGCTAGGAATCCACACTGTGCATATATTTACAGCAGAATAACAAAACAAAACAAAACACGGAAACGCTTAAGTTATGCCTGCAAGTGTAAACACACAAGATTTAAAATATTATCAAAAATATGTCTCAAACCTGTAGAAGTATGTCAAATTAAGTCTTTGTGAAAGATGAAGTTTCTTGTCACTCCATAATAACTGTAATATTATATGCACATTGTTTAATACAAGAATGAGTCACACAGAATAACAATGAATTGTAGCAGTTTACCTTTTTTTCCAGGAGCCCATTAGCTATGATTTAGCTATGACTATGAAATTAAGTTTGGCAATCAGCCAAATGGATCACAGAATCAGCATGGTAGGATTTATGACAAAGCACACAGACAGAAACTACAACTCTTTTCATCTTTTTCAACCCTCCATGTACTTTATCACATTCTTTTTAGCCTAACAGCACAAAGTGTTTCATTTTTTTTAAATATTCTGGTTAATTGGTTTCTGTAATAATCACAATAACCCCCTTGGCTGTTATGCTTCACTGCAGGAAAAAGCCTTTGCTGGCTGTTAAGCATCCCTTGCCTACATCTTAGGCTAATAAGTCTGGTGGCAGGGTGTCACATTTGCTTTTGATGCCAGTGACATCAGAAAGCAGTGCAGCACACATGCCTTTGGAACCAAAATCAGAAAGGTGAGGGGCCTATTCCCCCACTGCGTACTTGAATTCATGTTCTGTTACTGACAATGAAGTACAGAATAAGGGGGCACCCAAATTCCACAGTTGCAACCTTTCACATGAGATGTCAAAATGAAGTGACATCTCCCTGAGCTGATGGCAATGCAAAAGGATGCTACAGACCCCATGGCAATTACCAAAAAGAGATCGGGCTTTTAAATACATTTTACAACATTACACTTAATAAGCACATATTAGCATAAACCGCACACCTACAAATTTCTTCAGAAACTTTTTTTATATTTTGCATAGTTTCTTTCAACCATATTTCCTTATAAAACTTCATATTTCTCTTTAAATCTCCAACATAAAAAGAGTAGGGAAACATCAATGTTGTTCTGCCATATTATCTATAGCCAGTATAAATACCACTTTGTTTTTAACCTGAAAATAAATCACTGGCCTAATGGGGCTAACTGGATTAATCAACCTCCACTCAGATAATTAAATAATACATATATAATACAGCAAAGGGGAACTCGCATTACATGACACTGCAGTTTTGAGTCTTTTATTCTGTTCCACTACAATGGTGACTTTTAATAAGTATAAAAAAGCTTACACAGAAGTATAGGGTATAAGACAAGGATCATTTTGTTAACAGCAGTCCAGCAGTTAGCATCTTGTCCATTGCCACATTCTAGCCATCTTGAAACTTGCAGCATTTTCACAAACATTTCAGGAACTGCAAAAATGGTGGCATGTAGACTGCTAGTCAACAGTTACACAAACTGGAATACATGCAAGCCTGTTGTTTGTCATGGCATTCATTTTATTATGTATCTTATAGCACCTTGACTCAACACTAATCTCTATAGACCTGTTTCTAGGTGCACCCCAGACAGTACACAGCATCAGTTAAGTAAAAGGTTCTATGAAAAATCAAGAAATAACATCCTGTAAAAAGAATAGTACAGTCAAAGATACAGTACAAAGCACCACAGTGAAGACAGTCCTAGAATGTGATGCAAGATGAGCAATACAGGGTAAACAACATCTAAGAACATGACATCATGGTAGTAGCTTATGCCCATCTATGAAGTGAGCATACTAAAAATAAAAGCCAGTTGACAGTGACACCTACAAAATTTGTAAAATGTTGGACATAATTTTGGACATACAAATGTATAGGTTTTGAAAGCCTCAAACAAGTCACCAGTAACTTAGACTGCATTGTATATTGGATAGTTACAGGTTCAGTACTTTAGGGGATAAGTTAGTATGCTTCTTGAATGGATTTAATTCCATTAATTCTAATAAAATCAGCTCACATATAGAAACACTTATGCCAATATACAAAAAAACAAATCATCTCAAGGGAAACAAGGACAGGTATGATTGCTTAAGTCGTAAGTGATGGTTTATTAAAGATGCTTCTTGTTTTAAAAAAAAGGAGGGCAGGAATTGAATAATTTATGTAATGTTGCTTAGGTTATATGATATATAGCAATAAATGTGAAGCACAATATTTGTTAATTTTAACTTGTTAATGCAGTTTGATTACTTTTGTATAAATGTAAATGTGCCTATGTCACAAGTGATAACTCAGTAAAGGTGTTGTTTTAAAAAAAGGGAAACAAGGATAAAACCTAAGGCAGTAGACTGCTCCAGAAACATTTAATGGTATATATAGTACAGTGGCACAACTGAGTATCAATGTCATCATACAACAAAAACTTTTATGGCTCAGTTCGTGGCTGTGGTACCTCCTGTGCATAATCTGTATGTTTACCCAGTGTTCCTATGGGTTTTCTCTAGGTACTCCAGTTTCCTCCCATAATATAAGACAAGCAAATGGTAAACTGGTGAATCTAAATTGTCTGTAGGTGTGCGTGTGTGAGTTATGGAAGAAAAGCCTGGCTATCAACTTCCATTCCCTGCTTGCCTAGTAAAGTCTGTGGACAGTGATGGCTGTTCAAAGGATCACTACAGCAGTTGGAAATGACTCAACAGCAATGGGTAGATGGATAGCTTCATTGTGCTGGAAGATGCCTTCCTCAAACATTTTGCTATAGCAATCTCATGCACAAAAATGATGAATGGTACACCGTATATAACTACTGCAATAATCTGCCATCAAAACTGACTAACGTCCTGTGAATAAAGGAAGGCTGAAGAAATATAGAAATAAGCAAAACTTAAGATTATACACTTATTAGAATATCAATGTCTGCAGGAATAATGTAAAAAAAGGCTGCTGATAGGAATGTTTGAGCATCTTTTAACAATGTCCAGCTTTTAGCAAATGCACACTGTCTCTTCAGTAACAGATGAAGACTGTGGCACTAAGGTGTACCCATGTAAAGATATTGGTCCCTCATCCAGTGGTCTTACAACCTAATGGTGTTCAAAAACCTTGGTGCTGGAGCTCCATGCAATTATTTTCAACTTCACTAGCAAAGCAACATCTTTCGGCTTTTCCTGGTTAGGGGTCGCCACAGCAGATCATCAGTCCGCAGACTGATTTGGCGGTGGTGTTTTTACGGTGTTGAGTTGTCAGCCTGGTGCCCAAACTTCACTACATAGATGAAATTTGCTTTTAAAAGAGTTCTAGATTAACTTCTGACACAAAGGGGAAGCTTATTAAATAAACCTGGAAAGGGTTTAATCTGTCACTTTTTCGTATTATTCATATGCACTTTTCTCTGATATGGTGTTCAATCCCACAAAAATATAATATCATTTATTTATTGGTTAACAGGCTTAATGAACTAGCCCTTTTCAGCTATTACTCAGGTCACAAGGGAGAGAGGAAGGAAAACTCCAGAGAGTCAGTGGATTATCATTTATAACTGATAAAAAAAACTATAATGCCCACCACAGATGGCTTAACAGTAATGAAAAAAAAAACGGTATATGTGTGTGTGTGTACATAGGTATGCACGTATATATATATATATATATATATATATATATATATATACACATATATATATATATATATATATATGTATATATACACACACACACACGTGTGTGTGTGTTTGTGTGCTGCGCGTGCATATATATATATATATATATATATATATATTTTTTTTTTTTTCAGTTTGCTTTATTACTTTAAATCATGTTTGTTTATTTCTTGGCTTTTTGTTATTTTACTGTATTACTGTTTAATTTTATTGAAAAAGTATTCAATTTCCTTGTTTATTAATGCACAATTATTTCATATATTGTACATATAAAGAAATTGCTAGATAATAGTGAAACATACTTATGTCATTGTATACATGAAATATGTGTATGCTTGTGTCTGAATGTTTGTGTGGCTTTTTGTGTGTGCGCCTCTATTGTGTGAACTTTTGTTGGTTATAATTCAATTGCACACGGAAAGAGATTTCACAGTGCTTTGTGCAAAATGGTGTCATACAAACCCACACCATACTTAAAATTAGCAAATGTATGATTAAAATTGTTATGTTCTTGTGAAGTCTGATTAAGATAAAGTTGTGAGTGAATTATAGGCATTCAAAATTTCTGTCAAAGTTCAATGAATAATTGTGCATATTTGAAGCTCTGGTATGCACATCTACCTTCATGTTAGAACTAAAGATGGAGGCTGTTAATGAAGATGGGACTAGATATTATGGAATTAAAATAATGGTGAAAATATCTTCAAATGTGAAAGATTACAGCAATTTTAGGCACCTTTATTAAATTATCACTTAAGGCACAATTAAACACACATTATTAATAGAAAAGAAAACAGATCATATTAACATTTTTCCATTTACATACATCACATACCTTTTTTATCTTTGCAATTATCATCAGTTCAACATTACATAAATTGCTGAATTCCTGTCCTCCTTAAATCTCAGTCCTCCTCGCCCTGAGCATTATTCCCACAATTTCCATTTATTTCTACCTAATTTGCTCCTTCCATTTTATAAACATCCTTCTTCTCTTTTATAACATTCAGTACTTCAAATATGTTAGTTCAGACACCGATTTCCATTTTCTAGTCATTGTTTTACTGGTAGCCAAAAGAATTAAACTTAATAGGTTCATAGGTGTTTACTACGCTAACGACCACAAGGGCCTTTTTAAGCCTAGCCATGCATCCCAAATCTCTGATGAGTTCTGATACCCTTGATAACTGTAAGCATGGGCCTAGGAGATGAATCATTTACAGGTTACCTGTTTGTATCAGAGACATAGGTGCCAAACCAGGGATGAATTTCTGGTTTCCCATCCAATTGTCCAAGTTGCACTTGAACTGGATTAGGGAGGAACTCTACTTCACATTGATGGAGAGCCTGTTCCATAGATGGGGTTGTCTCTGGGATACATACCTATCTCTCCAGTAGGATCTATGTATATCACAGGCAAGGTTTAAGTCTTTAGAATGGATAATTCTGGTACTGTTTGTTTTATGGATATGCAGGAGTTCCGTCAGAGTGGGGTCTGACAATGTCCTGTATGCCAGGTATAGATCTCCCCCTCAAAAGCCTGTAGGAGACAGAATACAGGGATAGGGCCTTGAGGCGGTCTGCATAGGGAATATTACTTATGCCCTGTATTCTTTTAGTGAGGAACCTCTGGGGATGTTCCAGTTGTTGGATATGTCTGGTTAGGTACATACCAAAGTGGGCATCGTACTCAATGATAGGTCTGATTTATACCGAATACAGTGGAACAATGACTTCCTTGGACTTAGATGCCATACCTTTGTTTATAAGTTGTGCAACAAAGAATGATTTCCTCATCACTGTAGACAAGTGATGATCAAAGGCTAGATTATTATCTGTGTGAGCCCCAAAGTCCCTGACTACTGGGTCAACTCTAAGGGGGGTGTTGTCAATATGATAATTACCAGGGATGGATGACTTCCCAAAGGATACTATTATGCATTTCTTGGCATTCAGTTTTAGTCCATGACTCTGACACCAGTTGTTTGTCGGTGTCAGACCCTCCAGGAGAACATTTGTGTCAGTGTGAGATTCAATGACAGCTCCTAATTTGCAATCATCTGCAAATTTAGTCAGCCAAAGACCACTTACATTGGCCTTGACTTCTGAGAAGTAAATACCAAAAAGGAGTGGCCAAAGGACTGATACCTGAGAGACACTACTTGTGACTAGCCTCTTTGTAGAGGTGGAATCCCCAATTCTAACTTCATGGGTCCTGTCTGTGAGCCATTTGGCTATCCACTGGGTGACATATCAGTCTGTCAAGAATGCCTGAGTGGGGCATTGTGTCAAAAGCCTTGGCCAGGTAACGGTAGGCAGTGTGAACGATTTTGTCCTCATCCATTGCTTTGGTGACCTTCTCAAAGAAGTCCACCAGGTTCAGTAGGCATGATCTGCCCTTTACAAAACCATACTGGGTTGGATCCAGTGTCTGGAGGTTTACTATATCTCTACTGATTATCTCCAAGATAATTCCTTCCATGGCTTTACACATAAGACTAGTGAGACTTATGGGTCTGTAGTTTCCAGGGTCTGTAGATGTAAATGCTCCATATCAGAGTGCTGGCAAGCAAAATGCTGGGGGAAAAAAAAGACAAACTCCAGAAGGAGTGGATCTTGAAGATTCCTTCATTTCTTCCTTCCCTCCCTCTCTCTCTCTCTCGTTCTCTATCTCTCTCCAGCAGGGTACAAGGAAGTTACAGGGTTCACTGGAAACAACCCTAAAGCATACATATAGCAGGCTAATCTGAAAGGCAGTCAGAGTCCACCCAATCCACCCACCATTTATCTTGGACAATATTTGTATCATCTCTGCCTTTGTCTTTTAAGATCACTGGAAACACCCTTAAATCATACACAAAGCCGGCTCATCCAAAAGGCAGTCGGAGTCCACTCAATCCACCCACCACTTATTTTGGACAGTTCTTTGTACCACCTCTGCGCATGTGCTTTAAGTTCACTGGAAACATTCCTAAAGCAAACACACATTAGCTCATCCAAAAGGCAATCCGAGTCAACTCAATCCATCCAACATTTATTCTGGACAAACTTTGTACCAGCTGTTCCTTCTGCTTTAAGTAAGTGCTAGGGCTTCCAGTCTTTTCTACGTGTATTTTAACCTGCACAGTTACTAGTCTGAAGATAAGTGCTTCAGTGTCCTAGTTTGAAAGCAATAGCCTTATAGTCTGTAAACCCTCCTCTACTGACATCCTGCTTGTCAGCTTTTACTTTTTACTTCCTAACAGACATTCAAACCTCCTTCAAGACGTGCTACACCCCTTATTTATATCCTCCTGTCTTTCTGCAGTGGAACTGCATGCCTTCAAGGATGTCACCCTTGATCTCCCTTCCTTTCTTACTTTTCCTTGGCTGAGACAGTTATTAAACCACTTTCAGCTCTGAGCTAGCATCTGTGCACAGTCACCATTGACTCAGTGCACTCAACTGTCTCTTTAGTGTATTTTTATTTTTCTATAGAAGTGTCTCTGCAAGAAAATCGATATGTATGTAACAGTAAAGTCTGCAGTTTGAACACCAGTGTGTGGACTATATTTTTAAGTAACTTATAAATATTATGGCATTGTAAAACAAAGAAATGTGTCTAGTATAATAGCTCCATATTCCTAGACCACAGCAGTCCCATTGGTACGTTCTCATTCAACTATGCTCCACTGATTGCTTTTAGTAGTCCAATGTCTCTCTTTAAGTTTATTTTTCCTTTACCCCAGATACTTGTACAACCACTTTCAGTTCTGAGCCAGTATTTTCCAGAGCTGCAGTCCTGCATTCTGGCTTACATTTTCTCATTGTTTTGATGATCTGTGGGGGTGAGTGGTAGCTTTTGGACTTTGCATTTCAAAGACCATAGAAACCTCCTTATCATTACACAGTTGTTCAAACTGCAATTTTTTACTGTTATATACCACTGTTAGTTATGTCAAGGTGATACTGGACTAACTCTCCTACTAAAATGGTGTCCTAGATCAACAAAATCAAGATTTTTATCTACTGGCACAGAGGCCTTTTAAACTGCACTGTTCATTTTACTTATCTCTCTCAGCAGATTTGTGGCTGTTTAAGTTTGTTTTTTCTCTGTTGGCTTGCCAGGTTTTCAACCTGCTTCATTTGCTCGGACTCACTCCACTCCTCTATCCTACCCACAATTCCCACACACACCCTCTTACTCTACATTTATATGTCCATAGCACCATCCACATATTCCTCAAACCAATACCACTGGTTCCCTCCAAAAGAAAAACAATCAATAAAATTGCTCCCAGTTGTAACACCCGCTCTTGCTTACCACCCAAGACAAATGACCTACTCCTTTGCTCCCTTATAACTATCACATTACATCTCTACAACCAATCCAGTACCCTACTAACATTTTCTAATCCTAATTTACAATAAAGATAAAACCCAAGTTAAATAAAATGCCCCTAACTCAGATTATTTTACTATTCATCCTCACTCTACTAGCTTTCATCTCTAATTATCAAATCTACCTCTTTTAAATACTTAGGACTTCAACCAGTCCTCACAAAGAATATCAACATCTATCCAGTACATCTTTCTCCATAACGCCCTATCTCTACAAACAAACCACATCTGATTTATTTATCTATACGTATCTCAAAACTAAGCATCCAAATTTACGATCAAATACCAACCCAAAACCAAAATATAACTGGCCACCCCCCCGATAAACATCAATTCAAAAAAATAATGATGATATTCACCCCAACCCATGTCCCACTATTCATAAAACTATCACCTCCAATCCCAAAACAAACCAGTCACCTAATACCTCTCAACAAAAAACAAAACCCAGACTCATCTTACTAAATGTGAACTTAAGAAGTATGTGTAAACAAATCCATAGCATACATGCCTACCTTGTCGCATACAATCCTGAGTGTACTTATAGCTACAGAAACCTAGTTAAAATTAAATAAAGGATAATGAGATAACCTCATGAAACAATATACTCAGGAATGCCAGACAAAACAAGTGTGTAGGTGGTATAGCAAGCATCTATAAAAATTCCCAAACCATCACCTTACTTCCACAGGAAATACCCAAATTTAACAATACTGAATTTATAGGTTCATAGGTAGGTACTAGGCTATCTGCCCAAAGGCATTTATAAGCCAAGCCAGAATGTGTTGGCTTTCGCCGCCTGCTTAGATTAATTCCCTGTGCCTCTGTCCAGCTAAGCCACTGAAGAGATCCCCGGGGTAAACTTTCTGTTTCCCATCCACTCATTAAGGTTTCTTTTGAAGAGTGTTAGCGAGGAGCTCTGCCTAATGTAGATTGGAATCTTGTTCCAAAGCATGGGAAGTCTCTGGGACAGGAATCTATCCCTCCAGCATGTCCTATTTATTGTTGTGGTGAGGTTTTCATCCCTAGAGCGTATGGCTCGAGGGGATAAGATTTTCTTTAGGTGGAGCATGTCCATCAGTACTGGGTTGGACATGGCCTTGTATGTCAGGCAGATATCACCTCTGAGGAGGCAGTATGCAACTGAGTACAGCTGGAGTTTCTTCAGTTGAGCTGCATAGGGCATCTGTTTGAGGCCAGTGATCCTCTTGGTGAGGTACGTCTGTGGTCTTTCCAGCTGTTACAGGTGTCTTGTAAGGTACATCCCAAATGGGACGTTGTACTCTATGATGAGTCTGATGAGTGATGAGTAGAGGGGCACAATGACCTCTTTTGATCTGGATGCGAACCCTTTTGTGATTACATGGGCAACATAGATGGATTTTCTAACCACTTTGGCAATGTGATTACCAAAGGTGAGATTACTATCTACTTGGGTCCCCAGATCCCTTATTACGTCTTCCATATTTAGGGGACTACCACCTATGTGGTAATTTGTGGGTACTTTGTTTTTTCTGAAGGGGATGACTATGCACTTTTTGGCATTTAGCTTGAGGCCATGATTTTGACACCAGGTATCTGTCTCAGTGAGATCCTTCTGGAGGATGTCTGTGTCGGCTGGAGAGTCAATTATAGCCCCTAATTTGCAGTAGTCTGTGAACTTGGTCAGCCACAGTCCTCCTGTGCTTGTCTGCACCTCTGAGAAGTATATGCCGAACTGGAGGGGTCCTAGGACTGAGCCCTTGGGAATGCCACTTGTAACCAGTTTAGAGTCGGACCTAGCTCCCGCAGCTCTCACCATGTGGGTTCTTTCGGTGAGCCAGTTGGCAACCCATCTTGTAATGTAGGGGTTTAGGTTCAGGCTGGTAAGTTTGTCTATAATACCAGAATGGGGAATGGTGTCGAAGGCCTTTGCGAGGTCTAGGTAGGTTGTGTGTACCACCTTTCCCTCGTCTGTAGCCTTGGTAACTGTCTCAAAGACGTCCACCAGGTTTAGGAGGCATGATCTATCCTTAACAAAGCCAAACTGGGTAGGGTCCAGTGTTTGGAGGTTCCCAATGTCTCTGTTAATGAGTTCCATGATGATGCACTCCATAGCCTTGCAGACCAAAGCTAATCAGGCTTATAGGGCGATAGTTCCTGGGGTCTGTTGTGGCTCCACATTTGTGGAGCAGAATAATCGTTGCTGTGCACCACTCTATGAGTACGTAGCCTGTGGAGAGGCTGAGTTGGAACAGTGTGTTTAGGTGAAGGGTTAGTTCGTCTTTGAGCTCATGTAGAACGCAGCCTGAGACACCATCCGGTCTCATTGATGCTGTGTTTTTGGCTTTGGAGAGGGCTGTTTTAACCTGAGTGTCTGTGATTTCAGGGACTCTACATTCTTCTGGTATGGTTATGGGCCCTTTTGGGGGTGAGAGGGTGGTGAAATTTGCGCTGAATCTGTCTGCCAGAATGATGGCGATATCGGTCGGTTCAGTGTATTTTGTGCCATTCTGCACTAACTCCAAGCAGATCTGAGCATTGCCACTTAGATTCTTGACATAGCTAAAGAATGCCTTGTGGTTATCTTTGGAGTCCTTGGCAATTTTTCTTTCGAAGCTCGCCTTGGATGATTTTATGAGGGATCATAGTTTCTTCCTGATACTGATCAGGGAAGTCTTCCCTTCTTGGGATTTTACTCTTTACTGTACTAGTTTCCTCCTTCTATTGTATAGCTTGTTTATGGCAGGAGTCCACCAGACTGGTTTCCTTTTCTTGGAGGAGTGAGTCTTGGTTTTGTTTGGGATGGCACGATCCACGCATTCTTGTAGGTGCCCGTAGAATGCATTAGTAAAGGATTTTGCAGCTTGGGCAGCGTTATCCTTCAGCATGGGCGCTTTGAAACTTTCCACCTCGGTCTTAAGTAATGTGAAGTTTGCTTTTGAAAAGTTTTTCACGGTGGTTTCCTTGTCCAGGGGTTCTAATACCACTCACAAAAATCAACAACAGGAAAACCATACATTGAACAGCAATTTATATACCACAAGGAAATAACATTGATACTGCTGAAAACATTCTGTATTGGACATCCCAACAAATTAACCATGAAACTATAATACTTGGAGACTTAAATATAGACTGGCAACTCATAAATTCCATGACCACCAATGAATCCATAAACTTATACAACTTCAAACAATTAATAACCACACCCACTAGTATTAATAAATCTTCAGAGACACTCAGCATTAGACTAGATTCTTACAAACAAACTAGACAGACTGACAAAAGTAGGTTTTCACTCACTTAGCATAAGTAACCACATACCAACATGTGCCATTAGAACTCAATATATAATCTATAATCAAATATGAAACACAACCAATTTCAGCAACAATATTTTCAAAGAAACACTAAAACAACAACTGGAATGTACTTAGAACAATGCCATTAGATATTGCTGTTTAACACTTTAATAACATATTCTTACAGACCTTAAATAATCTAGCACCAGTATATAATAAAAGAGTAAAGTCTGATCCCGCACCAGAACAAACAAAAGAAACAAAAAAAAAATCTTTATAAAAAGGTTTAAAGCCTGGAAAAATTGGTATAAAAATCGAACTCAAAATGCTTTCCAGCAACTTAGACATCTTAGAAACTTTGTAAAATGCCATGCCAAACAGGGCAAGCAAACATAATATACTGACCTACAAGACAAACATTAAAACAACCCAAACGTTTCTTGGTCATCTCTAAATAAACTAATCCACCCTGGCAAGACCACCACTCATCTCCAAAAACAGACAATATGACAGACTCTATCCCCACAGAGTTTAATTTCTACTTTATACAGTCAATATTATCTCCCTTAGACACTAATACATTTGCCTCCCTCACTACCCCTTGTCCAACCACAGCTCTTTATTTTTAATCCACTACCCACCCCACTCATAATGAAGTTGCTTCTTAAACTAAAAACTAAACTACTTCCGTAGCTGTAGACCAGCTAATATTAGACTATCTACAAATGGTCACAGAAGTCACAGCTTTCTCTGTATCCATATTAATTAGTAAGTCCATAGCAGAAAGATACATCCCATCACTGTGGAAAACATCCTACATCATACCACTGCACAAAAGAGGCACAGCTATACAGTTTAATAACTACAGACCAATAGTGATTTTCTCCCCTCTCCAAAACATTAGAGAAATACATCAATATGCAGCTGATGCAATACCTAACCTCAAATAACCTGATCTCAGAAATCCAACATGGCTTTAGGCCCCAACACAGCACCACTACTGCTCTACTCCATTTTACCAAAATAGCAAACTGACATAGAAACAATGGACTGTTTGTGTCCGCCATGTTGTTAAGACTTGTCAAAGGCATCTGATACTGTCTCACATCAGCACTGCTCATTCAGCTCTCCTCAACAGGACTTTGACAATACTCCTTGTCATGGTTACTTAGTTACCTACATGGAAGGCGACAAGCCATTAAATGGAAACAAACCTACTCATCCTTTCAACCACTTACTACAGGTGTCCCTCAGAGCTCTATCCTGAGTCCGCTCCAATTTAATACATTTATTAATAACCTCCACTCACCATGCCAGTTTAGTTCAGTATGCAGATGACTCAACTAAATCTTTCTTCTCTGTAGAAACCTGGCTCAAAGAATCAAACCTCCTACTTACCCCCTAAAAAATTAAGTTAATGCTTAAGTTGCCAAAAACAAAAGCAATCTTTTACCACAAAGTCAGCAAATAATACTGTCACTGAAACTGTAACCTTTTAGGCATTATATGAGATGGCAATCTCAAAAATGACTAGCATATACTGCACATCATTAAATCTATACACCAGAAGCTAAGCTCCCTTTATAGGATCAATGGATTCCTTACAGATATTGCAAAGAAAACACTGCGCACCACCTTCTTATTGTCAACTCTTTTATACACCTCTCCTATCATAACAAATTTAAGCAATACTGAGAGAAACTTGCCTCCCCTACAATAAAATAGTTAAATTTGCCACCATTCTCCCTCGTAGTACCATCGTTGTCACAGTTTAAAACAATTAAAATGGCTTGAACTGCACAACTACCTACAGCACACAAACTCATTCATCATCCAGAAAAATTACCTGCACTACACAACTTATTACTGCTCTACTGTCCTGCAAAGGTCCTCCATTCCAGTAACAAATTCTTACTATTCACAAATAAGTCAAATAATGTTGCAGACTACTAGCTCTACTCCCAATACATTGCTAAACTCTGGAATAGTATCCCCACACAAATAAAATTCTCTAACAAAGTTAATAGTTTTAAACCACTGTTTATACAACATGTTAACCAAGGGTCGTGTACATGCTCAGCATCAGGTTAATACTTTCTGTTCACCATAAGCTACTCTCCAAATACTCTCCTTAAACATAATTCTCTCAAACCTCTCACTGAAATGACAAAGCAATTTTTATGCATAACTGCTGCCTATACAATCAACTAAGTTGCATGTGGGCTTTCTCTTCAGTAACTTCTACGTCTGTAAAATCTTAGAATCTATAAATGTAACTGCTGTATGTGTATAAATGTGAATAGAAATGCAACTACTCTGTGTTTAACTAATAATAATGTAATAATAATGTATTGTAAACAAATGTAGCTTTTCTACCCGGGCCTCTGCTGAAAACGGGTATTACCTAACTAGACTTACACAGTAAACAAAGACAACTAAATAAAATATTCTGCTGTAAACTTCTTTATTGCGGTGGGGGGGCAAGCCACTCATACCCCCCCCCCCCAACTCTGTATACCAAATCTGAGATCAACTTACCTCAGAGAAAAGAGAAAAACCCAGGAAAGAGCCAACCCAGACTTAATATATGTAAGTCCATTTTTCTGCCATTCAGTCTCTGCTCTTCAAAACTCACTGCAGCAGGGCCCAAAATTTCAAATGGGTATTCTTAATAAGACCTTACTATGTGTAGGCAATTCAGATCTTACATCCCAGCTCAGAAAATCATTTTCTTTGTTACAGCCATCTGCTTATTCAATATTTCTGACAGAGTACTCTGTAGAGAATTTGTTAAAATCTGCCAACTCATTACACCCCCAAAACATACACTCCCAGTTACCTCTTTCTTCCCTACCATACCTCCAACATTTGCTATCTACCTGAGAAAAATTATTTGAAGTCTGATTGGGTATAAAAATACCTATGGAAATAATTCCAAGCAAAGATCCTAAACCTTCTTTAGCTTGACGCATACTTGGGAGCTATACACATGTCCTCCCATTGTTCTCTTGTAAAATGCTTTTCCAGCCTCTCTTCCCAATCTTTTTTAACCTCCTCTGTTTGACTGTAACAGTTATCATGCAATATTTCATATGCCCTACCAACTATCTCTTATTTTAATAGCAGCTTGTGTGAGATTCAACTAAAACTCTATCAGACCAGGTCTCTGACTTAAGATTCCTCTATGCCTTTCTCTCTCTGCCTATAATGATATGAATCCCTGCTAAGAAAGGCAGCTTCCAGTCTGCAGTCCAAATATCTTCTTAGCCTCATCCTTCTCTATTACTGTTCCCTCCCCAGTTATTTCCTCCCAAAAAGTACAGTTTTGTACCTACCATAAATGTAGATGTTCGAGGATCCACATTGCTGCAGTCCTAACCATTGGGTAGTCCGCTGTCCAGTCGGCCCGAATACCAAAGTATATGGCTGACGTCGGTCAAGGCGCATTAGACTGATGTCAGGACGTCAGGGTACTAATGCGCATGACCGACGTCATATCCTCAGTCTTTTCTTGCCCCAGATGTCAGAAGACCCTAAAAAGACAAGGCCCAAACCAAAAAACCAAAAAACCCTGCACCAAACATATATACAATATATACAAATGTACAAGAGTATATCCTAACCCACACCACCACCGCTAAACACAGAGGGGAAGGAGGGAGGGTAAATTGGACTGCAGCAATGTGGATCCTCGAACATCTACATTTATGGTAGGTACAAAACTGTACTATGTTCTTCATTCCACATTGCTGCAGTCCTAACCATTGGGTAGAATCCCAAAGCAGAGGTAAGGGAGGCTGGCAAATCATAAGGAAGCAGGAGCTGTCAACATGCCTTGCAAAATAGCTGTGGCAAAACCAGCCCTAGATTTAGAGTAGAGAGGAAGATGGTAATGCTTAGAGAAAGTATGCACTGAACTCCAAGTAGCTGCCTCCAAAATATCCTTAGTTGCCACCCCTTAGAAATGCTGTTGAAGTGGCAGTAGCCCTAGTGGAATGAGGCCTAATCCCAGCTGGAATCTCCTTGCCATGATGGGAATAACAAAATGAAATGCAAAACCCAATCCACTTAGAAATAGTTTGCTTAGACACAGGCTTGCCCTGAGAACTCAAAGCAAAAGAAACAAACAACTGCTGAGACTGCCTGAAATCCTTAGTCCTGCTTAAATAATAACGCAACTGCCTATGTACATCTAAAGTGTGCAAAATCTTTTCTCCCTTATTTTGGGGATCTGCATAGAAAGTAGGCAAATGAATAGTTTGGTTTAAAGCCACACTAGAAACCACCTTAGGCATAAAGGAAGGATTAGTACGTAATGATACCCTATCCTTATGGAAAATCAAAAGGGCTCTACTGCCATAAGGGCCTGCAACTCAGAAACCCTTCTTGCAGAAGTAATAGCCAACAAAAAAGCAGTCTTCCATGACAAGTATTTCAATGCAGCAGTAGCCGCAGGCTCAAAAGGTTGTAGAGTAAGTTTTTCCAACACAAAATTGAGATCCCAAGCAGGAGTAGGAGCTCTACGTGGGGGTCTTATATTCTTTGCCCCTCTAAGAAACTGCTTGAACAAAGGATGCGAAAACAATGGTGGGTCACAATCATAGTGAGCTGAAATTGCTGCAGCATGAATCTTAATGGAAGAGAAGGACAAACCTTTGTCCAATAACTCAGTAAGATATTGAAGAGCCACACTCAAATTAGGCTCAGAAATCTCCAAATTCTTTGCTGCACTCCAAAATAAAAATCTCTTCCATTTTTCTGCGTACACTTTCCTTGTACTAGGTCTTCTGGCTTCCATAATCACATTTAAAACTTGTTGAGGAAGTTGAGACCTGCTGTGTTTCAGAACAGAATATGCCAGGCTGTTAGATGAAGAGAGTGAAGCTTGACATTGAGCAGGTGACCGTCCTTCTGAGATAACAGATGTGGAATCAAAGGCAAAGGCCATGGAGGCTTCCTTACCAGACTCCTTAGTAGTGGGTACCAGTGTTGCCGAGGCCAATCTGGAGCTATTAAAATCATCCTTGGCTTGTCTTGTCTGACCTTTAGGAGCACCTTTGGAAGAAGAGGCAGAGGTGGAAAGGCATACACATGAAGATTTGTCCAACTGAAAGAAAGAGCATCCACTTTCCAAGCTGTGTGATGAAACCCCTTTGTGCAAAACTTTGGCAGCTGGTGGTTTAGTGGAGAAGCGAACAGATCTATGTCTGGAGTTCCCCATGACACTGTCAATTTCTGAAATACATGAAGATCCAGTTTCCACTCGTGGGGATCCATGATTTGTCTGCTTAACACATCTGCTAAGGAGTTCTGTGCTCCTGGCAGAAACCTTGCCTGAAGAGTTAGTTGCAAGCTGAGCGCAGTTTCCCATAAAATCATTGCTTGCCTGCATAGAGGATAAGAATGTGTTCCCCCTTGTTTGTTGATGTACCACATGACAGTTGTGTTGTCTGTTAGAATCAACACCTGCCCAGGAAGAAGTAACTCCTTGAAAGCCATTAATGCAAACTGGACTGCTAACATCTCCTTCATGTTGATATGTAGATGCTGAAGTCTGGCAGGCCACTTGTCTTGTATCCACTTTCCATTTAGATGAGCTCCCCAAGCAATGTCCGAGGCATCTGTCGTTAAAATCTGACTCGCCTCTGGCCGGGTCACAGAGAGTCCCTTGTTTAGGTGACATTCCTGAGCCCACCACAAAAATTCTTTTTGAATGCAAGGTATTATTTGAATGACAGTGTCCAAATCCTGGCAGTGCTGTGTCCATACATTTTTGAGATACCATTGCAGCTTCCTCATATGCAGTTTGGCATTGGGAAGCACCAGAATACAAGATGCCATGAACCCTAAGGCTTGAAGGACTGTCCTTGCAGTCAGCCCGGACTGAAGAGATAATTGATGGAAGTAACTGGAAAGATTCTTTTGTTTGTCCGGGGTTAAAAAGGCCATCTGGGCTGCTGTATTCAGTCTCACACCCAGAAAGCACATGTCTTGAGAGGGTACTAGACTGGACTTTATTTCGTTCACAGAATACCCTAGGCATCTTAGCACTGCTATGACATATTCCAAATGCTGTAGAAGGTCTTCCTTTTCTTGAGCCAGAATCAGGCAGTCGTCCAAATAAGGATAGATTTGAATTCCTTTTAGCCTGAAGTAAGCTATCACTGGAGCCAGAACCTTTGTGAATACTCTGGGCGCAATAGATAAGCCAAAGGGCAATGCAGAGAACTGATAATGAGAATTTCCAGCTCGAAAACGCAGATACTTTCTGCAACTTAGTCTTATAGGCACATGAAGGTAAGCTTCCTTGAGATCTAAAGTTACCATCCAGTGATCTTTGCCCAGCAGAGGTAAAAGCTGTTGTAACGTCAACATTTTGAACTTGGGAATGTCCAGATAAGTGTTGAGGATAGATAAATCCAAAATTGGTCTCCACGTGTTCCCCTTCTTTGGTACTAGGAACAGGCGAGAATAAAATCCTAGGCCCCTTTCTGGTACAGGGACTGGCTTATTTGGACTATTTGGAGTAACAGAGAAATTTGCTTGTGAGCCTCTTTCCTTTGTGGAGGAGGAACGTCTGGCATGCCTTTGAAAGGGGGCAAGGTATGGAAATAAAACCTGTAACCGTGGTGAATGATATCCAAAACCCATCTGTCTTGAGTAATTAAATCCCAATTTTCTTTGAAAAGAGACAGTCTTCCTCCCAAAGGAGCTGCCAGACGAGAATGTACTGGCAGCCGAAAAGGCAGGTCATTGGGTCTGTTTACGAAAGGACTGACCCCTGCCCTCACCAGAAGTCTGAGCAGGAGAACTCCCTGTTCTAGGCCTAAAAGAACCTTGAGCTCTGCCCCTACCACGTCTAGACCTACCCCTAGACTGGGAATCATAAGCAGGATATGTCCATCCCTTAGTAGGCCAATTTCTGCTAAACTTTGGAGGCTGCACCTGCAAAAAATCTTTAACAGTCTGCATAGATTTAGCCTTGTCCTCCATTTTCTTTAAAACTGCTTCCACAGGTGAACCAAACAACACATCAGACTGTAAAGGAGCATCCAAAATCCTTGTCTTAACATGCTCAGCTAAATTCTGATCCCTCAACCAAGCGTGCCTCGAAGAACAGAACCAGTGGCAGCCACCCTCGAGGAGGCCTGCACAGCATCAAAACCACATTGCAAAGAATGCTTACCCACTTGTTCAGACACATGAACTAAATCCAGCAACTCTTTACACTCAATACCTTCCGCCAGAGCATCCACCTTAGATTTCAATTGTGAAAGGAGATAATTTTGATATTTTAGCATGTGAAACTGACAATTCAACGCCCTCATGGCTAAAGTGGAAGAAGTATACACTTTCTTTCCCCATCTATCCAAAGCCCTTGCCTCTTTATCAGAGGGAACAGGATTTTTAACAACCGAGGCCTTAACACCCTTAGGCCCCTGAGAAACAATTTCTGGGTCTGCCCTAGGACTCTTAAAAGATACTTATGAGCTTCAGGCACCCTATAGTACCTATCAGGTTTAACAGGGGCAGGAGGCAAAGAATCAGGGTTCAGGGAAGCCTCTGCAAAAACATCTTCCACCACATTCAACACAGGAGGTATAGCTAAGGGCCTATGCTGGGGTAAAACAAGAATTCCCTAAGCCTCTTCCTGGAATCAGAGAAATCTTGGCCTTCCCATTTAAAATGCTCCCTCATGGAATGCAGAGTCTCTGAAAATGAAAAATCCTCAGGAGGAGAAGCTGAAGGAGTGGAATCATCCACATCAGAATCAGAATAATGAGGATACTCCTGCAAGTCTTCAGCCGAAGACTCAGAAGCCTCTGAACACTGTTCAAAACTCTCAAACTCAGGCTCCACCCTAGGCCTCTTATCAGGAGGGGGCATAGAACCTCTAATCATAGTAATCAAATCCTCTGCCATTTTAAGCATATGTTTCTTAGGCACAGAACCTGAAGTGCTAGGAGAAGCCCCCACTGAAGCTAAACTTGGCCTACCTCTCAAAGAAGTCTTGGAAACAGAAGGAGAGGCTCTAACTACCTTAGGAAGAGAGGGAAGAACAGTTACCTGAGAAGCCCCCTCAGCCTGGCCTACCTCCTGAGAGGGCACATCCTGTAACAGTAAAGTCTCTGCCTGAGACTCCACAGAAACTCCTGGCAAAACTTCTGGCTCCACTGAGCCTTCTAAAGAACCGACGTCCGGGACTGCCGGTTCTTCAACCCTAGGCTTTGCTGCTTTGTCCTTGCGCTTTTTGGACGAAGCGGGCGTCGGAGCATCCGACGGCATTTTATAATTACAACGCTTCCCAAACACTAACCTGGCACAGTCTAACCTTCTCTTAATAGTGCGTTTGTTAAATCTAGCACAAGAGCGGCATCCAACAACGTCGTGCTCAGGCCCTAAACAAGGTATACACAAAGTATGGTAATCCCTATGAGGTATCTGTTTCCCACAAGAAATACAGTTATTCACTTTTTCTGACATCCGGTTAAATACTGAGGCAAGAAAAACCAAAATGTTCCCCAACGGGGTACTTAGCCAACTTTGATTCGGTCTGAAACTCCGACTTCAGAAAATTTCAGAACGCCAACCTGCACTCGCAAAACTGCTTCTGCATCGGACCATGCGGCAAAAAAGACTGAGGATATGACGTCGGTCATGCGCATTAGTACCCTGACGTCCTGACATCAGTCTAATGCGCCTTGACCGACGTCAGCCATATACTTTGGTATTCGGGCCGACTGGACAGCGGACTACCCAATGGTTAGGACTGCAGCAATGTGGAATGAAGAACATCCTTGGTTCCATTGTCAGTTTTCTCCAGTAAATTCCAGCCCTCCCCAATAAATTTCAGCTCAGTCTTGCTTATTTTCTGTATCCATATTGTCAAAAATCTCCTTTCTCCATTCTCATGGTGGCTTAATTCTTAAAACAGAATACTGTCTGTTACTTTACGGATATAATCTTTTTTTTTAAATTTCAACAAGTCTTTTGCGTTTCTAATACCATAATGGGAATGGACCCCATTCCTAAGTCAAAGTATGATTTAAAGTTCATGAAATTAGTATTCTTTCAATCTTTAATGTCAGCCATAACTGCTCTTTGCAACAACTGCAATGTGCCCAGTAATAACGACTCCTGCAATTTGTATGGAGTTACATGCATCAGTAACATATCTAAGTACGACTGTAAATTCTTTATATTAAGATCCGTAGCTATTACTACTATTGGAATTGTCTGGGTATCCTTTGTCCATATTGCCTTCATTTCTGGCTGCAATGGTTTTCTTGCATCTATTATTTGAACTGTTGGTAATGGGTGATCTCATGTGATATAAACTTTATCATTTTCTATAATTTTTTGTGTCTCAAATTTTCACTGTTTTTCAGTTACCTCAATATTATGTTTGCACAATCCCCAATACAACAGTCTTGCCACATTTTTATGACATTCAGTATACAGTCTTTTCGCCATTAGTATATCAAAACCAGCAACAAGATGTGCGACCATTTCCAATTCCCTTTTACAAAACCTACATTTGACTGTTTCTCCCACATGTTCAAATGGACTTTGTAAACCACCAATATTAACCTTTCGTCTTTTGGTTTAAATTCACGTCTCCTTAATCATTCTTGTGTTCGATTCTGATCACAAGAGGTTGTTTCACGAGTTTTCTATACTTGCAACTATTTTTATGCATTTTCCACATTTCTTACCTTCTCAGCTGATCCTTCAGCTTACATTCTTTCTTTTGTTTTTTGGTACATTCAGCTGCCACCTGATTTTTATCTACTTCTGGTTCGATTTCCATTCCTACTTGACACTGACAGGTTTCTGCTAAATTAAGCAGGGAAGTCATCTTAGACTTATTCTACTCAAGGTTCAAAATTTTCACTACATTTGGATCTTGTGATGTCAGCATATAAGTATGCAGTCCCATGATTGCAGATCTATAAATGTAATCAATTTAAAGTAGGCCAATACCTCCAGCAGAATGGGGAATATATAGTTTTGGTATGCACTGATTTTTATAAATCATTTGATGACCATTTGGCATCTTGTTTTCCTGTCCAAGCTATCCAACACCTTTTGGGGCCAGTCAATCACTACAAAACTGTAAATTAAGACAGGAAGAGTAAACTGGTTTATAACTTGGACTTTGCTCCTAGATGTCAACACTGTTTTCAGTATTAATTTAAGTCTTCTAAAATATTCCTTACTAAGTTTTATTCACATTTGTTCATGTTTTACTGTCGATCCTTCATCAATTCCCAAATATTTATACACTCCATCTTGCTCAAGTTTGTTTACATTACATTCCTGTCCCAAACTGATTTTTTTTGGTGCTTTAGCACATTAATCAAAACCAAATGACATTCTTATATCATTTGAAACATTTTGACCACTTGCAGTTTGCTTTCAGTTCCTCATCTAATGAACTACACAGTTTTAAATCATCTACAAAAAGAAGATGAGAAGTCTTTACACTTTGTTGTTTTCTGGGAGGCAAATTGTAGCCATGACCTAATCTGTTAAGCAGACGACTTAATGGGTTAAGGGCAAAACAAAAGAGCAGTGGTGGCAAACAGTCACCCTGGAATATCCCTCTTTTCATTTTTATCCATGGAATAATGATTTGTCCTTTATCATGACTTAACTTTCAACTGGTCTGCCACTGTTTTATGATCGCTATAGTGCAATTGATCTGTGTAGAATGTATCGTATACATTTTTAAACTCTTTTATCCATGAATGTGGGATACTGTCAGATGCTTTTTTTTTTGTAGTCTATCCATGCCATACTTAGATTCTTCTCCTTTTTACAGTTCTCCATTATGACTTTATTTAGCAACAAGTGATCTTTTGTTCCATACGACTTTCTTTTATTACCCTTTTGTTCTACTGCCATGATTGAGTTTTCTTCTAAAAGACTACAAACTCTGTCGGCATCAATTCCAGTGTATAGTTTACACATCATCGGAAGGCAAATTATTGGTCTATAATTTTTAGGATAGCTTGCAGGTTCACTCTTAAGTAGTATTGTTTTTACTGTTGTTAACCAGGCTGCTGTCTGTTCGGGATGCACATATAAATAGTTCTTACTCATGGCTAAATCTTTATGTAAAGATGTTAATACTTTTAGTCAGAAATTAGGTACTACATCTGAGGAGCTTTTCTTAACTTTGTTTCAATCTCTTTGGCCGTTACTTCATCCCACTTCATATCCTGTACATTTGAACTTCTTATTCTTTATTTTACTTCTTCTATCTATTTAGCATCTTTGTTATGTTCCAAAGGATCTTCATAGATATTTCTCCAAAATGTATCTACTACTACTTTTTTTTTGATGCTGCTTCAGTTCCTTTTGCCTTGTTTCCCAATTCTGTATAAACATTTTTTGGGTCATAAATAAATTGCTTATTTTGTACTTTTCTTTTATATTTATCTACATATCTTCTACATTTTTCTGCCTGTTCTGATATTTCTAGTTTAATATTTGTTATCGTGTATGATATATCCTGATCTGTTATAATACTGAGTGCTTTTATCGCATGTATCTTTTTGAGTATTTTTGCTGATCTGTTCCCTCTTCTGTACTCTTCTAGCAGTGACACTTCTTGTCTTAAATGTTTTACAGTTTTCTCCATTCGATATTTCCATGATGGCATTACATTTCCCCCCTTCCTTTCCCTTACTACCCTGTGCTCTTGTGGTAAAACTTTGGGCCGGCTTCAATAAAGCCTTCACTAACTGTAGACTAAGTGTACACCATATGTATTCAATACAATTCTTATCACATTTTTTGTGCTTTCTAGTCACTCAGAAAGATTACATTAAGTGTACATGTAGTCTACACTTTGTGGTAACCATTATGAATCCCTGTCAATATTTAAAGCTGCAAGAATATCAGTAGGAAAACTAAAATTAGGAGGAAGAAGGTATGAGTTATGTCTGTGTTGTCTGTTCACTTAGAACACTGTATACTTGGTGTAGGCTTTATTGAATCTGGCCCTTTATTTTTTATTAATTTAGTTGTACAGTAATACATTTACTTCTGTTACATCACATGAATCTCTATGGACAGTCCTAATTACTATGTTCATTTGTTGTATCAAACTTTTAACTTTTGGGGTTTTATTGTCCTTCTGTAATCTATTTCTTTCATTAATCTTAATAAATCTGTCCATCTCTATTAAATA
Source organism: Protopterus annectens (assembly GCF_019279795.1). Classification (NCBI taxonomy): domain Eukaryota; kingdom Metazoa; phylum Chordata; order Ceratodontiformes; family Protopteridae; genus Protopterus; species Protopterus annectens. The sequence continues at coordinate 183,071,332 of NC_056748.1, read as the reverse complement.
AAGCAAGTCTTCTCTTAGATCATTTTCTTCTAAACTGAGGGCACATTCTTTGTTCTCCATTTCCTGCAGGAATTCTATAGAAACTTCCAGAGCATCTTCCTGTGCCATGTTCTCTTCAGTTTTATTCTGTGTCAGCTGTTGCTCTTTCATATGGGAACTCACTGAGTTATCACTCCACAACATTGACTGTGTCAGAGTTGCCACAGTTTCCTGTTCCTTCCCTTGCTGCCCAACTCCAGCTAAATATTTATACTGGTCTCCTATGGAAGGCTCCAATGTATCTTTATATGGCAACTGGTCAGATGCTTCAACTCCATTGGTTTCTCCTTAATTTGTGTGTCCATTATTCTATCCTGCTGTGATGTTATCTATGTTAAATTTTCTGCTAAATCCTTCACCTCACAAATAATCCATAACCTCAGTTTCCATTTCTTTAACTTCTCCATTACTAATCATCTTTTCTACTTTTCCTCTTTGTTTTTTTATTTGTTATACTGTAAATGTTTCCATGTCTGGATGCCTTTGCCTGTTATTTCTCTTCAAATATCTTTGGTGTTGCTCTTAGGTTCATAGGTTCATAGGTTCATACTAGGCTATCTGCCCGAGGGCATTTACAAGCCTAGCCCATCGTTTTGTGGCTTACGCCACCCCTTTAGTATGGGGAACTATACCCATTATTTTGCTGTGCCTCTGTCGAGCAGTGACACTGAGGTAATCCCTGGGGTATATCTGCGATCTCCCATCCATTGGTCAAGATTTCTCTTGAACAAGGCCAGCGAGGTGCTCTGCCTCACATGTACCGGGATTTTGTTCCACAGCATAGGGAGTCTTTGGGTGATGAATCTATCCCTCCAGCACGTCCTATTAATAGCCGTGTCAAGGTTTAAGTCTCCCGCCCTTGTGGCTCTGATGGATCTAGATTTTTGAGGTGAAGCATATTCATCAAATCTGGGTTTGACATGGCCTTGTATGTTAGGCAAAGGTCACCTCTGAGCAGCGGTAAGCGACTGAATAGAGCTGGAGTTCTTTCAGTCGGGCAGCATAGGACAGATTTTGAGACCCTTTATCCTTTTGGTGAGGAACTTTTGTGGCCTCTTCAGCTGCTGCAAGTGTCGGGTCAGATACATTCCGAATGGGGCATTGTACTCAATCATTGGTCTGATGAGTGATGAGTAAAGGGAGACTATGACCTCCCTTGATCTAGATGAGAATCCCTTCATGATAAGGTGGGCAATGTAGAAGGTCTTCCTGACTACTTTAGCTACATGGGTGTCGAATGACAGACTACTATCAACCTGGGTCCCCAGGTCCCTGATAACTTCTTCTGTGCTCAGTGGATTGCCACCTATTTGGTAGCTAGGGGTAACCTTGTTTTTCCCGAAGGGTATGACTATGCATTTTTGGCATTTAACTTTAGGCCGTGGCTCTGGCACCAGTTATCCGCTTCTGTGAGACCCTTCTGAAGGATATCTGTGTCAGATGTGTTTTCTACTATGGCGCCCAGTTTGCAGTCATCTGCAAACTTTGTCAGCCATAACCCTCCTGTGTTTGCTTGTACTGGAAAAGTAGATGCCAAACAAGAGTGGGCCCAGGACTGAGCCCTGTGGGACACCACTTGTGACAGGCTTTGAGTCTGACATGGCGCCAGCAACTCTGACCCTGTGGGTTCTGTCACTCAGCCAGTTTGCAACCCATCTTGTGATGTATGGGTTAACATTTAAGCTGATGAGTTTTTCAATGATACCCGAGTGGGGTATTGTATCGAAGGCCTTAGCCAGATCGAGGTAGGCTGTATGGACTGCCTTTCCTCATCAATGGCTTTGGTGACTGTTTCAAAAAGTCAACCAAGTTTAAAAGGCATGATCTGCCTTTGACAAAGCCAAACTGGGTTGGATCCAAAGTCTGCAAATTCCTATGTCTTTATTTATGAGGTCCATTATGATCCTCTCCATGGCTTTGCAGATAAGGCTTGTCAAGCTAATGGGCCGGTAATTTCCAGGGTCGGTGGAGGCACCGCCTTTGTGAAGTGGGACCACAGTTGCAGTGCGCCACCCCTGGCAATGTATCCAGAGGTAAGACTTTGATTAAACAGCTGTCCTAGCTGTGGGTTTAATTCCTCATTGAGTTCGTGGAGCACACAGCCGGGGACACCATCAGGTCCCATGGATGCTGTGTTTTTTGCTTTGGAGAGAGCAGTTCTCACTTGGGGGCGGGAGATGTTGGGGGGGCGGAAATCGCTTGGTATAGAAATCACTGCTTTGGGGGGGGGAGAAGTTTGCACTGAACCTGTCAGCCAGTATGTTGGCAATGTCTGTAGGATCAGTAATCTTCACATCATTTTGAACTAGTTCTGAGCATATCTGGGAGTTTCCTCCTAGGTTTCTAACATAGCTAAAGAAGGCCTTATGATTGTCTTTTGAGTCTTTAGCTATTTTTCTCGAAATTTGCTTTGGATGATTTTATGAGAGCTCTTAGTTTTTACTTATAGTGATCAAGGGTGTCTTACCTTTTAAGGATTTTGCTCTATCTTGTAGTAGCTTCCTCCTTTTGTTGTAGAGTTTGTTTATGGCTGGGGTCCAACAGACTGGACGCTTGCCTTTGGTACAAAGAGTCTTTGTTTTGCTTGGGATTGCCTTATCCATGCAGTCCTGCAGGTGCTGGTAGAAGGCATTTGTAAGTGATTCAGCGGCTTGAGTACTGTTTTCCACGTTCAGGGGCCTTAAAGGAGACCACACTAGTCTTTAGAAGTGTGAAGTCAGCTTTTGAGAAGTTCTTTACTGTGGTCTTTTTATTTCAGGTGGGGTGGGATGAGGACCTCCAGCGAGATTAGTTTGTGATCTGATCTCACCAGTGAGGGGTATACTTCCGGTGTTGAACATTGTGCTCCCATGTTCGTGATGATGAGATCAAGTATGTTATCTCCTCTTGTGGGGATGGTGACTAGTTGTTCCATGGCATTTGAGTTTATGAATTCCAGGAACTTTTGGGCTAGGGTGTTTGGGCTTGAGTAGTGTTCCCAGTCTATATTAGGGTAATTGAAGTCACCTAGTATGATGGTGTTTGGTGATACATTTATCCCTAGTGTTTTCAGGAAGGCCATGTGAGGTTCCTGAGTTTGTGAGGGTGGCCTGTAACATGCTACAATTTGCAGAGCAGTCTTGCCTACGGTTAATTGCACCTGGATGGTCTCCGATGCATCATGCGTTGCCACCAGTCTTGAGGTGTGGGTGTCCTTGATGAATATGGATACCCCCCTCCTTTCTTGGTATTGTCCGGATTTTGGGGCCGGAACGCATGATATGAGGTAAAACCTGATAGCGCTGGGTGCTCTCAGGAGCCTTGAACCAGGTTTCTGTCACAGCACAGACATCGATGTTCTCCATACTGAGAAGGGCCTCGAGGCGTGCATTTTGAGATTTAGACTTCTGGCATTGAGCAGCATTACCCTTAGTTTTTTCCTTTTTGTGTTCTAGGGTGGTAGGTTTAGAATTTGAGCCTTGCCTAAAAGGCACTATGGGGTGGCAAGAGCCTTTGCCAATATCCGGAATCCCAGGGGTGACAGGTGCAAGCCGCCCTTGAAGCAGCGTGGCTTGTCCAGCACGTCATCCCAGGCAGACAGATACTGGATCCCCTTTGAATGACACCAGTGTTTAAGCCAATTGTTAAAGCTGATCATCTTATCTCTGAATTGTGGCATCATTCTTGGTGAAGGTAGGATACTGCTCAAGGTCAGGGTCATACCTGCCTGGGCTACATAATCAGAGAGCTCCTCAATGTCTCTTTTCATGTAGTCCAAGGAGGTACATCTCAGGTCGGTTACACCAGCGTGGACAATGACTGAGTCATATTTGTACCTGCTGTTGAGAGACCTGAGTGCTTGCGTTATGTGGCGGATTCTAGCGCCCGACAGACAGCTTACTGTGACCTTCTCCTTACTCAGTCTGGTGAGCGGGACGCCAGTGTGTCTGACTATGGAGTCACCAATGACTAGTGTGTCTGGCATTGTGTTTGGCCTTAAGGGCTGTGACTGTTTGACACTCTGACTGTGAGGTCTATGTGTTGCAGGTGTTGTGTTCTGAGGTGGTGGTTGTTTGGGTGTCTGCTTTGGTGGCCTCTGCTGTTTTGGTAGATTTTTGATCAGAGCCTCCGAGTATGTCTTTGTGTGTTTATGTGTATGATTTGAGGTTGTAATGGTACTATGTGAGACTGGGTCTATAGTGTGTGTGGTAACCTTCTCCTCCTGACTGGTCTTGCCAGTCCTATGTTGAGAGAGCTCAGCCTCCAGTTTGGCCGTATAGTTGCATCTCTCGCATGTATTTGTGTTTTGTGGGAGGAGGAGAGGGTTGTTCTGTGTACATGAGGCAATTGTAACATTGCCTCAATATTCCCAGGTTCACCAGCTGAGCAGGAGAGGACACTAGCAACTGATCCCTCGACATGCTAGAAGGATAGACAAAAACTTTAAAAAGATTCCGGGGGATGTGGGTGACCGAGAAATGGGGGGTTGCCTTTTTGGGGTACTATCTATGACAAGAGTGCCATATCAAGGTAATAAGTACTGTAGGAGCAAGTGCTAGGTTTAACAGATAGAGAATACTCTACTTGGAGTCAAGTAGAGATGATCTTTTTAGTTATAGGATACGCTGATTAGATCAGTAGTATAGTTCGAGGAAGGTAGTTTTAAGGGAAAATTTGAAGAGTGTAATTTAGGTAGCCCTAATAGTTTAAATCTGCTTAACCGGCGCTGCCCTAGTGTGCAACAGTAGCAGCTCACAAGCAAACGCTGCTTAGCTTTTTATATCAGGGGCTGAAAGAAGCTAGAACTGGCCCAAACGACCAATAAACTACAAGTTACTGGCTGAAACCTCACAAAACTGGACCAACAGGCAGCTCAATGCTTCCCACTCCCACTGGTAAGCAAGGGAACCTCCTCTGTTCCAAATTAGGTAAAGATTCAGTAACAGGAACTGCAAACAAAGCCCAGGGATCAGCAAGCTCTGAAACTGGACTATTCTAGCTTAGTAAGGCGGAAAACAAGAGATATTTTTGGTTTTTTTTTCAGAAAACAAGCAGAAACAGATACAGTAAACACTTATAAATGCTATAAATCGGCTATCACAGCCTACACAAACAATTTGCAACAGTTACAGATTTTAAAAGTAACAAATTGAGAAACAAGTGCAAAAACAGAATAAATGCAGAAAAACAGTAACAATGTATCAGCAAGCAGGCGAAATACAGTTGCTAGATAAATAGAAGTGGAAAGCCACAAAAATTATACTTAAATCAGGTAAAGTCGCTTTTTTAGCTCTCTGAAGCTTGGATTACTCTGCTGGCCACCACGAGGATCTGTGCTGAGTAGGTACAAGCCAAAAATAAGATAGCTGGGTGCACAAGACCCAGGATAAAAAAGTCCCAGTCCTGGTAAGTGCACTGGTGCCAGGAATGGAACAAATGGCAGTGTACTGACAAGTTCTCCTTTGCAAATTTTCATCATATTAAATCTCTTTTTCTTTCCCATATCCAGATTTTGCTTCAGATGACTCCTGCTCCTCCTGTTTCTCCTTACTTGAAGGACTTGTTCCATCATGCTGTAATACAACCTGTGTTAGACTTTCTACACTAAATCCTTCACTTCACAGTTATTCTGTAACTTCAGCTTCTATTTTTTCACTTCTAAAACTTCAGCTTCTATTTTTTCACTTCTAGGTTACTAATCTTCTGTTCTATGTTCCCTCTTTGTGATCTTATTTTTTTTTATTCTGAAATTTTCCATATCTGGATGCCTTTGCCTGTTTTTCTCTTTGAATATATTTGGGGCTGCCTTTTATTGTGTTGATTAATTTGGATTTCATCTTTGCGTAAATATTGCACCATATCAGATCCTTCTTTCTTGCCATGTCCATAGTTCTTTTTTTTTTACCTTTCAAAAGTCTCTAGATTTTGTTCTTTATATTTTCACACTTCCTCAGTCATTTCTTTTTTGAAACAGGAATCTGTTGTATTAATGAACACAAATTTGCATTTTAAGTTTTTGAAAGTTTTTCTTGTGGAAGTATTTTTCTTTCCTCTAATTTCCCTCTCAATCTTTTTGTATATCTTCTGTCTGGAAATTATGGACTTCTTGCATAACAGTAACAATATATAATTTCTTTCTTATCCGCAATAGTCCAGTCCACTGTATCATCTGTATGGCTCTTTTTTTGGCCCATCAGTTTTTGTGATTTTTGTGGACTGCTACTTCCTTCTATAACAGGGAGGCCTAGCCTGGCCCCATTGTAGGAATGTTTCTGTATTTTGAGGATTATACACTGCCATTTGTTCCATTCCTGGCACCAGTGCACTTACCAGGACTGGGACTTTTTTATCCTGGGTCTTGTGCACCCAGCTATCTTATTTTAATTTTTGACCTACTTCTGTCTATGATATATGCTATCAGTGTCATCTTGGAGAGATTTTGTGAAAAACAGGGTCCACCTCGTCAAGGTGCTCCCCAACACTTGAAGATGAATTCATTTTTAGCAACATTACTCTCCTTTGCTTGCTGACTTATCTCTCCATTCGGACCCCTTCCTTTGTCTGATTGTTATTATTTTCCTTCAGAAACTGCATCCAAAACCCACTCTCTGTTTCACATGCTGGGCACTGAAGTGTTCAGAAAATATCCCCAATATAATACCATACTCCATGCGTCTAGTTTTCATCCTCCACATATAGTCCGCAACATCCCCAAATCACAATTTATTAGAACAAAACAAATTTGTTCAGATGATTCTTCATTTCAGAATCATAGGAAGGATCTTACTGGTAGATTTAAAGCTAGGGGCTATGGCATGGGTTATGTGTTGCAGGCAAGCAATTTGGTTAATTCAACTAACAGGGAAGAATTTTTGAAGTACAAGGATCACAATGTCACAACAAAGCAACCCATAAGGTTGGTTACAACATATGCCAGGAACACGGTGAACCTGATTGAAAGTGTTAAGAGACACTGGGATATCTTACAATACGATGAAGAATTATCTCAAATTATACCTGAAAGTTGTTTATTTTCATACCGGAAAGGTAAAAACCTTGCGTCTTGTTTCAATCACTATAAACATGGGTCTATATATCAACCTTCCCAATACATACAAACTACCATTATGGGTGACCCATTAGTTGGCTGCTATCCATGTGGACATTGTATCCACTGTGATAAGGTGGTAAAATCTAAAGAATTTTCTAGTCGCAACAGCTCTTCAGTTTATGATATTAATTTCTTTGCCAACTGTAGTACTGATTGGTTAGTATATCAAGCTACATGTACCTGTGGTTCTTTTTACATTGGTCAGACTTCTCGCCCATTTAGAATAAGAATTTCAGAACACATCAGCAATATTAAAAATAAAAAACTTTCAAATGCACTTTACAAACACCATTTGATACATCCTACTGCTAGGTTTTCATTTTTGATTATTGACATTGTAAAGGGCAATAAATCCAATAAAATTGGATGGCATTCCATTTTAAATAATAAAGAGAAAAAGTGGATTGTAAAACTGGGAGGGTTGTTCCCTCCTGGTTTGAATGAACAATTTTAGATGGACCAATCAGCCTCTAGAAGCATGCATTTATTGTTTAATTCAATTTCATTTTTTCTTATTTGCACTGAGGAAGGCTGTGATATTATTCCGGCCGAAACCGGTCTGTTTATTTATTTTATTAAAGTGATTTCGTACACAGTATGCTGGCTCTGTCTTTACTAGAACTTTTGTTGTGTTTTTTGAGCCGTGCATTTGCCCTACGCGCAGGAGTGTTGTTTTGATTGGTACTCCTAACTAGCCCTGGCCTTGGTCACACTTACCATTTGGATAATATTAACATCACACAGTAGAATTGGACACCCTTTGGTAAGGGCCTTAAAAGTAGTTGATAAGAGATGGCTGGTGGCAGTGATATCTAACTTATAGTCTGGGCAGAAGAAGGCATACCTAGTAAACCTATGCCAGCCTTCCCCAGGAGTGTCTGTGGGTTTGTATACAAGTCAAATCTCAAAGTGTGTGTGTGTGTGTGTGTGTGTGTGTGTGTGTGTGTGTGTGTGTGTGTGTGTGCCAGCTACTTGGGCAGGGACACGAAGCACTGGTTGGACAGAGAGGGTGCTGAAGGTCTTAGCTTGGTCACTCGGCTGAGATCTTAACCCTATAGCTGTGCCAGTGGGGAGTCTTACTAGGGATCTGGAGAAAGAGGGAGAAACCAGCCCCAGACTGAATGTGGTCTCTGTGTGCTCTTAAGGGAAATTGTACTTTACTGTCTGTGAACTTGTCATCCTCCCAATGTGTATGTCCCTCACTGGCGCTAGTGGTGAGGACTGAGGTTCCTTGATTACTGGGCCAGTGCAGGGGCATCACATATTAACTGTTTGGCAGTGGTGAGTTATCCACATCGCATATTAATTGGTTGATAGTGGTGACAGCCACGTCACACATTAATTGGCTTGTAGTGATGTGGATATTGAATTCCTGTAGCCTGTGTACAGTGATCACTAAAGGTGTTTGTACTCTCTATCAGCCACGCAGTGAACATTCAGAGTTCATATTACAATTGTTTTATTTTGGTTGTTAGCTTAATTAGTCAGGGAGAGCAGGCTACCAAGTCAGCAGAGGAGTATGGCAAACTGACAAGGAGCCAGTTGGCTGAAATGTGCCAGGCTAAAGGACAGGTGCATGCCAAAGTGACTAAAATAGACATGATTTCAGCTTTAGTCACAGCTACATCACAGAATAGCAACCAAGAGTGCAATCAGACTGGCCATGGAGATGTACAACTCTCAGAAAATAGACAACTCAACCTTTCCACAGAGTACTTAAAAATCCATCTGGAGTTAGAGAGGCTTGAGTTCGAGGCCAAACGTTTGGAAACAGAAGCAGCAGAGAGACTGAGATGCCGGAAGGCTGAGGAAGATGAGGAACTGCAACACCTGGAGGCTGAGGAGAAGGAGAAGCAGAGGCAACATGAAAAGGAGATGCTGACTCTTCATCACAGTCATGGAGGTAATGGGGAAGGGAGTAACCAAACCCCAGAAGCAACAAATATGTTTCAGAAGATATGTAAACCATATAATGTTGACCAAGGGTTCGGGTATGACCCCCTTACTCAACGATAAAGCTGTAACTGCTCTTTCCAAACTGTCTGACACTCATTGTTTAAATTATAATGTTGTAAAGAACTGTTTGCTAGAATGTTTTAAGTTAACACCTGAAGCTTATAAAAACAATTTCGTGAACATAGGGGCAAGGCAGATGAAAATGTGTGAATATGTTGCTGAAAGTACATGTACATTTACCATACATGTAGATGTTCGAGTGTATTCACTGTTGCAGTCATTACATTTGGGTAATCTGCTGGCAGGTTGCCCTCAGTTGGCCTGAATAACAAAGTCTTGGGTCCTGCGTCGGTTGCTGTCTCTTCTTTCGTGACGTCAAGTCGTCAGGGGTATAAAACATGCAGCTGACGCCATTTTAATCAGTTTTTCCTGCCCCAGATGTCAGGTGCCCCCCAAATGGGGAGCAAAAATATATATATAAAACTGTAAATATATAAATGCACTTTAGAAACATAAAATTTACCGTCAACTAAAAGCAAATACACCACAAAGGTTTTTGAATATAGTGAAGGAAAGAGAAGGCATAGAAAGGGGGTTGGCGGGTGGGTAATCCGGACTGCAACAGTGAATACACTCGAACATCTACATTTATGGTAAGTGTACACAACTGTAATATGTTCTTCGTGTTTCTCTGTTGCAGTCATTACATTTGGGTAGAATCCCAAATCTATGGATGAACTGTAATATGTTCTTCGTGTTTCTCTGTTGCAGTCATTACATTTGGGTAGAATCCCAAATCTATGGATGGGAGGATGGAACTAAACAGCATTAGGGGCAGCTATAAGGCCCTGCAGGACTGCAGTGGCAAAGCCTGCCCTGGATTTAGAAAAGAGAGGTAAATGATAATGCTTTGTGAACATATGAACTGAGCTTCAAGTAGCAGCTACTAGAATGTCTCTAGTAGGGACCCCTCTGAGAAAAGCTGCTGAAGTAGACGCAGCCCTGGTGGAATGGGATCTGATCCCCTTGAGCACAGGTTTACCATGGTGCAAGTAGCAGAAACAAATGCAATGGCTTATCCATTTAGAAATAGTCTGCTTTGATATAGCCTTCCCCTCTGATCCTGCAGCAAATGCCACCAGTAGTTGCTCAGATTTTCTTAGAGATTTTGTCCTGTTTAAGTAGAATCTTAGTTGTCTGTGTACATCCAATGAATGCAGAATCTGCTCCCCCCTTGTTCTGCAGATTTGGGAAGAAAGTTGGCAGGTGAATGGTCTGGTTAAGAGCCACATTGGATACCATCTTAGGCATAAAAGAAGGATTGGTCCTGAGGGCCACCCTGTCCGAGTAAAAAATAATGAAAGGCTCCACTGCCATGAGAACCTGTAGTTCTGAAACCCTTCTAGCTGAAGTGACTGCCAAAAGAAAGGCTGTCTTCCAAGAAAGAAATTTTACATCCGCAGTAGCTGCTGGTTCAAAAGGAGGTAGGGTGAGTTTTTCCAGCACAAATTTGAGGTCCCATGCAGGAGTTGGCGCTCTCCTGGGAGGCCTTAAATTTTTGGCCCCTCTGAGGTACTGTTTTAGCAGGGGATGAGAAAAGAGGGGAGGCTCTGTGTTGTAATGAGCCGAGTTGGCAGAGGCATGGATTTTTATTGAAGAACAAAATAGGCCCTTGTCAAGCATCTCAATTAATTATTGTAAAATCTGAGGAATATTGGGTTTTGCTGTATCTATTCCTTGTGCTTGGTTCCAAGCACAAAATCTCTTCCATTTATCAGCATAAGATTTTCTAGTACTAGGCCTTCTGGTTTCCAAAATGACATCCATCACAGGTTTGCTGAGAGATGTGGTTGGTAAAATTAGTTGATTAGCCATGCTGCAAGATTCAGAGTTTGGAGCTGAATGTGCAGAATTTGAAAGTTCTGCTGAGATAATAAGTGAGGTGTTTGAGGCAAGTACCACAGTACCAGTGTTGGCGAGGCCAGTCCGGAGCAATTAGAATCATTTTTGTTTTTTCCTGACTTTTAGTAAGACCTTGGTGAGTAGAGGCAGAGGGGGAAAGGCACAGACTGATAGGTTTTTCCAGCTGAAAGATACAGCATCCACTTTCCATGCTTTTTTGTTTTGAGTTCTTGTGCAGAATTTGTCCAACTGATAGTTTTGGGGAGAGGCAAATAGATCTATGTCCGGGCTTCCCCATTTTTGTGTTAACAAGCTGAAGATTTGTGGATTCAGTTTCCATTTGTGTGGGTCCATATGATTTCTGCTTAGGTCGTCTGCCAGAGTATTTTGCTTTCCTGGCAGGAATATAGCTTGAAGATGTATTTGGTAAGTCAAGGCTGTGTTCCACAAGGCCATGGCTAGTCTGCAAAGGGGGTAGGAGTGGGTACCCCCTGCTTGTTTATGTACCACATAACTGTGGTGTTGTCCGTCTTTATCAGTAGTTGTCCTGGATGAAAGTCCTTGAAGGCTGTCAGAGCATTTTGAACAGATAGCATTTCTTTCTGGTTGATATGCATTTGGTTTGGGCTCCATTTGCCCTGAATGCATCTCCCTGCCACGTGGGGCCCACAAGCATAGTCTGATGCTTCTGTAGTTAGGGTTTGGGTGGCAGGGGGTAGAATAATTGACAGTCCCTTGTTTTGGTGACATGTCTCTGCCCACCAAAGAAACTCCTGTTGCAGGCAGGGAATGAGAGGAATCATTGTTTCCAGACTGTGACAATGTTGACGCCATAAGTTTTTTAGGTACCATTGAAGTTTCCTCATATGCAGTCTCGCATATGGAATTAGTAGAATGCAGGATGCCATGAACCCCAAAGCCTGCAGAATTTGTCTTGCAGATAGATTGGTTTTTGTTGCCATTTGTTTGAAGTATGCTGTCAATTGAATTTGTTTGTCTGGCGTGAGGTAAGCCATCTGGGCAGTTGTACTCAAGCTTGCACCCAGGAATGTAATTATTTGAGAGGGTACCAGTTGTGATTTCTGTTTGTTTATGGTGTACCCTAGGCATGCTAGAAGCCTTTTTACAAACACCAGATGTTGAAGAAGTGTGTCCTTATCCTCTGCCTGAATGAGACAATCGTCCAGATAAAGATAAATTTGAATGTTTCTTTGTCTGCAAAATGCAATTACTGGTGCCAGGCACTTTGTAAAGACCCTGGGCGCAGTAGATAAACCAAAGGGCAGTGCAGAGAATTGGTAATGTAAAAAGCCTCCTTTGAAGCAGAGGTATCTTCTGCAAGATTCCCTTATTGGGATATGCAGGTATGCCTCTTTTAAGTCTAGAGTTACCAACCAGGCATTCTTGCCTAGCATAGGCAGTAGCTGTTGTAAAGTCAGCATTTTGAATTTTGGAATGTCCAGGAACGTGTTAAGTATAGATAAGTCCAGAATTGGACACCATGATTTGTCTTTTCTGGGTACCAGGAAAAGTCTTGAATAAAATCCTTGTCCTTTTTCCTTTTCTGATACTGGTTGAATAGCCCCCATATCCATGAGGGACATGACTTGTTTCTGGGCCTCTGCCCACTGGTTTGGTGGCAGATCTGGCCATCCGTTTGGAATTGGCAACATGTGGAAATGAAATCTGTACCCCTAGGATACTATGTTTAATACCCACTTGTCCTGGGTAATTAAATGCCAATTTTGAGCATGAAGTGCTAGTTTTCCCCCCAAGGGGGCTGCCAACAGATAGGTGCTTGGAAATGGCAGAGGAAAGTCATTGAGACTGCTTACTGTAGGGTTGTGCTTTGTTACCTCCAGATTTGGAGGTGGAAGCACCCCATTGTTTTGACCTGTAAGATCCCTGTGATTGGTATCTGGAGCCTTTGGAGCACCTGGGTTTGCCCTGAGTGGCTCTGTTGGACACAGGAAAGAACCAATTCTTAGTAGGCCAGTGCTAACTGAACCAGGGTGGCTGCACTTGCAAGAAATCTTTCACAGTTTGCAAAGATATAGCTTTGTTTTCCATTTTCTTTAAAACCTCTTCTGCCTTACTACCAAACAGACTGTCATGCTGTAAAGGGGCATCCAACAATTTAGCTTTAACACGATCAGGCAGATTTTGCTCGTTTACCCAGGCATGCCTTCTTATCACAGATCCAGTTATGGTGGCCCTGCAAGAGGCCTCCAAGGAATCAAAACCACATTGAAATGTATGCTTTCCAACCTGTTCTGCTGAATGCAATAAGCCCTGTAACTCTTTATTTTCCACACAATCAGAAATCAACATAATTTTCTGTTTCAGTAAGCCGATAACATGCTGTTGATATTTAAGCATATGAAACTGGCAGTTTAAAGCCCTGATTGCCAAGGTTGCAGACGTATAAACCTTCTTACCCCATCTATCCAGCGCCCTGGAATCTCTATCACAAGGGGTAGCATTTTTGGCTGTAGAAACCTTAACACCCTTGGGACCCTGAGAAATAGTCTCAGGATCAGCAGCAGGATTTTTGAAAAGAAATTTGTGGGAGTCAGGAATCCTGTAATATCTGTCTGGTTTACTAGGAGCTGGAGGCAGGGAATCAGGGGTCATGCTTGATTCCAAAAACACATCATCAACAATGTCTAATACAGGAGGTATTGCCAAAGGCCTATGCTGAGGAAGAAGAAGAAAATCCCTAAGCCTCTTTTTTGATTCCGAGAAGTCCTGACTCTCCCAGTGAAAATGTTCCCTTAAAGTATGCAAAGTCTTTCCAAAAGAGTAATCCTCAGGAGGAGAAGCAGATGGGATGGATTCCTCTGCATCAGAGTCACATAAAGAGGAATAGAAAATTCCTGATCAGAAGAGGAATCAGAAGAAATGGAAACCTAATCTGAAGATTCATAATCAGTGCCTTGCCTAGGCCTCTTAGCAGGGGGGATTGGGAACCCCTGATCAAGGTAATTAAATCCTCAGCCATTTTGATCATTTGTTTTTTAGGCATAGGGGGCCTGAGCACGTGGCTCATGTGTCGGTTTTTTAGACATAGAAGTTGGTTTTGACCTTGTTTTTGTTGATGGCATTGGTTTAATATAAAAATGCTGAGGCCTGAAAACACCCTCAGAAGCCGGTGCCTGCTCAGCGGCTCCAGACCCATCCAAGGGAGAGACATCTGCGGGTTCAATACTTGCAGAATCTCGCAGCATACTGGACTCCGAATGGGTCTCAGTAGAGGCCTGCGACTCAAAAGTAGCGGGTATCACGGGCTGCGAAAGCACCTCACTGAGTATTGGCGAACCGGCGACTGGCTTAGGAGAAGCTCCATCGTCGGTTTTGGACCTCGACGGTCTGTCTCTGTCTTTTTCCTTGCGTTTTTTTGTGAACTCCGGTAGTCGGATTGCTAACCGACGATATTTCAGGGTAGTTAAATCTTGAACCAAAATATTTAGAAGCAAAAATATACCGACGCTTAATAGTGCAAGGCACGTTGTGATCAGGGCCTAGGCAAGGAATACAGTACAAATGAAAATCCTTATATGAGGTATTTGCTTCCCACAAGTAATGCAATTATTAACTTTTACTGACATCGGTAAGGAGCAAGAAAAAATTTCCCCAACGGGGTACTTAGCTTTAGTTTGAAGACTTCGGTTCTGAAACTCGAAAATGAAAATTTCAGGAGTCGGCCGACTGGCACTTGCGAACTGCTTCTGCTTCGGGCACCACACGGCAAGAAAGACTGATTAAAATGGCATCGGCTGCATGTTTTATACCCCTGACAACCTGACATCATGGAAGAAGAGGCAGCAACCAATGCAGGACCCAAGACTTTGCTATTCAGGCCGACTGAGGGCAACCTGCCAGCAGATTACCCAAACGTAATGACTGCATCAGTGAAACACGAAGAACATCTAAGCACTTATTTTCATAGGTGGGTGAGTGGATTTCAGGTCACCACTTTTGAAGGGCTGGCAGACCTTTTGGTGAGGGGAACAAGCCCTTAGCACTTTGCCTGAGGACATGAGAATCTGGTTAGGTGACAGACAATTCAATACTGTAGATGAGTTGGGGAAGAAGGGAGACCTATACCTAGCAAGCAGGGCATCACTACACAGGAAAGGGACACCCAGTGCTGCTCAGGGGTCTCAGGGAACCCATGGTGGGCAGCTTTGACTGCCCCAACAGAGGTCGCCAGTAGCAGGGGATGGCACTTGTCCAGGTGCACATCCAGGACCAAAGGTTAAATGATTTAAATGCAACCAGTGGGGCCATGTAGCATACAGATGTCCATGGGGGGAAGGTGGGGAACAAATGTTGGGGCAGTCAGTAAGTTGGAATGACAAAACGCCAATAGTAGGTTGTCTTGAGACAACAAGGGTACCAAACTACAACAAGAGGTTATATCCTATCTTAGTGGGGTTACAGAGGAGCACTACTTGCTTGGGCAGTCTACTCTAGCTAGAGCTTTAGGAGGAACCCCATTCCAAAATATCTTTGGCTAGGGTTCACCTTGACTGGGAGGGTGGAAAAGGAAGCAAGCAAGTAGGTGTGCTTAAGGATACCCCTGCAGATGTCCTGAAAGGGAATGATTTTGATAATGCAGTACCGTGGGTTCATGCAGTTACATGCAGTCAGTCTTGGAGACAAGCATGTGGGTCTGCTAGCCTAGGGGAGACCCAGACAGACAGCACATTTGAAGCCAGGACTGGTGAGGTGGTTACTTTAGGGAGGGAGGTACCCTGTAGCGGTGAGACTGAAGGTGAGCCACAGCTGCTTGTGGTTCCTGATATTCCCTTGGACAGAGTGACTGGAAGAGCAAAGATGAGTGGTAGTACCCAGGCTGACAGTGAGGCACTGCTCTCAGAGGATGCCAAACTTCCTGTGGAAGGGGAGCTGGGAAGGGTTACTAAGAAAGAGTTGACTCAACTCTCAGACCCTATATTACAAGGACTGAGGGAGGTAGCTAGTGAGGCACCTGATTCGCAAGGGAAGGGGGAATCTGCATACTGGGACAAAGGGTTACTACTGTACAGAGACCAGACCCCTGAGGGAGGGCTAGAGGGTGAGAGAATACAGCAGTTGGTACTGCCCACAGCCTACCGTCTGCTACTTCCAGCAATAGCCCATGAAGATATTCCCTTTGCAGGTCATATGGGCGTAAAACGTACAAAGAGACATATTATGCAAAACTTCTATTGGCCTGGCATTTCCAGAGATGTAACAGGGTACTGCAGTACCTGTGAGCAATGCCAAAAGGCAGGCAAAGCAGGAGACAAGGTGAAACGTCCTTTGATGCCTTTGCATGTGATTGAGGAGCCATTTCAGAGGGTAGCTATGGATATCGTAGGGCCTCTGAGTACCCCAAGTTCCACAGGGAAGAAGTATATTGTAGTGGGCTCTGTCCTCCATTGAGGCAGAAAAGGTGGCAAATGCTTTGTTAGAGATTTTCAGCAGGGTAGGTTTCCCAAAAGAAATACTGACTGATAGAGGTGCCAATTTCATGTCAGACCTGCTGGCTTGTCTGTGGAAGTACTGTGGGGTGAAGCACCTGAAGACCACCCCCTACCATCCCCAGACTAATGCTCTTTTTTTGAGGTTAAACTCTACACTCAAGATGATGCTATGGGCATTTGAAGACCAGTTTCAGTAGCAGGGGATGGCACAGAGATGTGCCTCAGGAATCCACAAGTTTTTCACCCTGTGAGTTGCTGGCATACGGTGAGGGAACCTCTAGATTTGATTTGAGATGAGTGGGAGGGTGAATGTGAATCTCACAAGGAGTCTGTCGTGGCATATGTCCTAAACCTCAAGACAGGGCTCAGGGAACTCATGGGCTTGGCCCAGAAGAACCTGGCAGAAGCCCAGCAGCAGAAAAAGGTGTTGTATGACAGGAATGCTCGAGCTAGAGAGTATCCTGTAGGGCAGCAGATGATTCTCATTCCTGCCAGACACAACAAGCTGCAGGCAGCTTGGGAGGGACCTTACAAGGTGGTAAGGAAGGTCAGTGATGTTAACTACATGGTAGAACTGCTAGGCAGGAGACAGGGGCACAGGTGGAGCCTAGGATTGCAGGCATATGATGTGACAGTGCAACATGGTACTGGGGTCAGCAATGCCAAGGCAGGGAATGTGGTAAGGAATTCCCAGATAGGCTCAACCCTCTCAAGCAACATTTCTCAAGGGTCACTTGAAAAACTAGCTTGAGTTCTCGTGGGTTGGGGGAAAAGTTTGATAAACCAAAATGCTGCCAGCCCAGCTATCTGGAATTTTATAAATAATTCTATGTCACTTGAAAATATTAATATGATCTGTATAGAGATGTGAGACTGCCAGCCCAGCTGTCTGGAATTTTGTAAATAATCATATGTCATTTGGAAATAGTGATATGATTCATATGCTTGTCTTACAAATGTAAGAGAACTGTATGTTATGTACGGAGCTTCAAGAATGTAACAACAGTGTACCCTACTGGGAAAGAACAGAAATGGATGTAAGCTATTTGCCTGTGCAAATGCATGTTTTAATGGTAGAAGCTGGAACATACAAAGTTAACTTACAAAACTTTAAGAAAAGTTGAAATTAAGTGATTTACGATGTGCTATAAAAAAGTTAGTTTCAGTGGAGCAAGCAGACACAATGTCTAGAGCTAGGGGTTTTTCCTATTATCTGGAAACAGAATAATTACTAGGTTTTGAATATAAAGTGTTTTTTATTGCTTTGTTTCTTCCTAGCAGCTGCACATCTGAGGGATAATTATTTTTGACACAGAGATGTTGGTTTCTGTTAGCCTGGGATATGAAGGCAGGTGACGAGTGATTAACCCAACAGTAATGTTTCACTAATAATTTGGGAACTCTCTCAGAGACTGTGCATTTTGTATTTGTCTTTCGACCTGGAAACATCCTCTCATCAGCACTTGCCTTGCTAATAGTAAGTAACTTTTAGTTATGTACTCACCATAACTTCAGATGTTTGGGATCCATCTCGCCTACATTCTGACTGATGGGTTTGGAGCCGATCCCTCGGCTCCGACTCGGCACGCTTATGCCAAAGAGCGAAGTCTCTTATTGGCTGAGCTTACTATATCCCAGGATGCACCACTACCAGTCCCCCAGATCTAGTTTGTCCGCATACATGCACACATGCACGCCCTGCTTATATAACATCGTCAGATGAAACAAGATAAAACAGTAGAACTCAAAACCGTTCAATCTCTTCTGATCTCCAAGGCAGGGGGAAGGAGGGTGGGTATTAGGAATGTAGGCGAGATGGATCCCAAACATCTGAAGTTATGGTGAGTACATAACTAAAAGATGTTATGTGATCCTATCTCGCCTACATTCTGACTGATGGGACAGCGTCCCTAGCACCTGAATCCTGGGTGGCTCACTGGAAAACACTCCTGAGTACCGTGGAACCAAATGATGCTCGTCCTTTAGATGCCACATCCAATTTGTAGTGGGAAATGAAAGTGTGCGGATTGGACCAAGTAGCCGCAGCACAAATCTCCGATATAGCAAGCTTGGAATGAAAAGCTATAGAAGCAGCCATAGCTCTGGTAGAATGAGCTTTGATAGATGTTGTAAGTTGCTTATTCGAAGAAGAATAAGCCTGAGTTATGCAATCTCTAATCCATTTGGAAATAGTAGCTTTTGTGATGGTTTGACCCAATTTATTATCTGAGAAGGACACAAACAACTGGTCTGACTTACGAAGTTGCTGAGTCCTGTGTAAATAGAAGCGTAATTGCCTGTGAACATCCAATTTATGGAGAGTGTATTCTGCTTCATTGGAGAAATTTGGGAAGAAAACTGGTAGCTCTAGAGACTGTTGGAGACAAAGACTAGAACAGACCTTTGGGACAAAGGATGGATTAGGCCTAAGAGATACTCTGTCCTTGTGGAAAATCAAGTACGGTAGTTTAATGGACAGGGCTTGAAGCTCTGAAACTCTTCTTGCAGAAGTAATTGCAACTAGGAAAGCAGTTTTCCAAGACAGATATTTTAACTCACATGTAGCAGCCGGTTCGAAAGGGGAAGATGTCAATGCACGAAGCACTAAATCTAGATCCCACGGAGGCGCAGGATGAGAAACTGGGGGTCTCAACAGACCCGCACCTTTAATGAAAGTTTTGCATAGTCTGCAGCTCATCAATGGAGGATCCATGGACTCGTGAAATTTAGAGATTGCCACTAGTTGGACTTTAATAGTAGAGACAGACGATCCTTGATTAAATAGGGATGTTAAAAATTTCAAAACCTCTGGGATAGGAGCAGTGATAGGGTCTAAGCCCTTGAGTTGAGCCCAGATAGCAAACCTCTTCCACTTACTGAGGTACAATTTGTTAGTGGTGGGTTTGTGGGCCGAAGATAAAATGTGAACAACTTCCGGGTCTAATGTGTGACTCCTGACTAAAGTCGGAAGTGGAGGAGCCAAGCTGTCAACTTCAAAGATCGAAGGGACTGATGCTGTTGTCCCGACTGATGAATTAGGAGGTCCAGAATTAGGTCTAAAGTCCACGGATCGTCCACCGCATGTTTCTTCAGGTAAGGAAACCATACCTGACGAGGCCAGTATGGGGCAATCAGTATCATTGCAGACCCCAATTGAGAAGCTTTTTGAATGACTTTGGAGAGAAGTGGAATCGGAGGAAAGGCATAAAGTAGCCCTGTTGGCCAAGGTTGTGCTAGAGCATCCATAGCTGGTACTCCCTGATGTGGAGTCAAGGAGAAGAACCTTTTGCACTTGGCGTTTAGTGGAGTTGCAAATAGGTCGCAGCACGACATCCCCTATCTCCTGAAAACCTGAGCTGCTACTGTTTCTTTTAGGGACCACTCGTGAGGAGAGAGAATTGTCCTGCTCAATTTGTCTGCCAATATATTTGATTTCCCCGGAATGTGGGTCGCTACCAAGAAGCGGTTGGTAGCTACAGCCCATTCCCACACCCTCATGGCCTCTCTGCAAAGGGGGTAAGATCTGGTCCCTCCTTGTTTGTTCAGATACCAGACTACCGACATGTTGTCTGTGTGGATGGCGATGATGCCCTGAGGAAGAAACTTGTGTAAGGCCTGTAGGGATAGAAGTACAGCCCTCATTTCCAACACATTGATGTGGAGAAGAGCTTGCCTGGAAGCCAGGAGCCCTGAACTAACCTGCCCAGACAATGCCCCCCCCCACCCTATCTGGGAGGCATCTGTCGTCAGGGTAACCACTGGAGAGGGAATAACAAAGGGGCTTCCTTGATTTAGATTGGATGTCTGAAGCCACCAGCGAAGGTCCCGTTTGCATGTTTCCGTACTCATGATGTGATGATTGAGGGGAAGATCCTGAAAGGACCATTGAGTTGACAATAGCCACTGAAGAATCCTCATGTGCAATCTTGCCAGAGGAACTAAAAGAACCGTGGCAGACATTGAACCTAAAACTTGTAGAACCATCCTGGCTGGGGCTTTGGATCTCGAGATCAGAGCTTGAACTTGGCCCTGTAAAGTTTGGATCCTTTCGGCAGGAAGAAAGACGCATCAATTTTGAGTCTATCTCTGCTCCTATGAACCTTATGCGCTGAGAGGGCAGCAAGACAGACTTTGACCAATTGAATGTAATCCCCAGGGTAGCACCCAGCGAGATGGTGGCTTTGAGGTTGTCCATTAGTAGATGCCTGGTGGTGGCAGTCAGGAGCCAGTCGTCCAGACAGGGAAACACTTGGAATCCAAGACTTCTCAGGTGAGCCGTCACTACTGCCAAACACTTGGTGAACACCCTGGGGGCTGTGGTGAGACCAAAGGGCAGAGCACAAAATTGGTAATGACTGACTCCCAGGCTGAAGCGCAGATACCTCCTGGACGCCTGATGTATCGGTATGTGATAATAGGCGTCCTTGAGGTCTATGGAGCACATCCAAACATCCTTCTCCAACAATGGGAGAATGGATTGTAACGTGACCATTCGAATTTGGATTTCGTGACAGATTGGTTCAGTCTGCTGAGATCCAATATTGGTCTCAGGTCCCCTGTCTTTTGGCACTAAAAGAACCTGGAGTAATTTCCTGATCCGATCTGGTCTGTGGGGACCGGTTGGATGACTCCTTTTCTAGCAGCTTTAAAGCTTCTGCGGCTGCCATTTCCCTTGACTGGGTGGTGGGTCCGGGATTTTTGGACGGTGGGGTGAGTATGTGAATGGGATGGTGTAACCTCCGGCAATGATCGAAGCACCCATCTGTCCTGAGTGATTGACTCCCAGGCTTTTAGGTGCTTGGCAACGACACCCGACTGGCTCGAGCAGCACAGCCGGGCAATCCCTCATGATGTGTGGGAGGCTGAAGAGCCACGAAAGGACTCTCGGTCTCCAGAATTGGGGCCCTCTGCCGCCTCTGGGACGGCGTCTCCCAGAAAAATTTCCCGTCCTCTGCCTCTGGAAGGGGAATCTTCCTGCTGTTGGGGGGATAACTTGCGAGATTTGGAACCACATCTTCCCCTCCTTTAGCCTTGGGGTAAGGCCGAAGGGAGTGGAATAACGGGCACGTACGGCAGATAAAGTTTTTCCCGCTTGCTCACAGCGGGTAAGGGTGTCTTTAAGCTGCGGTCCAAACAAAGAGGACCCATCAAAGGGAGCGTCGTGAAGGAAGACTTGAAGGCCTCCGAACTGACACAAGTGGAGCCAGGCTTGTCTCCGTGAGCCACGCCTGTGCCTGCCGCTCTACCCGCCCTTCGGCCGCATAGGAAATGAGCCTCATGGACGAGTTAGAAATTGACGTAAGGATAGCCAACTGAGAGCTAACCGACTGGGCTAGCTGCTCAGGTAGGTTACCGAGAGGGAATCTGACAACTCCTTGACCAGATCCCTCTGAAGCCTGGTAAAATGTGCCAAATAATTCAGAGACCTTAAAGTAAAGGCCGCTGAAGTCAGGGTGCGCTTCCCATACCTGTCCATGCTCCTAGACTCCTTATTAGGAGGATGGACGGACGTTGAAGCCTCTGCCACGTCCTGTTGTGTAGCAGATGCCACCACCATGGCATCTACAGCCACGCCTTTAGTGAGGAACTCCTTCTCGGGTGGGGCAGACAAAAATTTATTTGGACGAGAAGGGACTGGTTCCACGGTATCTGGATGTTCCCACGCCCTCCGACAAACTAAATCCAGAAGCTCGTCGAAGGGCGGAGACACCCAGGAGGCGGAGGGCTGAGCCCCAAAGGCCTTGAGGAGCACTGACTCATCAGCAGAGGGGGGTTTGGATATCCAGCCGCCTCGTTGTTTGAGGATCTCTAAGATGTCTGCAAATGAGACATCATCCGAGGACCCCTCTGCATCATCAAGATCAGTGTCCGATGTAATAGACTCGGGGGAGTCCACGTGCTTCCTCTTGCACGATCTCTTCCTTGGGGGTTCCTCCGAAGACAACTCCGAAGAACCCTCAGGAGGGGGGGAACCCCCAATGGGGGTAACCTCAGGCCCAGGGGCTCCGCTGCCTACGGACAGGGGAACTGCCAAAGACCCAGTCTCCACGCCCAGGGAAGGTGCCGGTAAAGCCGGAGAGATGGCCAAAGAAGACTTGGCCAAGGCACTCCTCATGGCTCTGAAAGCCGGACCCCCAGAATCCTGGGAGTGTCCGGTCCCCGGAGCCATGATAGCCGACGGAAGTCCCGCAGCCGAAGCACCGAGAGGGAGGCTCGGAACCGAAAGCATCGGTCCCGAAACATCACCCCCGGGTCCAGCCGAAGAAGTCCGTGTACCAAACTCGGACCCGAAGGCCCGGGTTGGAGTAAGGGTCGGAGCCGACCCTAAGATCTCCACCGGCTCCAACAGCACCTGCTCCGACGGAGCCGAAGCAGTCGGAGGAGGAATGGCAATGGGGTGGGCTTGGGCTATCGGCTCCGAAGCCAACTGGGTCGGAACCGAAACAAATTTTTGGAAGACTGGGGACTGGAACAGTCTTTGGAGCACCCTGTCTATATCTGAATCCGACATCCTCGAAGACCGAGAGGAAACTGAACGGGTTCGAGACGGCCTCTCCAACGGCCCCAAAGGGCTAGGGGACCGGCTCCGAGGCGACTCGATGACTATCGGCCGAAGGAATACACACACTAGATTCCATCGGTGCCGAGGTGGACTTCGGCGCCGAGGAGGAAGTGTCTGAGCGGGCGACCCTTGTCGGCTCCGAGACCAGTGGAGCCGACGAAGGTGACCCGCCTCTCGATGCCCCAGCCATCGGCTCCGAAGCCAGAGGAGTCGAGACTGGTGGCATCGAGGCAGACCGTTCCATCCTCGGCTCCGAAGTCCTTGGAGCCGAAGGAGAGGCCTGCCTATGTCTTTTGGCGGTCGGAACCGACGCCCTTTTCTTTTTAGCCGGAGAAGGAGAGGATGCCAAGGCTTCTTCAAAAGAAGGTTTTATTAACCCCTTAAGAATCAGTTTATTTTTCCTCTCCTGGAGGACCCTTGAGGAAAAAGCGTGACACACGCTGCATGACTCCTGTAAGTGTTTTGCACCCAAACAATACACACAGAGCGAGTGATCGTCTGTGATGGACATTTTGAAACTGCATTTGGTGCATTTTTTGAAGCCCGAAGGCCTAGGATTTTGAGACATTATGGTAAAACAAGTAATATTTGACAGAAAAATACAACTGACTTTCTGTTGACACTACCTAATAATAGGTACAGTTATCGCTTAACAGCGTTGCAAATAACAAGGGTACTTTGAAACCCTGTAAGTTTTTAAGGGGGTTGACTGACCGGGAAGGCCCTAAGATGAAGGAGGCCTACCAAACTCAACCCAATCACACAACAAGTCTTTAACAAACTCCAAACACACACAAAGTGAAGAATAGCCGTTAAAACAGCTTTTTGTGACAAGACAGCAAAAAAACTGACAGAAAAAGTTAGTAAAATTACTACTCAGCTCAGCCAGCTCGAGACCACGTCTTCGCAGGTTAGCGGCAAACGAGATCTGGAGGACTGGTAGTGGTGCATCCTGGGATATAGTAAGCTCAGCCAATAAGAGACTTCGCTCTTTGGCATAAGCGTGCTGAGTCGGAGCCGAGGGATCGGCTCCGAACCCATCAGTCAGAATGTAGGCGAGATAGGATCACATAACATCCAGGGTACAGTAATCTGTCTTAGATACAGATAGGAATATAGTAAAGTTTAGTTTAGATGTTTTCTGTATTTATTTGTGACTGTCCTGCAACGTTGTTTTAAAATATTTCATGTGATTTTGAACTCTGTAGTTACTGCATTATTTGAGTATTGTCTTGTTCTTTTATTATTTATTATTAAACATATTTTAGAGATATTTAAGCTCTGACACTACTTGCATATGTACCTGGTGACACTGTATAGGCCACAACTAAATAGCCTTGGCCTTGATCACACCTACCATTTGGATAATAGTAACATTACACAGTAGAAATGGACAGCCTTTGGTAAGGGCCTTAAAAGTAGTTGATAACAGCTGGCAGGTGGCAGTGATAACTACCATATAATCTGAGCAGAAGGGGTCATAGCTATTAAACATGTGCCAGCATTCCCCAGGAGTGTCTGTGGGTTTATATACAAGTCAAATCTCAAAGTGTCTGTGTGTGTGTGTGAGCTACTTGGGCAGGGACACAAAGCAATGGTTGGACAGAGAGGGTGCTGGAGGTCTTAGCTTGGCCACTTGGCTGAAATCTTAACTCTACAGCTGTGCCAATGGGGAGTCTTATTGGGGATCTGAAGAGAGAGGAAGAAACCAGTCCCAGGCTGACTGTGGAGTCTTATTGGGGATCTTAAGAAACCAGTCCCAGACTGACTGTGACCTCCGTGTGCTCTTAAGGGAAATTGTACTTTATTGTGTGTGTGTGTACTTGTCATCCTTCCAATGTGTACGTCCCTCAATGGTGCTAATGGTTAGGTTTGAGGCTCCTTGATTACTGGGCCAGTGCAAGAGTGTCACAACATGGTTGGTTCTCTGTTATTTAGTTCTATTATTTAGTTATTTCTTCCCTTCGGTTATTTGATTTTGGCCATGGCTATCTATTTGATCTGTGTTTTAGATTATATATTCCTCACATGGTTTAGGTTTGCTGCACTCCATACATTTTTTATAGCAATACATATATGTATTAGCTGTGTAGGTATTTTACTTTTTTTTGGAGTGCCTCCATCATGGGCACTAGGTGTGTGTTTTCTGTGATCATGCTTATATACGTCCTTGCAGGTTTTTTATAATTTTTACAGTACGTTTGTTGTTTTGTACACGTGGATTATTTTTGATTTGATTTAGCAGGTTTTATCTAGTGAACTATTAATATTTAACATTTAGTGCTATGGCACTTTGGTTTATGACTTTTATTTTGATAGTGAATTCATCTTTTTTTTTGTGGGAATCTATTTATTTGTGTAAGACATCTTTATCCATTGGGTGTTGTTTTATTGATGTGTGTTCGTGTTTTACAGATATGAAGTGTTCCTGTTTGGTTGTTTGCATTGAATGTCGAGTTAGGTAACTAACTGTGATTGGATAGTGGAATGTGTTGCAACCATTTTTACTGCTTATATCCTGCTATCCATATCCATAGGCAAAAGTTTCCAGTTTCTTAGCTTTTGTATTATCCTTTGTTTTAGACTTTTCCCAATATCTTTAGCTCCCATAACCAAATCATTTTAATTCATACTCCTAAACACTTCATTTTATCATGTCCCCATAAATATGTACATTTGTTTTATCTTCACTAATTTTATATGCCAGAAAAACCCATAACTGTCTCAGAATATTCCATAACACTGAGATGTCCTTTTCTGGTTTCATCAAGTACAAAATAATATAATCTGCAAATAATGCCAACTTTTCTTGAAAGCCATACCAATTATATCCTTGAATTTCTAAGTCCCTTATTTTCTTTGAACAGTGATTATAAATATGATGCAAATAACAAATGGGAAAGAGGACACCCCTGCCTGGTTCCCCTTTCAGACACAACTTATCAGAGAAGAAACCTCCCACTTTAATTTTTTACCTCCAATCCCTCATTTATCCTTCTAACTGACCTTATTATTTTATCAGGAAATGCAAAGATTTCCACCGCTTTACTCATAAAAGTCCAGCTTACTCTGTTGAATGCTTTCTCGGCATCAAGCCCTTACAATAATAGCATTATCTTCTTACATTCTGCTTCCCTCTGGATCATCATTGTTCTATTAATATTCTCAAATGTTTGCCTCCCCTCCACAAAACCATGCTGGTCCATATCTTTCAATTTTGCTATCACCTTTGCCATTCTTTTAGCCATTATAGAGATAAACACTTTATAATCATGGTTTAGAATTGAAGTAGGCCAATATGAAACTGAATCAGATGGATCTTTACCGTCTTCTGGCATTACAGTCACCACAGCTTTTAAACAGGATGCTGGTGCCTCCCCTCCTTTTAAAATACTGTTAAACAAAAGCTTCTAGATTATCACTTTCTTCCCTCCTAACTTCTACACTTCCACAGGGATATCATCTGCTCCTGGAGACTTTCCTATAGATTGGTTACAACATCATTTTTATCTCATCTCCTCCTATCTTAACTGGTAGTTGTTGAGCCTCATTCACCTCTAATCTTGGCATATTTAAGACTTTCATTAATATTTCCATTTGTGCTTTTTCTTGATTTCCCCACTCACTGCTTTAAACAAATTACCATACATTTAAAGAGATATCTCTAATACCTCTACAGGTTCTTTTTCTTGTTATAGACTCCCTAAATTTGGCAACTACCCTTTCCATTTTCTGTTGCCTAAGTCACTGTGCCATAAGTTTTTATGCTGTGGATTTATTATCAAAAACAGTTAATAGCACTCTTTCTAAACTCATGCATATCATGCAGGTAACTCCCTTACTTTCTCTTTAGCACACTGCAATTGTGCCTCCTCTTGTTCTGTGAGATTTCCCTTATTTTGTAATACTTTAACCTTTGTCAGCCCCTCTAATTCTTATTACGTCTTAACCAGATCTGTTTCTTTTATTTCTATCCTATTTTAAACTTCACTTTAATTTTATTCCACTCACTAGCCATGACTTCTGGAGCACTTTCTATCTTCCTGAATAACTACTGGATAATCTCCACTACCAATTCCTTACATTACTCTCTTTTTAAAAGGTAGGTGGGGAAGCACCAGTGTCACATCTTTACTTCATTACTCTGCATTTTTATCTTAGTAATTATTGGTGTATTATCTGAAATTATTGGATACATATCAAAGTTCATAATTAAATGGACGTTTTCCTGTGAAATATAATTTCTATAAAGTCTAGGCCAGTTAATGTACCATGGAGAATAACATGTAAATTCTCTCAGAGTTCCTGCTACTGAATTCACATTTTTATTAGCAAATATTTTCATAAATTTCTTCAGAAATCTACCCTCTTTTGTTATATTTTCCCTTCTAGGCCCCCACCCACCATGATACATCCTTATTGTTGCAAATCAAATTCCAGTCACCATCTATTACTCCCTGCTGAAAGCCGAATATTTCTCCCACTTTTTTAAGCTCCAAAATAGTAGTTTTAAGTGGAACATAAATATATGCCAATGTAATCCTCATTCATTGTCAGTAGCTACTTACTACTGCAAATCTGCTGTTATCTTTTTCCCCTCTTCTATCACTAGTGGAGCTCCTCTGACAATTAATATAAGTACTCCAATTTTGTTTAGTCCCTGATTTTCTGCAGAATATCCATCCTGAAATTTTTCCTTTATGAAATTCACATGCTCATTTCTTTCCAAATGTGTCTCCTGTAGTACTGTTATTTGCACTCTGCATTTCTTAATACAATTAAGTTTTCTTTCCTTTTTATCTATACCTGTGAGGTTGTTAACATTCAAAGATAATATGGAAAGAGTCGCCATTATGGTAAGAAGTCATTATTCCCTCCTAATACATATGGCAGTTTTTTAAAATGTCTGATTCCATTTTTTTTGATACATGCATCCATTAATGTTTGGCAGGTTAAGCCTTTATACAAGTTTTTTCTTATCATCAACATTGGAATGATGTCACATTTTATAAGATGTTCTATTTTAATACAAGCCCTTAAACAAGAAACCAAACACACCTTCAGAGCACCCTCATAACCTTACGTACATCTTCTAATAATGAAGTTTAACCCTCCTAAGAGGAACACTTGTGCCAAATATACAACTGCTAATACAGGCCCTAGTTAACCTGAAATTGAGGTCATCCGGTAAGACACATGCTATTACTTGTGCTTCTAATTAACCTAGTTGGTGTCTATTCTTTTTTTTTTTTATCTTTATCCCCCCTCCACTAGATATGAAAACTACTTGCATACTTTCAGAAATCATGAACTTTTAGCCATGAATAAACCAGTGTTCTGTCTTTAATTGCCCTATTATCAGCTTGCCTCCATGGAAAAGTTAAAGAAAAAAAGTGAAGTCCTCTGTTGCAGGTGAAACATTTACTGTTAAAGAAAAATCTTCCAGTATATTCGGTGTTCTCACAGTTACTTGTTTCCACTTAAAATTTGTTATTAGGATAAGCAAAGGGTCTTAATCCAGACATTCACCTAGGCAGAAGTAAGGGAAAACATTTCAGCTCTACATATACTGTGAAATGTGTACTTTTACAGCCACCTCAAGAAATCAGGAATACAGGACATTAACTTAAACATGCTTTTGTCTAGCTTTTTCTCTCTTTTTGTACTGTAATGCCTACATTTCTTAATACCAAAAGAGAAAAAAGAGAGAGAACAGAAAGGGGAAAAAAGCATCTGGTTACTTTAATAATTTTATAACATACAACAACAACTAAAATACTTTACTATAAAATATGCAATTTATATTGTGAAAAGTTTCTTAGAAATACTGTTAAGGAAAACAAGTTTTACTTACAGTTATCTTTTTCCTTCTCCCTCCTCTCTCCGCAGAGTCCTTACAAACATTAATGACATGAAGTGAGACAAGTGCCTTTCACTTCCAGACAAGTTCAACAAAGTCAAAAAAAAGTTCACACTTTTCCATTTATTCTTATACAGCTGTTTTTCACACCTATGACTGATGCTTTCCAGACTCACATTTATTCACTTATTTTCATGTTGCTGGTCTCCATTTTCATCTCCATCTCCCAAATCCAGATTTTGGTTCAGCTCCACTGTACTCCCGATTCTTCTGGTCAACTCCTGTGCTTTTCTCTGTCTCTCAAGCATTTTCCTTTGGAACAGTGGAAAAGGTTTCATTGGCAAAGTCTCTCTCTGTGCTTTATTATCAGAAGAATGAGAAGCTTTATTATCAGAAGAATGAGAAGCAGAATCCCCTTCTAATTGATGGCTCATTTTTTGTTGGACAAACTTGTATTTCCTCCTTTGCCTGTTTTGCATCAAAGAATGACTTTGATCCTCCAGGGAAAAATATTCTGAAGACAGCTGAACACAGCAGCTTAAATCTCACACCTGCTTTTTGATGTTTCCTGAATACTGGAATAAATTTGTTTCTTTTCTGCATGGTGTAAAGTGAATAATCATTTTCCACAAACATTCTACTGTTTCCAACTTTCAATGCTTTGCTTTTGTGCCACAGTTTTGTCAGGATCAACTCTTTCTGCTGGTATGTTTGCATCTTTACTAATAAAAGTGTTGGCTGCTTTCTTATGGTCAAACTTGGAGTATACACTCGGTATGCTCATTCAATTAACAATTCCTGCTGTGGAATACCAGTCCAGTTGCTTATTTGTGCCTTCAAAAAATTAATGCAGTCTGTTCCTTCAAGTTTCTCTGTAACAGCAGATAATCTCAGATTTTCCCTACATGATCTGTCCTCTAATTCTATCATTTTTGAAACATCTCTTCTTGAGCAGTCCCATACTCAGCCAGCCTTTTCTTCATTTCAATGCCCGATTTTTGCAGTTTTATCACCTCATCTGAATACCTGTTTAAAGCTTCTTCCATTTTTTCTTGCCTTTTGTTATCTGAGTCAGTCTACTCCTTCAGTGTTTCATTTATTTTAATCAGTTCTGAGCACATTTGACTTATGTTTTCCTCTAAATTACTGGAAGCCATGTCTTGCACCAAAGCTGGAGACTGAACTGCTTTTTTGCTGAACAGCTGCAAGATTCTTTTCCAGTCCATGCTTTCTTTTCACCTTTGCAAGTAGATTTTCTTTCAGGCTCTCTCAGTTTCTTCTTTGCAGTCATTCAGGCAGTGCACTTACCAACCAGTAACTGAATTTTACTCAAACTGACAATGTCTCTGGCTGCAGTTTCTCAGTTTCTGTTTTCACACTGGGAGAGCCGAAGTCAAGCTGTTGATCGGTGTGCAGCCATTTAGGAAGCTTACAAGCACTCCATATCTTATTCTAACTTTAAGAAATTTGTGTTTGGTATTTTGGAAAAGGTTAACTATAATCTTAGGGTGTGTTCTTGGGGAAACAACTTTAGAATACGAAGAGCTGTTGTGGCAACTAAAACTCAATATTACAACCTTCTCCAAGGCATAAATGATTATGCTATTGCCAACTGAATCCTCAGACTACAGGCAGCTAAACTTTAGCTTTATTTCTTAATAATTTTGTTTTTTATAGTAATATACATGAGTTTTATAAAACTTTTTATGAACTTTTTTTATATAAAATAAACTAAACAAAAAACAAACAAAAAAAAAACATAAAACAAAATAAAATGCCAGCAGAAAACTGCAGGAAACTATACTGCAACTGCAGTAGGCACTAAGACACCATGACTGTTTTAAAGAACCAAGAAAAGTGTGTAACCCGTGCAGAACAAACAACTAATAACACTTCATGGTGTCCGAACCTCAGAGCTTTGAATTACACTTAGTTTATTAATAAAATAAATACAAAAGTCAAGCAATTTCATCCATCCACTTGGACTTCATCAGAACTGTTAACCATTTGACAGGCATTCCCTTTTATACCCCTTAAACATACCACTAAACTAATTAATTAATTGAACCGTTTTTTTCCTCTTAAAGGGACAAATATCATAAAATGCCATATAAAATATATAAGTAAAAAGTCCCTTAATAATAATGTTTAAAACTTATATTTTATTAATAAACTGAGTGTAATTCAAAGCCCTGAGGTTCCAACACCATAGAGTTTTATTTTTTTGTTACCCTGACTGTTTTAGCCAAGCACTTTTGTTTGTTTTTTATTAAGAACTTCATCAGAGATTAAAAATAAAAATATGGGCTTTAAATACATTGTTTCAAATAAATCATGACACAATTAAATGCAATATTAATTCTCAAAGTAATACCTATAAGTATAAAAATTATATACTTGATAAACTAGTACACACATAATTATTAAATACATAAAAAAAAAACTTTATAAACGTAATTTCAAGAGACATTTAATGTTCATACTTTCCTTTAAATTGGGCAACTTATCAGCCTGCAAGTAAATTTGCCAATTAAGTTCCTTAACTTCTAAAAAGCTAAATGTAAATATTTACAAGTAGAACTATATATTATATTTTTCACATTTTTTTTACTTGATACTTTATATAGGACTTAACCTTTGACTTGTTACAGACACTCGTATATCTATATTTTTTTAATGTACAAGTTTAAACATTTAAAAGAAGTTATGTCTTACCATAACATTCCATCTGTGTTGTTGATCATCACTTATCCTTGACTGTGGGTTCAGTTCCAAACCTCGGAATTGACTCAGACTTTATTCCAGTTTGTGCCTTCCAAAAAACTCTCGAGCTAAGCTTTACCCATAATGCTCCTTGCAAGATTACCTCAGATCGAGTTTACAGACAACAAATAACAGATCAGAGACCATATCTGTATCTCTACAATGAAAGCCAATATTTGGAAAGGTCCAATCCATCAAGAGACCTAAAGGCAGGGGGAAGGCGGGTGGGGATGTCAACGATAAGTGAAGATCAACAACACAGATGGAACATTAAAGTAAGACATAACTTCTTTATCTCAATGTTGTCAATCTTCACTTAATCCTTGACTGTGGGAGTCTCAGAGCTACCTGAACCTTGGGAGGTCTCAATGAAGAATATTCCTGAGCACCATTGAGCTGAATGATGCACGTCCTCTAAAGACCTGATCCAGTTTATAATGTGTAATAAAGGTAGACGTTGATGCCCATATCGCCACTGCAGAAATATTATCTATGGAATCTCTGGCATGAAAAACTGCAGAAGCAGCCATTGCTCTTGTTGAATGTGCTTTATACAGGTCCTGGTAGATACATTCTCTTTTGTTATAAACAAAACTAAGCCATTTAGCCAGAGTAACTGGTCTACCCATACCAGCTGAAGAAAGGAAAGAAACAGATGATCAAACTTTCTAATTTCTTTTGTTCTCTGAAGGTAGAAACATAATTGTCTTTGCACGTCTAATAAGTGTAGACAGTATTCACCTTTATTCGAGAAGTTGGGAAAGAAAGTTGGAAGCTGTGTAGCCTGATTAATATTTGCTTCAGATACAACCTTTGGTAAAAAGGAAGGATTCGATCGTAGAGAGACCCTATCTTTATGAAAGATTAGACAGGGAGGTTTGCAAGATAAGGCCTGTATCTCGGATATCCTCCTAGCAAAACTAATAGCCATTAAGAATAAAGTTTTCCAGGATAAAAACTTCAAATCAAAATTTCCTGAAGGTTCAAAAGGAGAATGAATTAATGACTGACACACCATATTCAAATCTCAAGGTGCAGAGGGTTCTTTATATGGATATCTTACCAGTAAAGTTCCTTTCAAAAAGGCTTTGCAAAGTTTATGTGACATTAAGGCAGAACCATTTAAGCCAGTATGAAAGTTAGAGACTGCAGCCAGATGCACTCAAATAGTAGAGCCAGATGCTCCTGCTTCAAAAAGTGAAGTTAGGAATTCCATGATTTTCTCAATAGGCACTGAATATGGGTCAAGATTAGACTATGACGTCCATTTAGAAAACTTTAGTGACTTGTTAAGGTACAATTTCCTTGGTGAAGGTTTGTGGTAGGATAGTTGAATGCATTGAACTGAGGAGACAAATGCCTGGCAATCATGGGAATTGGAGAAGCCATGCAGTAAGCTTGAGATTTGGAAGATTAGGGTGAACTAGTCCCTCCACGTGGGACAACAGGTCTGGAACTGTGTCCAGCATCCAAGGTCTCTGAATTAGATGAGGTCAAAGGAAGGGAAAACAGACTTGTCGAGGCCAGAATGGGGCAATGAAAATTATTCTGTTCTTCAACCGGTTGGCTTTCTTTAGAAACTGGGTTATGACAGGAATCGGGTGAAAGGCATACAACAGACCGGGGGGTCATTTGTGAAGTAAAGCATCTCTCAGTGACTCCTCCGGAGGGGGGTATTAGGGCAAAGTAACTGCTGCACTTGTTGTTCAGGGGGGACGCAAACAGATCGCAGCAGGGTTGACCCCAGTGATGAAAAATCGTTTCTGCTACCACCGGATTGAGAGATCACTTGTGAAGCAGGAAGATGGCCCTGCTCAATTTGTCCATTTGTCCGCAATCACGGAACTCCGCAGAAGGTGCCTTGCTAAAAGAAAGCGGCCAGAAAAAATTGCCCATTGCCATACTCCGAGTGATTCATGGCAAAGAGGGTAAGACTTGGTTCCCACTTGCTTGTTGATGTACCAAACTACTGACATATTATCTGTTTGTACCACAATTATTCCGAAGGGGAGGGCTGCCTGAAATGCCTGCAACACTAAGAGCACTGGCCTCATCTCTGCAAACTGGCCTCCAGCTTGGACCATGCGTCTTGGACTGTCTTTCCCAGATAATGCCCCCCACCCCACCTGGGATGCATCCATGGTCACTATGGGTTAGAGTTGACAGGGGACAAAGGAACGACCTGATAAAATTTCATTGGAATGGAGCCACCAAATAAGATCTGCCTTGCAACAACTGGTGATCATAATTAAATGGGACATTGGTTGATTAATTAAAGACCATTGAGACACCAGAAGCCATTAAAGAATTCACATGTGACATCTCACAAGGGGAACTAGGCTGATAGACACTGTCAGTGAGCCTAGAATTTGAAGAAAAAGTCTTGCTGTTACCTTCTTGCTGTGCATGATCTGGCTGGCTTGATATCTTATCGCAACGCAATACTGGTGATTGTGTCGAGTATCACACCAATGAACTCCAACTGTTGAGATGGTTCTAAATGGGACTTTTTGTAACTTATAGTGATACCCAAGTCAGAACAAAGGAGAAGAATACAGTCATGTGCCTCTACGAATAGAAGCCTGGTGGGGGCGGTAATGAAGCAGTCTAGATACAGAAACACCCGGAATCCTAGCACTCTGAGGTGAGCTGCTATCACTGCCATGCATTTGGTGAACACCCTGGGGCCTTTGGTAAGACCAAATGGCAGTGCCCTGAACTGATAATGACTGGCTCCCAGCCAGAAGCACAGTAATCTTCTGGATCACTTGTCCATTTTTACATGGTAATACACATCATGAAGACCTACTGAGCACATCTAATCATCTTTTTCTAAGAACGGAAATATAGACTGAACTGTGACCATCCGAAATTTGGTTTGTCAAACTGATTTGCTCAACAGACTGAGATCCAGGATTGGTCTCCAGTCCTCTGTCTTCTTTGGCACTAAAATTAATCTTGAGTAAATTCCATATCCTATCTGATCTGGCGGGGCTGCTTGGATAACACTTTTATCAAGCAGTTTTTGAATTTCTAAAACTGCTGCATCTCTGTGACTGGGTGGAACATCTGGGATTCTTCTCCATCTCTTTGGTTGTTCTGAAAAGGGGATGTTGTAACCTCTGGTTATAATCCTCTTCACCCAACTGTTCACTGTTATCTTTAGCCAGGAAGATTGGTGCAGGGATAATTGCCCCCCCCCCCCCGACTGTCTACAGAGAATGGCAATAGGGCCTTACTTCAAGAACGCTGATAGAAGTTCCCAGGGAGAGACTCCCTGGAACCCTGATTCTGTGAGCCACCTCTACCTCTTGCGCAGCATATTCTGTTATTACTTTCTCCTCTGCCCTGGGGAAAGTTGCTGCCACGTGAGTCCTGGAAAGGTCCTTGGGACTTCTTGAACCATAGCCTTCCACTACTCTGGTTCCTAGAATAAGGTAGTTGAGTGGAAAAGTGTACGCAAATGACTGAAAGAGCCTTTCCATCTTTCTCACATCTGGCCAGAGTGTCTTTAACTTTGGGAACAAACATGGATGTTCCATCAAATGGAGCGCTGATGAAAGAAGACTGAAATGGCTCCGCTAAATCACATATGTGCATCCAGACGTGACTCCTAATGGCTATGCCTGAATCCGTTACTCTCATCATCCCTTCGGCAGCATCAGGAGCGACCTTAGGTCAATTGGTGCCCTAGGCAAAAGGGCTCCACGGCACCCCCCACACCACCTTGGTGCCCCCATCCTGGTCTGCCTACACCAAATAAATACTGGAAAAGCACTCCTGCTAGGGCGGCTGCCTAGTTGGCCTATGCCTAAGACCGGCTATGGGCAGCATTTGCAATTAGGCAAAAGGGCTCCACGGCACCCCCCACACCACCTTGGTGCCCCCATCCTGGTCTGCCTACACCAAATAAATACTGGAAAAGCACTCCTGCTAGGGCGGCTGCCTAGTTGGCCTATGCCTAAGACCGGCTATGGGCAGCATTTGCAATTAGCCTCATGGATGAGTTGGAAATAGATTCTAGAGTTGCGAGCTGAGAAGCTACCTTGTCTCGAACTCCTTCAGCTACTGCTCCTGCTAGAGTATCTGACAGCTCTTTTATCAGATCACACTGAAGTCTCGTAAAATGTTCCATGCAATTCAAAGACCTGAGGGCGAAGGCATATGAAGCGTATATGCACTTCCCAAACATATCCATTGTCCTAGACACTCTACTAGAAGGATGGACAGTAGGACTTTCGTCAGCAAGTTCCTTCTTGGTGGCTGCCGCTATCACCATAGTGTCTACAGGTATTCCCTTGACACAGTGCTGCTAATCCTGAGGGGCTGAAAGTCTGGTCTCTTTGGAATAGGCTCGATAATGTCAGGCAACGCCCAGGCCCACTGAGCAGTACATTTAATGAGAATGTCAGTGGGCGGAGAGATCCAATAGGTAGAAGGCTGGGCACGAAAAGCCTCTAGTTATACAGATTCCTCTGAGGAAGGCTGGAGGGAAGTCCAGCCATCCCTCTGTTTAAGGATCTCTAAGATGTCCCCCAAGGAAACATCTTCAGGGGGTGACTTAGGGGAACCTTCCCCTTCATCAAAACTGGTATCTTCAGTGTAAGATTCGTCAGGGGAGTCTAAGTGCTTTCTCTTGCACTTTTTCTTCAAAGGTACCTCTTCAGTGGGAAGGTCCAGAGAGGTATGTGAAGAGGAAAAAAACACCATCTTTAAATCCTGAGTTTTATGTGCCCACTGTCCCAGGGAAGAGACCTGGAGAAGCTCCAGTCGAGGGAAAGGACAAGATGTTTGATTGACATGGAATGCATACACTGTTTGTCCACAATGGCAAGGCCCTCTCCATGGCCTGAAAGGCGGGTCGTCCCCCCCCCCCCATAGAGGGATGGGAGCCTGCAACCAAAATAGACTCCTCTGAAGCTGAAGCCAGAGACAACCTTAGATGTACCGAGGCACCTAGGGGCATGGACGGCTCCGAAAAAGCCGGAGTGGAACCCTGCCCCCCAGAACCTGGCAATGAAGCTTCGACCCCGGGAGGTCTCTGGATCCAACAAACCAGAAGAACTCAAGGCAACTATTGGTGTCAGAAAAGAAGCTTTGATCAGCACCAAAACAGTCAAAGCCAGAAAAGTTGGTAACAGGGACTCTGAAAGCTCATCTGTAGTTGGAGGAAGAACAAAAGCTGGAGTGTAAATTGGCAAAGTTCCACAGTTGTGAATGCTAGGAACCATAGAAGGTAATCCACTTGCCTCCAGGAGCTGATTCACCAATCTCATGATGTAAGATTGTGTCGGGCTCTTGGTGGATCAGATGGAACAAACTGAATGAGACCTGGGGGAATGTCTTTCCAAAAAAAGGACTTGGAGGAAGGTCCCAAAAGGGATCCACAGAAGGTGAATACCTAATTCATGGACTGTCCTTGAAGGAAATCTCCTTTGGTTCTAAGGAAGATGGTACTGAGGCTATAGAAGGCACCGAAGGGGGGAAGTCCAAAACAGTAGCCGGCATCGATGTAGTCGGTGCACATGCATTACCTTTCTTGCCGATTTCGAGGAAACTATGGGAACTGTGGAAAGTTTAGAAACTTTGACAGGTGGTTCCAAAGAAATTGCTGGAAGAGAGTGGCTCCTCTTCTTGGATTTCTCATACTTGCTATAGGAAGGAGAACTGATATCAATTTTAAATCCAGATAAGGCCTTTTTAAATCAATTTGTTTTTATGGTCTACTAGAGCCTGATGACTAAAACTGTGACAAGTGACACAGTTTTCTTGCAAATGTACTGCCCCCAAACAGTAGACACTGAGAGAGTGTCCATCTGAGTTTGGAAGTTTCCTGTCACACTTCTGACATCTTTTGAAGCCAGAGGTTCCTTTAGATTTTTCTGCCATCTCACAAATCTCACACACACACAGACAGACAGACAGACAGAGAAAACTGACAGAGCTAGAAAAAGATTTTTTTTAAAACAGAATACCAAAGAAAGGAAAGATCGTACCAACAATGGTACTTAAGAAATACCACTTAAGATAAAGGGAAGAAGTACAACCAATTGTACGTTTTATTTACCAAAACAGTAGGAAATGAAAGAGAAGAACTCAATGATAGACACAAAGAAGAGCGGGTAGTAGAACAAATAATAGGTTTTATCAGAAAAGCTATAAAGAACTTACAGTTTTTATAAATACATGGCAATCACTCAAGAGCTCAGAGGAAA
Organism: Protopterus annectens; assembly: GCF_019279795.1. Taxonomy (NCBI): domain Eukaryota; kingdom Metazoa; phylum Chordata; order Ceratodontiformes; family Protopteridae; genus Protopterus; species Protopterus annectens. Next base: position 183,033,474 of record NC_056748.1, on the reverse strand, counting down.
GAACGTGTCTGGCCCTATGAAACGGCAAACGAGATCTGGTGTAATCTTGCAAGAAGCATTATGGGTAGTGCTTAGCTCAAGAGTTTTTTTGGAAGGCGCAAGCTGGAATAATGACTAAGTCAGAGGTTCTGAACCAAACCCACAGTCAAGGATTTAAGTGAAGACTGACAATATCAGATCTGATATTATTTGATAAAGATCTTTTCAGCATAAACTGACTTGACTATATTTAGCTGGTTTGTTGTTATAGTTCATATGAATTAAGTTTATTATTTTTCTACTGTATTTTTAATTTCTTTTACTCATATGTATTGTCCTTTATAGGTTCATAGGTTCATAGGTTCATACTAGGCTATCTGCCCGAGGGCATTTACAAGCCTAGCCCATAGTTTTGTGGCTTACGCCACCCCTTTAGTATGGGGAACTATACCCATTATTTTGCTGTGCCTCTGTCGAGCAGTGACACTGAGGTAATCCCTGGGGTATATCTGCGATCTCCCATCCATTGGTCAAGATTTCTCTTGAACAAGGCCAGCGAGGTGCTCTGCCTCACATATACCGGGATTTTATTCCACAGCATAGGGAGTCTTTGGGTGATGAATCTATCCCTCCAGCACGCCCTATTAATAGCCGTGTCGAGGTTTAAGTCTCTCGCCCTTGTGGCTCTGATGGATCTAGATTTTTTGAGGTGAAGCATATTCATCAAATCTGGGTTTGACATGGCCTTGTATGTTAGGCAAAGGTCACCTCTGAGCAAGCGGTGGCGACTGAATAGAGCTGGAGTTCTTTCAGTTGGGCAGCATAGGACAGATGTTTGAGACCCTTTATCCTTTTGGTGAGGAACTTTTGTGGCCTCTCCAGCTGCTGCAAGTGTCGGGTCAGATACATTCCGAATGGGGCATTGTACTCAATCATTGGTCTGATGAGTGATGAGTATAGGGAGACTATGACCTCCCTTGATCTAGATGAGAATCCCTTCATGATAAGGTGGGCAATGTAGAAGGTCTTCCTAACTACTTTAGCTACATGGGTGTCGAATGACAGACTACTATCAACCTGGGTCCCCAGGTCCCTGATAACTTCTTCTGTGCTCAGTGGATTGCCACCTATTTGGTAGCTAGGGGTAACCTTGTTTTTCCCGAAGGGTATGACTATGTTATTAAACCTGTTGAATGTTAATGAAGGAAGTATTCTTAAATCAATGTCATGAACTGGGTGTTAGTTCTGATGAAGTCTTACATGTATGTTTTTGAAGAAAGAATGAAAGTGCTTAACTTTATTTGTACTTTTTTTATTTCTATACTTTACATGTGTATCTGTTTCTTTAGTTATCAAGTCAGTAATTCCCAGATGAAGCTGGTGCTTACTTCAGACTTGGTTGACTTAGATGATAATGCAATAAGAAAAAAAATGAGTGTGATTAGAGACCTAGAGATGAAGAAGGATGCCTGGATCCTACAATATTATGTATATATATTTGTGTGTATGAAAATAGGTTAGCTGAGTGGTCTGCCTGTCCAGTGAACTGTTTTAATTTGGAGTAAACTTAGCAGGAAGCTACCACTCATTTTGGGACTAGTAGCTGGTCAACCCCAATTTTTTTTTTAAATTATTCTTAGAATACTCTGTAGCTTACCGTACTAATGCATTTTACGACAAAGAAATTAATTTTATTTGTAAATTACATGTGTGTGGGAATAACCCCCAGCTAAATCTTTTCTCCAAACAAAACATCTTCAATGATATGGATAATTTCACCCCTTACAGGATGTTTCTACCACCTTGTAATCACTTTTATTTAGATATTATAATTATAATATCTTGTAATATAACCTTTTTCACAGTCAGTTTCACAAAGTTTCTCAACAGACCCTACAAGTAGATATTGTGTATTGGCAGTTGGACAGTTGTAGTTAATTTAAGTACTCAGTGAGTTTTAACAGTGTCATTCTGATGAAGTTTCCATTTTTGTGAATGAAAGCGCAATATAAATTGTAGTTTTTCCTTAATCTGGAGGATATCATTGTCTGCCCAGTTGCTCACACATGGGATCTACAGTTTGGTTGTGTTTTTATTATCCTGAAATCTTGTTCATGTTTATTAGACCCTAGAAGTAGTTTATTTCTAGTGTCAACCATACCCCCTATTACTCCTTGCACTAGTTCCTTTACTTTTTCTCTAAAGCCCTACAACTTAATGCAGTGCCAAAAAAATGTGCAACCAATCAACCTCATTTTTATACCTCCAGCACTTACTCTCTCCCACGCTGAATATCTTAGCAATTCTTTTTGAGATTTAAAAATACTTACGTAGACATTTCCATGCAAATATTTAGAACTTCCCATTTCTTATCACCCTATCAGGAACAGTTAAAATTAATTCCCACTCTTTCCAGGAACTCTCTATCCCTAAGAATCTGTCAATCATCCTTATCCTTTGAGTTCAAGTGCCAGCAATCCTACTGCAGTATTTTTTTAACTTTACAGATCCGATATTTCATATTTAAATGTTCCTTTCTTACTTGTGTTATTCACTTTTCCATTTCTGAATACTAATCCTCATCATTTTTGCATCAACATGTCTATGCTGCCAATTGCCTAAGCTCAGTGAAGCTGGGTACAAATACTTACGCAAACTGCATACATCTAGAATGCCTCACAAGTTCTTAACATCTCTCCTTGTAGGATTTTATTCCAATATTTAATGTTTGTGCCCTCGACAGACAACCTATATGTAATCATATTGTTCAACTGGTCCATATTACTTGTTCCTATTGGGAAGATATACTTTCAATCCCTCAATGCCCCCCCCCCCCATTGTACTAATCTCACTCACTGTATGGCTTGTAAATACTTTAGGATGTCAGGAACAGCTAGTCCACCCTACTCTTTGGGAACTGTCACCTACTCCTAAGCTACTCGTATAGGGGATCCTGCAAAAAAAAAAAAAAAAAAAAAGAGTCTCTTTCCAGGTTTTTGAATTTAGTCAAGCCAGTGGTCTTGGAAGTCATTCAAAAAGACTGACCCAAATGCAAAATACATGGCAAAATGTACCAACTCAGCACCTGTGCCTTTTGGTCCATCTACAAACTCATGTGTTTCCACTTTCTCATTCTAACTGTTCTTAACTGCTCTCAAGAAGAATAAATTAGGGATTCTTCATAAATATTTCAATCTTTCCTTTGCAGGGAAGAACCAAAGGCTTGATTGTGTTATATGACTATCCCCAACAGTATTTATTTCAATCATCTTTGATTTCTCAACATTAATTTTATAGCTAATGACGCATCCAAATCTCTATACTAATTGGAATAGCCTATGTGTAACCCTACTCAAACTTGTTAGGGTTAATATAATGTTGCTTGCATACAGCAATGTCTTTTTCCCCTAGTTCCCTATTTATACCCCTCTACTTTCTAAACTCTGATTTTTTTCTGACAGAGGTTCAAGGAAGGTAGCAAAAAGTAGAGGTGAGAGTAGGCATCCTTGCCTTACACCCCTAGTGAAATGAATTACCTATAATAAACCTGTTCTAATTTTGGCCCACACAGTTACTCCAGAAAATACTGTTTTCAGTAGTTCAACCAACTGAAAATGAATCCCAATCTTTAGCATTACGTCAAACAAGAAAGTCTACCTAACTACATCAAAGGCTTTCAGCTCATCCAGTCCAATAATGGATACCTGCCTCCCACCTCTGTAGAAGTCACAGATAACCATCAGTGTTCACAATATATTAGCAAAAGTCCTTCTTTCCCCAATAAAACTACACTAGTCTACATGGATTGTTTTAGGCAATACCTTAGCTACTGTGGTTACAAGAATAGTCATAAAGACAGGGTTCAAAACTGTATTAGGTCTATTACTTGAATCCCTTAAATTCCTACAGTCTTTGGGAACTGCCACTATTATGCCTTCCTTCCATGCCTCAATTTTTTTTCTTTGCTCGAAGATATAATTCACTAATTTCTCCCACATCTTTAAAAATCCCCTCGCCCTAAGCTTCCACACTTCTATGGGGATTCTAGAGCACCCCTGCTCTTTTTTATTCATTGCACATATTACCTCAACATCAGGAAATTTTGCCTGCAGTTCCTCCATCCACTCCTCTTCGATTTCAGGCAAAGCAAACCCTCATAAAAAACATATGCCTACTCCTCCTAAACCTTTCTGATCCATCTCTGACCTGTCCATCTGCAGAATAGGCTTCAAAATTTTCCAATCTTTATTTCCCAGATGATGCAACTCCCCCACTGACTTGGTTATTCTATTCTCCTCTCTAAGTTTTTTGCTGCCTTAAATGACCCACAAGCACCCTCTTTGCTCTTGGAGAATTAGAAAAGGAAATGACCATTATCAAATTTTGCTGCAGTCAGATTTTTCCAACCTCCATTTCCTGCAAACTTCCCTTCTGCTATAATTTATAATCACCGTCAGCTCACCATGCCTAGCCTTTGGGTCTTCCATGTGCTTTTTATGGATGTAGGTCTGAACCTCATCTTTCAATGCTTTTCATCCCTCCCATTTTTCCACAACACCATTTATTAAATTATGTAAAAAGAGTTCTATTTGTCTAGCTATCAAATTTCTAAACTCCTTTTTCTGCAAAATAGAGAGAGATGTAAACCTCCAATGTCTTTCCAAAGTCTCCCTTAAACCCAGGACTAAGGTTATTTCCAAAAAATGTTGTCTCAGAAACAATCAATGGTCCTGCTTTAACTTTTTTATTATCCTGCTTTGCATAATATTGCCTGTTTTTCCATGCAGTGGTTAAACTGTAAGTTGGAGATTAGACAGCATGAGTTCTTCTATAACAAGAGATAGTCAAATTTGAGCCAGACTGAAAATAAATATTTCTAAAGCTGTTTTAAATAAACTTTTTAAATTTCTCTGTGCAGCAGTGTGTGTCTTCACAGTATATCTGTTAATCTGTGTGTTTTTGTTTACTTTCAGTACAAAATATTGTTTCATTAAAAAAAGCTGGCTGGTTAATGAAGCATTTAAGGATATTAAACAAGATCTGGTGAAATAAAACTGCTGGCTTACACTACGTGAAGAGAGAAAATTTTGCCACAGCTGCCATAAACTAAAGCAAAGGTCTAAAAATGTAAAGATGAAAACCGCATGATAAAATCAAAAAACAAGGATAACATTTGATAACTTCCAAACGTGTAAATGCTTTCCTTCATGAAGAACATATGAACTTCATTAGACTAAACATAAAATGAAACATCCTTTCTTAAATACTAGAAAATATATGACATCAGAAAATTCTCAACCATTCACTTTCAGTAATGTACTTGTCTCATAAACTCACTCCCTCAAACATTGTAGAAATTTAAATTTAAAAAATAAGCAATGTTTACATTTCCATTTAAATCAAGTATATGAAAAACATTCTCTAAAAGTTCCTTCCTTTCTGAAATCTCATTTACTTCACTATCCCTTTTATCTAGTACAATTTTTTCAAGTTCAAAGAAGTAAAGCTTTTAAAACTGTGATATCATGTACTGTGTTTATATAAAGCATTTCATAAATCTTTATTTTTGAGTGCTATTTTTGTGTTCTGCTTTTCAATTTCCTCAAAGTTTTCCCTATATAAAACGAATCATATGTGGTATACTGAGCGGGATAAACACCCCTCACAACCACAAAACTAGACGCCCCAGTGTAAAGGTTCATTACATGCAGAATGTTATAGAGTGTTTGAGCAAAACATAAATGTCCCACATATCTTTTTAGTGTTCTTCTGATTCACCACTTAAGCCTCTAACACATTTTTGTATGCTCCTAGCCCTATTGTCAGTAAATGTAGGACCTTTACTCACCCATTCTTTTAAAATTTCACTTCCTCTTAAAAATCCCAATGCCAGCATACTGTATGGTACTGAGTTAAATGGACAAGAAAATCCACACACTTGGCAGTGAAACTTAGCAAAAGTAATAATAAAAGTATCCTAAGGTGAACAATTGTCCAGAAAAGAATAAGAACTCTAGGGGTGCCTGATAACTAAAGGGAGGAGGAATGAGAACAAAAAAAAAATGCAGTAAAACAAAAGAAGATAAATGACGTGCAAGAGCGGGAGAAGTAACAGAAGGCCCCTGGAATGCAACAGGAAAAGTCAAGCACAGGGAACCAGAAGAAATGGCTGAGACAGAAGAAAGTTTGATAAAGTGTTCATTGAAGTTATAAGAGTGAGCAACATGCTTTTAGAAGATGTGCAGAAGGCCCAAGAGGACAGAGGAAATACAGACTACTCCCTCAACATAGTTAGATAAAACTGAGGGGATGAAAAAAGATGGACTGTGAACATATAGCAAGGGTGGCAGAAACCAACATCATGAGGAAGAAAGGAGGGAAAAGCTGATGAAGTTGGAAAACCGAGATGTGAAAACTTGAAATTTAGCAACAACCTAAAGGAGTGGAGGCAAAAGCCTGTAAAAGTAATATGTAGTCAGAGATGAATAAATGGACTGGTATACCCTAGAAGACCATCATACTGGACAGAATACACAGGGTTCATAGGTAGGTACTAGGCTATCGGCCCAAGGGCCTATGTAAGCCTAGCCAACAAGGTTCCCTGGCTTACGCCACCCAAGAAAGTTATTTTCCTGTGCCACTGTCCAGCAGAGACACAGAAATGATCCCCGGGGTGTATTTCCTATTTCCCATCCACTCATCAAGATTTTTCTTGAAGAGTGCTAATGAAGAAATTTGCTTGACATAGATGGGTAGCCTGTTCCAAAGTATGGGAAGTCTCTGAGACAGGAATCTATCACTCCAGCATGTCCTGTTTATTGTGGTGACAAGGTTTAGGTCTCTAGAGCGTGTAGCTCGGACGGATTGGGATTTCTTTAGGTGTAGCATTTCCAACAGCTCTGGGTTTGACATAGCTTTATATGTTAGGCATAGATCACCTCGGAGTAGGTGATATGCTACAGAGTAAAGCTGGAGTTTTTTGAGGCGGTCAGTGTAAGACATTTGTTTGAGGCCAGTAATCCTCTTTGTGAGGTACTTCTGTGGCCTTTCCAGCTGCTGCAGATGTCTTGTGAGGTACATTCCAAAAGAGGCGTTGTACTCTATAATGGGTCTAATGAGTGTCGAGTAGAGGGGAACAATTACCTCTTTTTTACAGGATGAGAACCCTTTTATGATGAGGTGTGCCACATAGAAGGACTTCCTGACTATTGTGGCGATGTGGCTATCAAAGGAGAGACTACTGTCCATCTGGGTCCCAAGGTCTCTTATCACGCATTCGGTGTTAAGTAGATTGCTGCCTATGTGGTAGTTCATGGGTACAGACTTTTTACCAAAGGGGATGACACTGCACTTTTTGGCATTGAGCTTGAGGCCATGGCTCTGACACCAGGCATCTGTCTCAGCGAGGCACTTCTCTAGGATGTCCACATCATTTGGGGACTTGACTATGGCTCCTAGTTTGCAGTCATCTGCGAACTTGGTTAGCCAGAGGCCTTCTGTGTTAGCCTGTACTTCAGAGAAGTAGATACCAAACAGGAGAAGTCCCGGGATGGAACCCTGTGGTGCTCCACTTGTCCCTGCTTTGAGGTCAGATTTGGAGTCTGCAACTTTTACAGTGTGGGTTCTGTCAGAGAGCCAGTTGGCAACCCATCTTGTGACGTAGGGATTTATACCTAGTTTAGTGAGTTTAGCTATAATTCCGGAATGGGGGATGGTGTCAAAAGCCTTGGCGAGGTCAAGATAGGCTGTGTGAACCACCTTACCCTCATATACGGCTTTAGTGACTGCCTCAAATAAGTCGATCAGGTTCAGGAGGAATGATCTGCCTTTCACAAACACGAACAGGGTGGGATCCAGAGTTTGGAGGTTACCAATGTCTTTGTTTATGAGTTCCATGATGATACGTTCCATGGCGTGCAGACCAGGCTCATCAGGCTAATAGGTAGATAGTTCCCGGGATCAGTGGTGGCTCCCCCTTTGTGGAGTGGGATAACTGTTGCTGTGCGCCATTCAGTGGACACAAAGCCTGATGCGAGGCTATTATTGAACATGGTGTTTAAGTGGGGAGCCAGTTCGTTCTGAAGTTCATGTAAAACGCAGCCTGGGATGTTGTCCGGTCCCATGGATACTGTGTTTTGGCATTAGAGAGTGCAGCTTTTACCTGCATAGATGTGATTACAGGGAGTCTGCATTCTTCCTGTATAGATATGGGCCCTTTAGGGGGTGGGAGGGGGGGTAAAGTTAGCACTGAACCTATCTGCCAGGATGTTGGCGATATCAGTTGGTTCTGTAATTTTCGTGCCTTTGTGCTGTACCTCAGAGCAGATCTGGGTGTTGCCATCGAGATTCTTCACATAGCTATAGAATGCTTTGCGGTTGTCCTTAGAATTAGTGGCGATTTTGTTTTCATAGCTAGCTTTGGAGGATCTTATAAGGGATCTCAGCTTCTTGCTGAGGCTGACCAGGGAGCTCCTCCACTCATGGGATTTTACTCTTTTTTGCAAGTTTCTTCCTTTTGTTGTACAGTTTGTTTATGGCAGGGGACCACCAGACTGGCTTCCGTTTTTTGGAGGATAACGTCTTGGTTCTGTTTGGGATAGCACAATACATGCACTCGTGTAAGTGCTTATAGAGTGCATTTGTGTAGGATTCAGCAGTTGCATGGGTGTCATGAAGTTCACCACTTCTGTCTTAAGAAGCATGAAGTTGGCTTTGGAGAAATGTTTTACCGTGGTTATCTTAATGGGGGGGGGGGGGGGGATGTGGATATCAAGGGTGATTAGCTTATGGTCGGATTGGACCAACGAGGAGTTGACTTCAGGTGTGGAACACTGGTCACTCATGTTGGTAATGACTAGGTCTAGGATATTGTTGCTCCTGGTGCATATGCCATTAGGAAGATTACTGTAATTTTCAAGAACAATTCTAGTGAAAATCCAGAACCACAAGATGAAGGAGCAACTACTTACCAAACTTTGGTAGGAAAGGAAATCCCAACTGCTGGACAGAAGAGAGTATACACTGATCAAGACCATCTGGTAGGAAAGAGAAGGAAAATAAGTACGTTTATAACACTGTTTAGAGAATGCAGAAATTTGAAGTTGGAATTTAAGTTGGTATACTCAACAGTGTCCAAGGTAGCAGCAATGGAACTTAAAAAAATAAATCAGCAAGCTCCTTGCACAGTATAAATCAATTTAAAAGAAGATATGGTGGGAGAAGGAGACAGAGGAAGGACAGAGAGAGAGAGAGAGAGAGAGAGAGCTAGCCTGCAAAACTATTTCTATTCTTCTTCCAAAATATGCTGGAGAGACATTGAGAGATGGGAAGCAATACTAGAAAAATAAGAGACAGGACGAAAGCATAGTGCAAGGAGATATCCTTGCAGATATTACAGGAAGAGCAGCCCAAGCAAGACTGACAGAGAGAGGGAGAGAGAAAAACTAGATACTCTATCAGAGAATACTGTGACTGGCACAATGTTTAGTGTACTGACTTAATACCTGGCCGACCTTCAAATATGTAAAGGGCTAATTTTTATTTTGTTAAAATACATTTAAGTGTGTGGGGGGATCCAACGATATGCAAAGGCACTGAATGTTTAACTGTGAATTAATAATTCTGTGGTTATAATAAAATTTAAAGACAGTGCATGTGGAAAAATGAAGATGTATCAGCCAATTAGCTCACTGCAAAATGTCATGATGCTCCAAGCAACTGAGAAGCAATCATGGTGAGAGCAATAACATGGACTGGGGTACAGTGTGTAAAAAAAATAGTTTGTATTCAAAGTTGATTTATTATTACTCTATGATAAGAGGGAGGATAAAGCTTAACATGGAAAAAATAAACTACTCAGTTACTGGTTTAACTGAAGTAAAACAAAGTAATATCCTGCACATAAAACACTAAATAAGCTCAGTCTTCCTCATTACTTAGAGGAAAACAGTTTTTGTACTTACTTTTCTCACTGGCTTAGAGAAAAATAGCTCTTGTACTCACTTTCCTCACTTATCTAGAGGAAAATAGTTTTTTATTCAGGCATGTCCAAGGGTCAGCTCCCAGTGTTCTCTCCTGTCTACCAGATGAATCTGGGCATCTTGAGGCAATGCAGAAATTGCCTCATGTACACATACAACCCTCTCCTCCTACCACCCAACACTACAACCTGTGAGAGATGCACTTATCTAGCCAACCTGGAAGTAAAGCTCTCTCCAACCAAGACTGAACTTGACAGTCATGAGGAGAAGGTAAACATTTGCACCACACCACACTCATCAAATAGTCTCAATAAATCTAAACCACCAAAATCCACACATAGTAACACAAAAACGTTTGTGGAGGCACTCAATAATAATCTGTCTAAGCAATAGAGACCTCCAAAGCAGAAATGCAAGCAACCTCCATCCCCCAACACAACCCAAATGACACAAAGCTCACAGACTCAGTGTGCCACTCAACCACAGCCAATAAGGCAAAACAACGTACTCAACACACTAGTCATAGGTGACTCTATAGTCAGGCACACTGATGTCCCACTCACCAGGCTAAACAAGGAGAAGGTTACTGTCAGCTGCCTGTCGGGTGCCAGGATCCGCCACATAACACACGCACTCAGGTCACTCCACAACAAATACAAATATGACTCTGTCATTGTCCACGTTGGTGTGAATGACCTGAGATGTACCTCCCTGGACTGCATGAAAAGAGACATGGAAGAGCTCTCCGATCTTGTAGCTCAGGCAGGTATGACCCTAGCCCTGAGTAGCATACTGCCATCGCCCAAAATGATACCGCAGTACAAGGACAAAATGATTGACTTCAACAACTGGCTAAGCTTCTGATGTCATTCTTCTTCAACCTAGAACATCACCACACTTATACTTCCTCCTACAACTTCTCACTACTATCCCTCCTACTCAGCTAATATGTACAAGCGCACCATGCCTATACTCACTACATGCACACTCCTTGCATACATCACATCTTACCAAACCTCCACCATTCCTGCACTCAACCACTACCACTGTACCGCCACACACACCACCACTCATATCCCACCTCTACTCTACTACTCTCTCATCAGGTCAACAACCTTCCCAATACACCCTCTATATAGACTACAGACCACAATACCTAAACTAAAAACAACCCCACAACCTAACATAACCCTACCACCATACCTATTGCCCACAGAACACAATCAAAAAACTTCCCTTATAAGCAAGCATATACAGAAATTGATAAAACTAATAATCTCATCCATATCCAACCTAGTACTCAGTGGAGATATCCATCCTAATCCTGGTCCCTCTATCTCCAAACCCTCCCCTCATAATCAGACTACAAACCACATCTCCCAAATCACAGCCAATAGAAAGCCAACGACCTCCTTCTGATAAGCCTAAATATTAGAAGTATTTGCAACAAGGTGCATGAATTCCATGCCACCATAGACTTCTACTCCCCTGATGTAGTGATCCTTAAAGAACATTACTAATGAGCAAATCCTCCCTACTGGTTACAATATACAAAGAGTAGACCGATTAAACAAAAAAGGAGGTGGTATAGCTATAATATTTAAGCAGCATCTAGACATCCAGACCTTAAAGTTAGCAGCTCCCTAAATAGGTAACGAAGAAATCATATATACCAACCTTAAAATAAACCAAAATAAAACCCTAAACATAATAGGCTGCTACTTCCCACCTGGCCACAACATCCCTCCACTTGAAAACCTCCTCAGCTGGACTACCCACCACCTACCCCAAGAAACTTTAATTCTAGGAGACTTCAACACTGACTGGCAATCATGCTCTAGCAACCACCCAACCCATCATGTAAATCTTCATGGCTTCACCCAACTAGTTCAGTCACCTACTAGGATAAATAACTCCAACAAATACACTACCGTTGATTGGATACTAGTCAATAAGAGCCCCCAGTCATATATAGCAGGCTGCTTATCTGACAGCCTCAGTGATCACTCCCCAACCTTCTTACTAAGAAAACACCTTTATAAAGCAAAACCCATCATATACCGTCAAATACGCAAAAAAACTAACTTAAACCCTCTCTCATTCAGCTCATCCCTAAAAGACTGTAACTGGCAACCTCTAGAATACCTCAAACAAGATGACGCAGTTGACTACTTTAATAAAACATTCCTAAGCATCCTTAATCACCACGCCCCCATAAGACGTTCCCGAACTAGAGCCCAACAATCCCCATGGCTACAAAAAAACACGAAGTCAGAAATGAAAAACAGGGATAAAGCGTGGGACAACTGGCGCAAAACCAAAACCCCCTTTACTAGGCAAAAATTCCTAGAACTACGCAATAGAACCAAAAAGCTTATAAAACAGGACAAAATCCAATACCACCAGTCTGCCCTTACCTCCTCCCAACATAACCCCAAACAATTCTGGTCCTCAATAAACTCCATCCTCCACCCAGGTAAAGTAAGTACACCCACTCCTAACTTAACTCACTCCTCCAAAAATATTACTATCTCTTTCAACAATCACTTCACAAAAAACATACTATCACTAGCTGAACAACACAACCACCCCCATAAACCCACACCATCAACTAGAACTAACAATCTCCCAACTAGCTTCTCTTTCTCTCCTGTTCCAACCTCCAAAACAAAACAACTACTAACTAAACTTAAAACCACCAGATTAGCAGCAGACAACCTCCCAGGTGAATACATTCAACTTGCAGCTGATGCTCTAGCCAACCCAGTATTACTCTTGATTAACAGATCTCTGTCAGAAAGTTATGTTCCTACACTATGGAAAGTCTCTCACATAATTCCCCTACACAAAGGAGGCCCCTCCACAGATCTAACCAATTACCGCCCCATAGCTATTCTCTCGCCACTCTCCAAAATACTAGAGAGATGCATTCATTCTCAAGTCTCAGATCACCTCCTTGCTAACAACCTTCTCTCCAACACACAACACGGTTTCCGACGTAACCATAGCACCACCACCGCCTTACTCTCTTTCTCTAACACTATCCTACAAAATATTAATGCAGGTTCTCTCTCCTCAGCTACCTTCCTAGACCTCTCTAAAGCTTTCAACATGGTCCCACACAAACAACTCATCTCTCTTCTCAATAACCTATCCTTCTCTCAATCAGTCATCAACTGGTTTCAGAGTTACCTATCTGACCGCCAACAAGCAGTTGTTTGGCAGGACAACCTATCCCCCCAACTACCAGTCTCCATATGAGTTCCACAAGCGTCCATCCTGGGACCCCTACTCTTCTCTATTTTCACCAATAATCTAGCCTCAGCCACAACACATGGCACACTCATACAATCCGCAGATGACTCAACCATCATCTGCACAGCCCACTCCCTACCAGAATTGCAAAAAGTCACACAGGAAGCATTTTCTTCTATTGAAACATGGTTATCCGATGCCCAACTAATACTCAACCCAAACAAAACAAAATTACTAATCTTCCAACCCACCAAACTTACCCTAGACAGCTCTCACTTTAACATCACAGCAAAAACACCACCACCATCAATCCTACAGAACACACCAAATTACTAGGAGTAGAAATAGACAATAAACTGAACTTCGACATTCACATTTCCATGACCACTAAAAAAGTGCACAAAAAACTAGGAGCATTATATAGAAATCAGCAACTACTTACCAATGCAGCTAAATTTTCGGTAGCAAATTCTCATCTTATCTCTACCCTACTTTACGCCTCTCCAATATTTGCTAACCTTAGACAATGTGATCTAAATAAGCTCGAAACCTGCTACAACAAAATTGCCAAATTCGCCACAGGGGCTTCCTACCGTACTCACCACTGTCTCTCACTAGCAGAACTGGGCTGGCTAGAGCTCCCCCACCTCCTTCAATGGTACCAACTCACACTCGCCCACAAACTAATAAACCAACAACTAAAAGTCCCATCCCTCCAGAATCTACTCCAACCCTACATAACCACGAGACCACTAAGATCCAGCCACAAAAACCTCCTACAGGTCACAAGAGCCATTAAGTCTGCTGGAGAAGCATTATTCTCCTGCACTATAGCCAAACTCTGGAACTCCCTCCCATCCTCAATTACCTCTGTAACTTCCTGCACCCACTTTAAATCCTTACTAAAATCACACTTCAAAACTTGCCAGATATGCCCTTGCAACCCCCCCCCAATACCATCCACTCCCCCCACCCACTACCTCTCTCAGCCCCCTATCAACAACCTACTCTTAGCAAGCTTGGCTACTCATGTTCCCAGCTACCTACAACATAATACTAACTTCTTGTAGCAACAACTGCCAATGGCTGTTATGTACCTCAAAAACAGATTGTACCAATTGTTCACTGATGAATCTCAACTACATTTGTAACCATGTTTAGTATATGTCACCATATTTTAAAATTGTACTATGTTCTACAGCTGTTTTATACCTGTTTCCTTCTTGTCTTGCGTCCTTAACTGGACTAATGTCTATATTTAAATGCTATGTTTTTTTAACTGTATAATGCAAATAATACTTAAAGTGGAGCTTTTCTCCCAGGGTCTCTGCTGAAAACGGACCTGTGTCCAGTCGGACTCTACCGGTCAACAAATGGAAATAAATAAATAGATAAATAATTCTAAGGGGATCCAGTATCTGTCTGCTTGGGATGACATGGTCGACAGACCACGATGCTTTGCCACCTGTCGCCCCTGGGATTCCGAATACTGGCTAAGGCTCTTGCTGCCCCTATAGTGCCTTTTTTAGGTAGGGTTCAAATAACAAATTCACCACCATAACAGTAACAGGCAAGCAAAAACTGAGGGTAATGCTACTCAATGCTAGAAGTCTAAATCTCAAAATGCACTCACTCGAGGCACTCCTTAAAATGGAGAACATCGATATCTGTGCAGTGACTGAGACCTGGTTCAAGGCTCAAGAGAGCACCCCTGCACCACCAGGCTATAACTCATACCACACTTTTTAGCCATGTAACCTGGACCGAAACACCAAAGGCAGAGGTGTGTTCATATTGATTAAGGATATCCACACCTCCAGGCTAGTTGCTTAGCATAATGCATCCAAGATTATCCAAATGCCAACTAACTCTGGGCAAAACTGCAATCCAAATTGTAGCTTGCTACAGATCCCCCACCATGCCCCAGGATTCCCACTCCTCTTTTCTTGATGTACTAGAAAATATTAGGGTTCAACCAAACACCCTAATAATGGGCGACTTCAACTACCCCACCATTAACCGGGAAAACTACTCATGTACCAACTCCTTAGCTCAACGCTTTCTGGAATTCATAAATTCCAATGCCCTAGATCAACCTATCCACACCCCCCCAGGGACAACAATATCCTAGAACTAGTCATTACCAACATGAGTGACTGGTGTTCCACACCTGAAGTCAACTCCTTTTTGGTCTGATCCGACCATAAGCTAATCACCCTTGATATCCACATACCGCCCCCACCCTCCATTAAGGAAACCACAGTAAAAAAATTTTGCAAAGCCAACTTCATGCTTCTTAAGACAGAAGTGGTGAGCTTCATGACACGCATGCAGATGGACAATACAGTTACAACTGCTGAATCCTACACAAATGCACTCTATAAGCACTTACACGAGTGCATGGATCGTGCTATCCCAAACAGAACAAAGATGCTATCCTCCAAAAAAGGAAGCCAATCTGGTGGTCCTCTGCCATAAACAAACTGTACAACAGAAGGAAGAAACTGTTGCAAAAGAGAGTAAAATCCCATGAGTGGAGGAGCTCCCTGGTCAGCCTCAGTAAGAAGCTGAGATCCCTTATAAGATCCTCCAAAGCTAGCTACGAAAACAAAATCTCCACTAATTCCAAGGACAACCACAAAGCATTCTATAGCTATGTCAAGAATCTCGATGGCAACACCCACATCTGCTCTGAGTTACAGCACAAAGGCACGAAAATTACAGAACCAACTGATATTGCCAACATCCTGGCAGATAGGTTCAGTGCTAACTTTACCCCACTCTCACCACCTATAGGGCCCATATCTATACAGGAAGAATGCAGAGTCCCTGTAATCACAACTATGCAGGTAAAAGCTGCACTCTCTAAAGCCAAAAACACAGCATCCATGGGACCGGACAACATCCCAGGCTGCATTTTACACGAACTTCAGAACGAACTGGCTCCCCACTTAAGCACCATGTTCAATAATAGCCTCGCATCAGGCTTTGTGCTCACTGAAAAGCGCACAGCAACAGTTATCCCACTCCACAAAGGGGGAGCCACCACTGATCCCGGGAACTATCAACCTATTAGCCTGACGAGCCTGGTCTTCAAGGCCATGGAACGTATCATCATGGAACTCATAAACAAAGACAATGGCAACCTCCAAACTCTGGATCCCACCCAGTTCAGGTTTGTGAAAGGCAGATCATGCCTCCTGAACCTGATCGACTTCTTTGATGCAGTCACCAAAGCCGTAGATGAGGGTAAGGTGGTTCACACAGCCTATCTTGACATCGCCAAGGTTTTCAACACCATCCCCCATTCTGGAATTATAGCTAAACTCACTAAACTAGGTATAAATCCCTACATCACAAGATGGGTTGCCAACTGGCTCAATGACAGAACCCACACTGTAAAAGTTGCAGGCTCCAAATCTGACCTCAAAGCAGTGACAAGTGGAGTACCACAAGGTTCCGTCCTTGGACCTCTCCTGTTTGGTATCTACTTCTCTGAAGTACAGGCTAACACAGAAGGCCTCTGGCTAACGAAGTTCGCAGATGACTGCAAACTAGGAGACATAGTCAAGTCCCCAAATGATGTGGACATCCTACAGAAGGGCCTCACTGAGACAGATTCCTGGTGTCAGAGCCATGGCCTCAAGCTCAATGCCAAAAAGTGCAGTGTCATCCCCTTTTGGTAAAAACTCTGTACCCATGAACTACCACATAGGCAGCAATCTACTTAACACCGAATGCGTGATAAGAGACCTTGGGACCCAGGTGGACAGTAGTCTCTCCTTTGATAGCCACATCGCCACAATAGTCAGGAAGTCCTTCTATGTGGCACACCTCATCATAAAAGGGTTCTCATCCTGTAAAACAGAGGTCATTGTTCCCCTCTACTCAACACTCATTAGACCCATTATAGAGTACAACGCCCCTTTTGGAATGTAACTCACAAGACATCTGCAGCAGCTGGAAAGGTCACAGAAGTACCTCAGAAAGAGGATTACTGGCCTCAAACAAATGCCCTACACTGACCGCCTCAAAAAACTCCAGCTTTACTCCATAGCATATCGCCTACTCCGAGGTGATCTCTGCCTAACATATAAAGCTATGTCAAACCCAAAGCTGTTGGACATGCTACACCTAAAGAAATCTCAATCCCTCCGAACTACATGCTCTAGGGACCTAAACCTTGCCACCACAATAAACAGGACATGCTGGAGGGATAGATTCCTGTCCCAGAGACTTCCCATACTCTGGAACAGGCTACCCATCTATGTCAAGCAAAGTTCTTCATTAGCACTCTTCAAGAAAAATATTGATGAGTGGATGGGAAATAGGAAATACACCCCGGGGATCACTTCTGTGTCTCTGCTCGACAGTGGCACAGGAAAATAACTATCTTGGGTGGCGTAAGCCAGGGAACCTTGTTGGCTAGGCTTACGTAGGCCCTTGGGCCGATAGCCTAGTACCCACCTATGAACACATAAGATCACATCTATCCCTGAACTGTTAAATGACTTAAAGGATTTTTGATCTTATGTTCTATGTGAATGAATAAAGAACAAGAACAACAGTTTTGTGCTAATCCAGTCATGTAAATTAAAAACAAAACTGCAACCTGGACAATATAAAGACCAAAAGGTCAGATATTTCACATTTATTTTGTTTCAGTAACAGGGACCTTATACTGCAAAATGTTTAATTACTTTAGTTCAAGCTCATACTTGACACTCACTTCACATGCATACTCATTCCTCTTTTCACAGGAAATCTAGGCTGCAGTGAATGACAGAACACAAATGATGTACAGCAAAGGGAGTAATAAGAAACTGAAAGAAAAGGAAACAAAGGAAAAAGTAAGGGGGGAGGGGAACAATAAAGCAAGTAAAATTGTAAGAAAAGAATACATTTAAAGAGAGGGGAGAAGATCACCTAAAAATAGTGGAGAGAATAAAAGGATAAAGTCTAAGACAAGGTCTGGTAAGGATAGTGAAGAAAATTAGAAAAAAGGAACAGTGGAAAGAAAAATGGAAGAAAAATGTATGTGTGTGTGTGGGGGGGGGGGTGAGGGGGTGGCATTGCGGAAGAATTTAACAATCAGGAGTGAGTGCCAGCAGTGAGCATAGCTCATTGTGAGGAGAAAGGAAGATGTTCTGGAGAAAAGGTATATGTGTGTGTGTGTGTACACACACACACACACACACACACACACACACACACACACACACACACACACACACACAGCAATGTACATTCTTCAAAATGTTTTTAATAGCTCAATGTAAAAATGGAAATAAAAAGCAGTCAAGACAGGCTGCACAAAATAAAGAGCAGGGTCTGATGACTACATGAAAGAAAATGACAGAGAAATAAGGATGAGAATAAGAGCAGGAAGTTCATAGAAAAGAAAGTTAATTATAGTGACCTGGAATGCAAATGCACTTCAGGGAAAAATAAATATCAAAAGGTATTGTAATCTAAATAAAAGGAGTGAGAGAGAGGTAATAATGCTAAATGAAACACACCTTACCAAGAATGAACATGAAGATTTGATTAGAAAAGCGTTTATGCACATGCCACAGAAGGAATGAAAAGAAGGGTGATAATATTGATTAGAAAAGGGACGCTTCTGCAAGTGTTAGAGACAAAATAGACTACAACCAATTATATGTATTAATAACAGGATACAAGGGTGCCAAAGGATAACAATGGAAAATGTTTATATCCATAACAAGGAAAAGAAAGGACAGTTAAAACACATAAAGGCAGTGGAGTATATTCAAGGGATAAGAGTGCTGGGAAGTGGGGGGGGGGTGGCATATAACAACTTCAAAAGATGATGTAAGTTGGGATATCTCACAACCTCTTAGGGCAAGAAATCGGGACAAAGCGTGACAAAATGGGTGGGAGAGGGACACAGACAAAAGCGCAAAAAATGGGACAGATTTTAAATACTGCTTTTATAAACTTAGAAAGTTGGTAAAGTAACACGGTTTATGTTAACATACATTTTATGAATAATTTGAAATCTAAAACTCAAATGTATCATTTAGTGACTTCAGTTCTCAGATCATCCCAGTGATTTGTCAGAAAACCACAAATTTTATGAGGAAAAGACCAAAATATGAGGCACATATCTGGACATTCTGTGAAAATCTCAACAGTTGAGAGGCAGAAGTGGAGGGCCCTTACAGTAAGAGTAGAGGTTGAGGGTAGTATACTGAGGAATTTAATGAAGGTATATGGTTTGAAACATGTAGAAGGAAACAAGCACGGAAACATAAAATATACAATATAGGACACAACTGGGACGAGATACATTTTATGTCACAAGGGATAAAGAAGTTATGAACTCACCATAACATTCCATCTGTGTTGTCTATTTTCATTCTTCCTCAATATATGGGTTTGGATCTGATCCTCAAATCCAACTCGCCTGCTGTTTCACAGCTAGTGGATACTACAAGCTCTTGAGCTTCTCTCTTACCCACAATGCTGTAGTCCCCCCTCATTCACCAGATCTTGTTTTCAGTTTCTTACTGTATGATGCAGTGAAATTTTAGCTTTAATATGGAAAGTCACTATCTGGAGCACAAATAGAATGAACTTTGGTTCCTACAATACTCTCCCAGAAGTTATCAAAAGAAACAGGGTAGGGGGCTGGAGGGAGGGGAGTTGAGGAAAAATGAAAATGGACAACACAGATGGAACGTTAAGTTGAGTACATAACTTTATTATCTGATGATGTTAATTATCATTCTTTCCACAACATATGGGGCAGAGTCGCCAGCTATATGAATCCCGGGTGGACTCTAATAGAGGATATTCCCGAGTACTGTTGAGCCAAATACTGTTCTTCCCCTCAAGACCAGATCCAATTTCTAATGAGTAATATAGGTATGAGGGTTAGCCAAGCTGCAGCCACACAAATATCGTCCACGAAAGACCTGGATAAAAAAGTTGCCATGGACCTGGTTGAAAGGCTTTGGCAAGGCCACACCAAACTTTTTGTAGACAATTTTGATAAGGTTACTTTTGAAACTGGCTGACCCAATTTGGTTTATGAAAAGGATACAAACAATTGATCTGATTTCCTAAATTTCTCTGATCTGTGTAGATAGAAGCATAATTGTTTGTGAACATCTAATAAGTGCACAATGTATTCACCTTTGTTTGAAAAATTTGGAAAGAATACAGGGAGGTTAATAGTTTGATTAATGTTAGATCATGACACCACCTTAGGAAGAAAGGAAGGATTGATTCTTAAGGACATCCTATCTGTATGAAAAATTAAACAGAGAGGCTTAGAAGATAAAACTTGAAGTTCTGAAACTCTTCTGGCTGATGTTATGGCTATCAGAAATATATAATTCCAAGTCAAATATTTCAATTCACATTTTCCAGCCAGTTCAAATGCTCTCTAAGTTAGGGCCTGTAACATTAAATTCAGATCCCACTGTGGAGTATGGTCCTTAAAGGGTGGTTTCAGTAGAAAGGTTCCTTTTATAAATGCCTTACAAAGACATGAAGAAGCCAACTTAGAATTATCAACTCCAATATGGAAATTGGAGAGTGCAGCTTACTGAACCTTAACCATAGAAAGACTAACCCCTTCATTAAAAACAGAAGCCAGGAATTCAAGAATTTTAGGTATTTATCACTGAAAAAGGATCAATATCTTGCTGCTGCACCCAAAAGACAAATCTTTTCTATTTGCTCTTCTAAAAGTTTCTAGCGGAAGGTTTGCGGGATTGGCAGACCAGGGAAGAGAGCTTGAGATACCATGTGGTCAGTAGCAGGTCTAGAATTGGATCAAGAATCCAAGGTGGCTGAACTAAATGAAACCAAAAGAAAGGAAACCAAATTTGTCAAGGCCAATAAGGGCAATGAGGATGACCTTGCTCTTCAATCGGGATGCTTTCTGTAGGAATTTGGGGAATAATGGAGTTGGGGGATAAGCATAGAGGAGAACAGGGGGCCAATCATGAAGGAGAGTGTCTCTCGGTGACTCCCCCATTGGGGACTTAGGGCGAACAATCTGGCGCACTCGTTGACCCCATTGACAGAATACAATTTCTGCAATTTTTCTGTTGAAAACCATTCATGAGTTAGTAATATGGACCTGCTCAACTTGTCTGCTAGCACGTTGGATTTCCCTAGTATGCGTGTTGCTATCAGAAAAAGATTGAAAGATATCACCCACTGCCACACTCTCAAAGCTTCTTGACATAAGGGGTAAAATCTTGTTCCTCCTTGTTTATTGATGTACCCTACTACAGACATACTGTCCATTTGAATCACAATACTTCCAGGAAGGAGAGTGTCTTGGAGTGCCTGCAATGCTAAGAGTACTGCCTTCACTTCCAGTACACTGCTATGCATGTCGGCTTCCTCTGGGGACCACATGTCTTGAACAGAGTTCCCCCCTGATGAATCTGGGCATGTTGGAGCAATGCAGCAACTGCCTCATGTACACAGACAACCCTCTCCTCCTACTACTCAACACTACAACGTGTGAGAGATGCACTTACATAGCCAAACTGGAAGCAAAGCTCTCTTCATCCAAGACTGGACTTGACAGTCAAGAGGAGAAGGTAAACACTTGCAGCACACCACACTCATCACATAGTCCCTCAAAACCTACACCATTAAAATAGACACATAGAAACACAAAACACACACCTACATTCGCGGAGGCTCTCAATAAAAATCTCCTCAAGCAACAGAGACCTCCAAAGCAGAAACGCAAGCAACCTCCGCCCTGCCAACACAACACAAATGACACATAACCCACAAACTCAGTCTGTCACTCAACCACAGCCCATAAGGCATAACAACGTACCCAACACTCTACTCATAGGTAACTCTATACTCAGGCACACTGATGTTCCACTCATTAGGCTAAACAAGGAGAAGGTTACTGTCAGCTGCCTGTCAAGTGCCAGGATCTGGCACATAATGCACGCACTCAGGTTACTCCACAACAAGTACAAATATGATTCTGTCACTGTCCATGTTGGTGTGAATGACCTGAGACATACCATCCTGGACTACATGAAAAGAGACATGGAGGAGCTCTTCGATCTTGTCCCAGGCAGGTATGACCCTAGCTCTGAGTAGCATCCTGTCATCACCCAGAATGATACCACAGTACAAGGACAAAATGATTGACTTCAACAATTGGCTAAGTTTCTGGTGTCATTCTAAGGGGATCCAGTATCTGTCTGCCTGGGATGACATGATCTAAAGACCACGATGCTCTGCCAGATATGGACTGCACCTGTCGCCCTTGGCATTCTGGATACTGGCTAAGGCTTCTGCCACCCCATATAGTGCCTTTTTTAGGCAAGGTTCAAAAGACAAATTCACCACTGTAACAGGTACAAGAAAGCAAAATTAGAGGGTAATGCTACTCAATGCTAGAAGTCTAAACCTCAAAATGCATTCACGCGAGGTACTCCTTAAAATGTCATCTGTGCAGTGACAGAGACCTGGTTCAAGGCTCCAGAGAGCACCCCTGCATTACTAGGCTAGAATTCATACCACACCTCTCGGCCACCTAACCTGGACCGAAACACTAAAGGTAGAGAGGTGTCCATATTCATTAACAATACCCACACCTCCAGGTTAGTTGCTCAGCATAATGCATCCAAGATTATCCAAGTGCAACTAACTCTGGGCAAGACCGCAATCCAAATTGTAACTTGCTACAGATCCCCCACCATGCCCCAGGATTCCGACTCCTCATTTCTTGGTACACTGGAAAATATTAGGGTACAACCCAATACCCTCATAATGGGCGATTTCAACTACCACACCATTAATTGGGAAAACTACTCATGTGCCAACGTTTTTGCTCAACGTTTTCTGGAATTCATAAATTCCAACACCTTGGATCAACTTATCCACACCCCCACCAGGGGGAGCAATATCCTAGACCTGGTCATTACCAACATGGGCGACCGATGTTCCACAACAGAGGTCAATTCCTCATTGGTCAGATCCGACCACAAGCTAATCACCCTAGACATCCACATAACGCCCCCACCCCCCATTAGGGAAACCACCGTAAAAAATTTCTCCAAAGCCAACTTCAAGCTTCTTAAGACAGAAGTGGCAAACTTCGTGACACCCATGCAGACGGACAACAGAGGTAAGACTGCTGAATCCTACACAAATGCACTTTATAAACACTTACACGAATGCATGGATCCCTATCCCTAACAGAACCAAGATGCTATCCTCCAAAAAAAGGAAGCCAATCTGGTGGTCCCCTGCCATAAATAAACTCTACAGCAGAAAAAAGAAACTGTTGCAAAAAAGAGTAGAATCTCATGATTGGAGGAACTCCATGGTCAGCCTTAGTAAGAAGCTGAGATCCCTCATAAAATCCTCCAAAGCTAGTTACGAAAACAAAATCGCCACTGATTCTAAAGACAACCATAAAGCATTCTATAGTTATGTCAAGAATCTCAATGGCAACACTCAGATCTGCTCTGAATTACAGCACAATGGCACTAAATATACAGAACCAACTGATATTGCCAATATCCTGGCAGATAGGTTCAGTGCTAACTTTATCCCTCTCTCACCCCCTAAAGGGCCCATCTCTATACCAGAAGAATGCAAAGTTCCTGTAATCACGGATGCACAGGTAAAAACCACACTCTCCAAAGCCAAGAACACAGCATCCATGGGACCTGACAACATCCCAGGCTGCGTTCTACATGAACTATGTTCAAGCATAGCCTCACCACGGGCTTTGTGGCCACTGAATGGCGCACAGCCACCACGGACCCTGGGAACTACCATCCCATTAGCCTAACGAGCCTGGTCTGCAAGGCCATGGAATGTATCATCATGGAACTTATAAACAAAGACATTGGTAATCTCCAAACTCTGGATCTCACCCAGTTCGGGTTTCTAAAAGGCAGATCATGTCTCCTAAACCTGACAGACGTTTTTGAAGCAGTCACCAAAGCCGTAGATGAGGGTAAGGTGGTTCACACAGCCTATCTAGATCTCGCCAAGGCTTTTGACACCGTCCCCCACTCTGGAATTATAGATAAACTCAATAAACTAGGTATAAATCCCTATGTCACAAGATGAGTTGCCAACTGGCTCACTGACAGAACCCACACTGTGAAAGTAGCAGACTCCAAATCCAACTTCAGACCAGTGACAAGTGGAGTACCACAGGGTCCAGTCCTGGGTCCTCTCCTGTTTGGTATCTACTTTTCTGAAGTACAGGCTAACACAGAAGGTCTTTGGCTAATGACGTTCGCAGATGACTGCAAACTAGGAGCCATAATCGAAACTCCTAACGATGTGGACATCCTACAAAAGGGCCTCACTGAGACAGATGCCTGGTGTCAAAGCCATGGCCTCAAGCTCAATGGCAAAAAGTGCATTGTCATCCCCTTTGGTAAAAACTCTGTACCCATGAGCTACCACATAGGTGATAGTCTACTTAACACCGAAAGTGTGATAAGAGACCTTGGGACACAGGTGGACAGTAGTCTCTCCTTTGATAATCACATTGCCACAGTAGTCAGAAAATCCATCTACGAGGCACACCTCATCACAAAAGGTTTCTCATCCAGGAAAAAAGAGGTCACTATTCCCCTCTACTCGTCACTCACTGGACCCATTATATAGTACAACTCCCCTTTTAGTATGTACCTCACAAGACATCTACAACAACTGGAAAGGCCACAGAAATGCCTCACAAAGAGGATTACCGGCCTCAAACAGATTCCCTATGCAGACCATCTCAAAAAACTCCAGCTTTACTCCATCGCATATCGTCTACTCAAAGGCGATCTCTGTCTAACATACAAAGCTATGTCAAACCCAGAGCTGTTGGACATGCTCCACTTAAAGAAAACCCAATCCCTCAGATCTACATGCTCTAGGGACCTAAACCTTGTCACCACAATAAATAGAACATGCTGGAGGGATAGATTCCTGTCTCAGAGACTTCCCATACTCTGGAGCAAACTACCTATCTATATCAAACAAAGCTCCTCATTAGCACTCTTCAAGAAAAATCTTGATGATTGGGTGGGAAATAGGAAAATCACCTTGGGGATCACCTATGGGGCTCTGCTCGACAGGGGCACAGAAAAATAATTTTCTTTGGTGGCGAAAGCCAGGGTAGCTTTTTTGGCTAGGCTTATACAGGCCCTAGGGCCAATAGCCTAGTACCGACCTATGAACCAAGAAATGGCACCCTCCCACCCAAACTGGGAAGCCTCCATGATCACTAAGGCCTTGGGCTGAAGGAGCATGAATGGATGACCATGTAAAATTTGATCTGAGGGAATCCACCACCAAAGGTATTTCTTGCAGGCCTGAGTTATGCTGATCTTGACTGACATAGACGGATGTAGATAGACCACTGGGTAAATAGACCCCAGCATCTGTAAAATCAGTCTGGCTGACATGAATGAGTTTTGAAGAATTTTGTTGACTTGAAGATGAATAGTTTGAACTCTTGACATGGGGAGAGAAGCTGTCATTTACATTGTGTTGAAGAAGGCCCCTATGAACTCCATCGTCTGAGATGGTTGAAGGTGAGATTTGTTGTGAATGACTGTAATTCCTAGATTGGAACAAACCTGGAGTACACAGTCCTGAGCTGCTAACAGCAGATGCTTGGTCGAAGCCGTAATGAGTCTAGATGTGGAAACATCCAGAATCCCTGCAGTTTCAAGTGAGCTGCTACTACTACCATACATTTGGTGAACACCCTGGGGGCTGTATTGAGGCCAAACAGCAATACTCTGAAAGGTAGTGACTGGCTCTCAGCTAAAAGCATAGATATCTCACAGACCATCTGTTCATATTTATGTGACAGTACACGTCCTGTAGATCTATTGAGCATATCCAGTCATCCTTTTGTGGAAAAGGAAAAAATGGAATGAACTGTGACCATCCAGAAAGTACAGTTGTGTACACTTACCATAAATGTAGATGTTCGAGTGTATTCACTGTTGCAGTCATCACATTTGGGTTATCTGCTTGCAGGTAGCCCTCAGCCGGCCTGAATACCAGAGTCTTCGGATTTCTGCGTCGGATGCTGTCACTTCTTCCATGATGTCAGGTCGGCAGGGATATAAAACATGCAGCCGATGCCATTACATCAGTTTTTCTTGCCCCAGATGTCAGGTGCCCCCACAATAGGAAGCAATTATTTGGTATGGAACACCCCCAGCAGAAAGCAAATACACATGATATAATATATGCCAAACAAGGAGGAAAGGTAAAAGTCAAGAGAAGTCAGGGGCCTGGAGGGAGGGTAACCAGGACTGCAACAGTGAATACACTCGAACAACTACATTTAGGGTAAGCGTACACAACTGTACTATGTTCTTCGTATTTCACTGTTGCAGTCATCACATTTGGGTTGATTCCCAAAGCTAAGGAAGGGTGGAGGTAGTTAAAGAGCATTAAGGCTGGCAATAAGGCCCTGTAAGACTGCTGCGGCAAATCCAGCTCTGGATTTAGAAAAGATAGGCAGGTGGTAATGCTTGGTGAAGGTACGTACAGATCTACAGGTTGCAGCTTCCAGGATGTCCCTGGTAGGGACACCTCTGAGAAATGCAGTACAGGTAGATGCAGCCCTGGTGGAATGTGTTCTTATTCCCTGTGGGGTAGGTTTTCCATGGTGTTTGTAGCAGAAATGGATGCAATGTGCTATCCATTTGGAAATGGTTTGATGTGAAATGGCCTTTCCCTCTGCTCCTGCAGCAAAGCTAGCTAGCACTGGTCAGATTTTCTGAGAGGCTTAGTCCTGTCCAAACAGAATGTAAGCTGTCTGTGTATGTCCAGAGAATGCAGTATCCTTTCCCCTTTATTCTGAGGATTAGGGAAAAAAGTAGGCAAATGAATGGACTGGTTTAGAGCCACACTAGAAACCACCTTGGGCATAAAAGATGGATTAGCCCTGAGGGAAACCCTGTCCGCATGGAACATAATGAAGGATTCCACTGCCATGAGGGCCTGCAGTTCAGACACTCTTCTTGCTGAAGTGATGGCTAGAGGTAAAGCTGTTTTCCAAGAAAGGAATTTCAACTCTGCTGTAGCAGCTGGTTCAAAGGGGGGAAGAGTGAGTTTTTCCAATACAAAGTAAAGGTCCCAGGCTGGAGTGGGAGCTCTCCTGGAGGGTCTTAAATTTTTGGCCCCTCTAAGGAATTGTTTTAGCAGGGGATGAGAGAAGAGGGGTGCATCAGTATTATAACGTGCTGATATGGCAGAGGCATTAATCTTAACTGAAGAGAAAGATAGGCCCTTGTGGAGTATTTCTGTTAAATAATCTAGAATATGAGGTAAGCTAGGCACTGTTGTGCCCACCCCCTGAGCCTGGCTCCAGGAACAGTATC
Organism: Protopterus annectens; assembly: GCF_019279795.1. Lineage (NCBI taxonomy): Eukaryota > Metazoa > Chordata > Ceratodontiformes > Protopteridae > Protopterus > Protopterus annectens. The sequence goes on along the minus strand of NC_056748.1, from coordinate 183,005,882 downwards.
TTTTCCACTTTTCTGAATATGATTTTCTAGTACTAGGCCTCCCTGCCTCAAGAAAGACATCCAGCACCTGCTTACTGAGGGTTGCTGGAGGTGAGCTCAGGGAATTAGCCAGGCTGCAAAGTTCAGGGTTTGAAGCTGAGGGTGCAGAATCTGGCCCACCTGTTGGGACAGCAGGGAATGGGTCTGAGGCAGGTGCCAAGGTTGTAGCACTGTCAGACTGCACAAAAAGGGGTACTAGTGCTGGCGTGGCCAGTCTGGTGCAATCAGTATTGTCCTTGGCTTGTCCTGTTTGATCTTTAGTAGAGGCAGAGGGGGAAAGGCATAAACTGAGAGGCTTTCCCAGGAAAAGGACAGGGAAACCACTTTCCAAGCTTGACTGTGGGGAGATCTGGTACAGAATTTGTTCAACTGGTAGTTCCGAGGGAAGGCAAACAGGTCTACCTCTGGTGTCCCCCACTTGTTCCTCAAGAGCTTGAATATTTTGGGTTCCAGTTTCCATTCGTGTGGGTCCATGCGATTTCTGCTTATGTCGTCTGCCAGTGAATTTAGTTTGCCTGGCAGAAATTGAGCTTGTAGGTTCACTTGGTAGCTCAAGGCTGTGTTCCACAGAGCCATGGCTAGTCTGCAGAGTGGGTAGGAATGGGTTTCCCCCTGCTTATGTACGCTTATGTATGGTGTTGTCTGTCTTTACCAATAGTTTTTCTGGAAGAATAAGGTCTTTGAAGGCTGTCAAGAGCATTCTGTACAGCTAACATTTCTTTTTGATTGATATGCAGGTGCATCTGTTTTAGGTTCCCTTTGCCCTGAATGCATTGCCCTGCCATGTGAGCCCCCCCATGCATAATCTGATGCGTCTGTTGTTAGGGTTTGGGTGGCAGGGGTAGAGTGAAGGGGAGTCCCTTGTTATGGTAGCAGGTCTCTGCCCACCAAAGGAGCTCTGCCCTTAGACAAGGAATGACAGGAATCATTGTTTCCAGGTCCAGAGAATGTTGACACCATAGACTTTTCAAATACCATTGAAGTTTCCTCATATGCAGTCTTGCATATGGAATTAACAGAATGCATGAGGCTATGAATCCCAGGGCTTGCAGGACTTCCTTGCAGACAGCTGGATTTTTGTGGCCAGTAGTTTGAAGTAGGTTGTCAAATGAACTTGCTTCTCTGGAGTGAGGAATGACATCTTGGAAGTTGTGTTCAAGCTTGCTCCCAGGAATACAATCTGTTGGCAGGGTAATAGGTGTAATTTCTTCTCATTGATGGTGTACCCCTGTGAAGTTAGAAGTCTCTTTACAAATGCCAGGTGCTGTAATAGCAAGTCCTGACTCTCTGCCTGAATCAGGCAGTCATCCAAGTATGGGTAAATCTAAATATTTCTCTGCCTACAAAATGCAATGGCTGGAGCTAGGCACTTTGTGAATACCTTGGGTGCAGTAGAGAAGCCAAAGGGAAGTGCAGAGAACTGATAGTGCATGGAGCCTGCCCTGAAGCGTAGGTATTTTCTGCAGAATTCCCTTATTGGGATGTGCAGGTAAGCTTCTTTTAAGTCTAGAGTTGCCAGCCAGGCATCCTTGGCTAGCACAGGAAGAAGCTGCTGAAGAGTTAGCATTTTGAATTTTGGAACCACCAGAAAGGTGTTGAGAATAGAAAGGTCCAGGATAGGACGCCAGGAGTTTTCTTTTCTGGGAACCAGGAACAGTCTTGAATAAAAACCATGCCCCCTTTGTTCTGCTGGGACAGGTTGAATAGCCCTGATACTGAGGAGAGAGAGTACTTGTTTTTGGGCCTTCGCCCACTGGTTTCGGGGGAGGTCTGGCCATCCACTTGGGGTTGGGAGTGAGTGGAAGTGGAATCAGAATCTGTATCCTAGGGAAACTAAGTTTAAAACCCATTTGTCTTGAGTAATGAGTTCCCAGTTTTTTGCCTGCAGTGCGAGCTTTCCTCCAAAGGGAGCAAGTGGTTGAGCAAGGCTTGGAAAAGTTAAGGATAAGTCATTGTGCCATTTTTCCATAGGGGGTGGCTTACTATTCTCTGCTTTGGAAGTGGGAACCCCTCACTGCTTAGATCTGTGCATAGCCTGAGTCTGAAGTCTTGGTGGTCTGCTGCTCCTGGGTTTGGACTGAGAAGGCCTGGAAGGGACTGGAAAGGACCAGTTCTTTGAAGGCCAATGCTTACTGAATCTAGGTGGCTGTACTTGTAAGAAATATTTAAAAGTTTGCATAGATTTAGCTTTTTCCTCCATTCTTTTGAGGATTTATTCTGTTTTGTTGACAAAAAGGTGCTCTTGGTTTAAAGGTGCATCCAGTAATTTAGCTTTAACATGATCTGACAAGTTTTGTTCCTTAAGCCTAGCATGCCTTCTAAGTACAGACCCAGTGACAGCAGCCCTGCAAGATGCTTCTAAAGCATCAAAACCACATTGCAAAGTATGTTTACCTACTTGGTCAGCAGAATGCATTAACTCTTGTAAATCTTTGTGTTCAGCACAGTAAGGAATCCACACCTTTTTCTGTTTAATTAATCCCATAATATGCTGCTGATAGTTTAACATATGAAACTGGCAATTTAAAGCCCTAATGGCCAAAGCAGCAGACATATATACCTTCTTACTCCATCTGTCTAAAGCTCTAGAACCCCTATCAGAAGGGGGTAGGATTTTTGACAGTAGTAGCCTTAATGCCTTTTGGTCCTTGGGAAACGGTCTCTGGATCCGCAGTAGGATTCTTGAACAGGAATTTGTGAGAGTCAGGTACTCTGTAGTACATGTCAGATTTCCTGGGAGCTGGAGGCAAAGTGTCTGGGGTAAGGCTGGATTCCAAGAAAACATCATCAACAATCTCCAGAACAGGAGGGATAGCTAGAGGCCTGTGTTGAGGCGGGTTTAAAAATTCCCCAAGTCTCTTTTTGGACTGTGAAAAGTCCTGGCTTTCCCAGCAGAAATGCTTCCTAAGGTATGCAAGGTTTCACCAAAAGAAAAATCTTCTGGAGGGGAAGCAGAGGGAATGGAATCCTCTGCATCAGAATCCTCATAAGTAGATAAGGGTAAATCCTGGTAGTCAGAAGGAAAAGAGATATCAGATTCCTCATCAGAAGAATCAGAAAGAAAATCAGTTCTACGTCTTTTAGAGGGTGAAGGCTGGCTTCCCCTAAGGTCTTCAGCCATTCTAATCATTTGTTTTTGGGGTATATGGGCCTGAGAATGCGCTTTGGTCGCCGGTTTTCTAGGCTTAGTGTGAGCTTTAGGCCTGAGGAATTCGGTATTCTTAGCTTGAAATGAAGTTGTCTGTTTAATATGAAAATTGGTAGGCCTGAATACACCCTCAGAAGCCGGTGCCTACACAGCGGCTCCAGACCCACCCAAGGTAGAGACATCCGCAGATTCCACAGTCGAAGAAGCATCTCGTGGCATACCGGACTCAGAATGGGTCTCAGTAGAGGCCTGCGAATCTGTAGTAGCAGGTATCAGGGGCTGCGAAAGCACCTCACTGAGTACCGGCAGACTGGCAACTAGCTTAATGGTAGCGTTGTCAGCAGTTTTGGACCTATGTGGTCCATCTCTGTCTTTATCCTTGCATTTTTTCTGAAGATCGGTAGTTGGATGGCATAACGAAGCCATTTCGGAGTACGGAGATCAAGAACCAAAGTAATTAGCTACAAAAATAGTTTGGGTGTTGAACAAGGCACAAAACCGACAGCGAGAGACGTCGTGGGCTGGGCCGAAACAGGTGACGCAGTAAGAATGAAAATCTCTATGAGGTATTTGCTTTCCACAGAGAAGACAATTGTTAATTTCTTCTGACATCAGTTAGAAAAAGAAAAAAGGATCCCCAACAGGGTACTTATCTTTTTGAAGACTTCAGGTCTGAAACTCGAAAATGAAAATTTCAGGAGTCGGCCGCCCGGCACTTGCGAACTGCTTCGGGCACCGCACAGCAAGAAAGACTGAGGTAATGGCGTCGGCTGCATGTTTTATACTCCTGATGACCTGACGTCATGGAAGAAGCAACAGCATCCGATGCAGAAATCCAAAGACTCTGGCATTCAGGCCGGCTGAAGGCGACCTGCAGGCAGATAACCCAAATGTGATAACTGCAACAGTGAAACACGAAGAACATCATGGTATGCTGAAATGACTTGTTTAGAATGCCGAGATTGAAAACAGGTTTCCAGTTGCCTGTTTTCTTTGGCACTAAAAAGAATCTTGAGTAAGTTCCAGATCCTTTCTGATCTGGGGGCAGACCTCTTGGATGACTCTTTTTACTAACAGCTTTTGTATTTCCAGAGCTGCTGTTTTCTTCTGAATGGGTGGAACACTGGGAATTTTGTATAGTAATAGAGTAGGTAGGGTAAAGGGAATTATATAACCAGTGGAAATAATCCTCTGCACCATGTATCTTTTGCAATATCCAGCCATGCTCTCTAGTGCAGGGATAAGCGACCCCCAACTACCTCCAGAGGTGGGCAATCAGGCCTCCTTTAAGGAGCACTGATACAGTCTGTCAGAGAAAAAAGCTCTGGACCCTGGTTCTGTGAGCCTCCTCTGCTACGTGGGTGGCATCTCCCATTTGAGCTCCCCCTTCTGCTCCTAGCGGAACTCTCTCCACATGGATCATGGAATGGCCCCTGGGATTTCTTGAACCACATTTTCTGACCACCATGTTGATTCCTTGAAAAGTTTCATTGAGGAGTCAAAAAACATACGCTCACTGCAGACAGGGTTTTACCATCTAGCTTGCACCTGGAGAGTGTGTCTTTCACCTTGGGGCAGAATAACAAATGTCCATCAGAAGGAGCACTGAGGAAGGATGACCTGAAGGCTCCACAAAATCACACAGATGCATCCAGGCATGCCTTCTGATGAAACTGCCTGAACCTGCCACTCTTCAGGCTCTTTCAGCTCATGTGAAATTAGCCTCATGGATGAGTTTGAAATAAAATGAAGGGTCGGCAACTGTGAAGCAATAGAAGACTCTGTCTCAGAAGTACCAGTCCCTGATGAGAGATTTTGACAGTTCCATATCAAATCCCTCTGTAATTTGAAGTGTGCTAAGTAATTCAGAGACCTGAGTGCAAAGGTCGCTGAGGCATACACACTCCTCCCAAACCTGTCCAGCACCCCTGACTCCCTGTTAGGGTGATGAACAGAGGAACTCAGTTCCGCGAGTTCTTTCTTGTTGGCTGCCGCTACAATCATTGCATCCACTGGTACTCCTTTGCTCCAGAATTCCCTTCCCTTCAGTGGTGCCAAGATCCTATCTGGTCTCTTGGGAATCAGCTCAAGAGAATCCGGTTCCTTCCATGTCCACTGAGAGATCAAATCAATGAGCTCATAAGTGGGTGGAGTCACCCAGGAAGTAGGCGGGCAAGTAGCAAATGCCTCCATGAGTACCAGTTCCTCTTGAGAAGGGTTACAGGTAGACCAACCATCCCTTTAAGGATTTCTGAAATGTCTCCATACGAGACTTCATCATCTTGGGGACCCTTCCTCTTCATCGGAATCGGTATTCTCTGTGACCGACTCCTGAGAGGAGTCCAATTGCCTCCTCTTACACTTCCTCTTCCTAAGGACTTCTTTAGTGGGATGTTCTGGAGAAATATTGGAAGAAATAATTATTCCCTGTGGATTAGCCTGGAGATTTTGGGCTGGCTGCCCCTGTGGAGTAGAATAAAGTTATGTTCTTACCATAACCTTCCATCTGTGTTCATCTTCATTCATTCATTACTGATGGGTGTCGGTTCCATCCTCGGAACCGAGTCGGCCTTGTAACAAGCTTGTGCCAGCCAAAAATCTCTCGCACTAAGCTTTTACCCATGATGCCTTTCTCCCTGTTACCTCAGATCTCGTTTGCCGAGTAGCCATAAATCCGTGTCAAGCCAGCTCTCAGCTAAGTACTTAGTTTTTTGCATATAAAAGCATTTTCTTAAATTTGTTCACCTTATTTTCATTCTAAAGTCCCTTCTCTAGTCTATTGCTAGTTATTACCCACTTTTAAGTATCTTTTTCCTCAAATACGTAATTTACGGCTACTTGGCAAATGAGATCTGAGGTAAAAGGGAGAAGGGCATTGTGGGTAAAAGCTTAGCTCGAGAGTTTTTTGGCTGGCACAAGCTTGTTACAAGGCCGACTCAGTTCCGAGGACGGAACCAACACCCATCAGTAAGGAATGAATGAAGATTAACAACATCAGATGTTAAGGCTCACAACAAAAAGACATCGGAGATCCAGAGGGCAGATCAGAGGAGGGGGGGGAGCCATCTGATCTGGAGCGTTTCTCCCACAGGCCTCTGCTGAAAATTGGCATAGTTCCAAGTTGGACTTTCCCAGTTAACAAATGTTAAATAAATAAATAAATATGACCTCTAGAAGAGAACAGTCTCTCTCCTACCTCAAAGGCAGAATGCCCTGGGGAGAAGGAAGCTGTCAGAGCTGAGAAGGCATGGTTCTGGACGAATGGCTCCCTCCAACCCGAAGACACCCCACCTGAGGCAGGAGTCATAACTGAACTATCGAATGCCAAGGCTCTAAGGAGTAGAGATGACTCCAACTACTTCAGAGTGGACTCAAACCCTTGGATCCAACAACAAAGTTTCAGGTCAGAGTATCATCTGGCTCCAACACATTTGAAGCCGGAACACTCAGAGAAGATATCGGATCTGAAGATTAAGCCATTTTCAGATCCGAAACAGACGGCAGTAGGAGTCTCGGATCCAGGGGCTCCAAAACCGAAGGATGGTTCGGAGAAGGAGCCAAAACTGGTGGGGTTGTATTAGTGAAGGTCTCCAGACCCATGAGGGCAGGACCTGGTAGAACTCCCATATGAATTTGTGTCGAAAGAAACTTCCTCTTCATTCTGTCCACATTGGCTTCTGAGAGACTTCTGGACAAACAGGAAGAGGCTATGGAAGGCAATTTAGAATGAAAGTGTCTTCCAAGGAATGGAGATGGGAGCCAAGAGGGTACAGGATCCATGGAAGACACGTAGCTAGTTCTAGGTAACTGTATAGGTTCATGATGAGCTGGATCTGAAGATACAGATCTGGTGTCTGAAGAAGTCGGATTCAAAGTTTCTTGTGTTTTCTTGAATGGTTCTGAAGTCGGATCCCAAGAGGATTGAGAGAAACTGGGTTGCTTGGAAAGTCTCTTCTTGGCATCCTTTCTCTCAGATGTGGAGGGTTGAGTTCCAGTAAGTGATTCACTAAAGGTCGAAGGAAGAAGGCCCTTGAGAATTAATTTATTTTTCCAGTCTGTTAACAGTCTAGGGTTAAAGGCCTTACAGACAGAGCATGAAGTCTGCAAATGCTCAGGACCTACACAATAAATGCAGAGATCATGGGCATCTGACAAAGGAATTTTATGCCTGCATTTACTACATTTTTTTAAACCCTGATATCTGCCATTTTACCACACAAAAAAATTTTGGAAACAACCCCACTTCTCAACTAGAGAGACAGAGGAAGGAACACCTAGAAGAGACACTAATATGAAAGTAGATTGTGATGCGAGAGTGATTTTATGTCAAATTCTCAAAGCAACTAAAGATATTGGCAGGAAAGTTACAAAAGCAGAAAGCAGAGAGAAGCATACTGAAAATACAATGAAACAGAACTGGAAAAAGCTGAGACCCCCTGTGAAAAGAGAAAATATCATCAAAATTACATAGGCAGCAGAGAAAGGAGGCAAACTGGGTACAGGAAGTGGGGAAACTTCCTGCAGAGAATGGAGCTAAATAAATTATCACTGCAAGTGAGACAAAAGTTGGTCAGACCCCTAACAGTATTGGAAATCGATGGGCAAATTCAAAACCAAGATACATGAAAATCAGCAGGGTAGGATGGTTTCCCAATAGAGTTGATTGAAAAGGTATAGAAAACATGCTACTAAGTGGCATACATTCTTTAACAAGATATTAGAAATGAAAGTTGTTGTGGACTAATGCAAAGAGACAATGATAACTTCCATAATTAAGGAAGTTAAAGCAGAAGGAGCTATGCAACACCAGGTCTTATAATTCTATATCAATCTTGAAATAAGATTATTAGGGGATTGTGGCAGTGCTAATGGTAGTCTAGTGAACACACTCCAAAAAGTAATAGAAGTTGATCAATGTGGGTGTGCAAAAAATAAACATCTGACAACATATTAAAAAGGCATATGACAGACCACAAGGCAAGGAAATTAAACAAGAACCCAGTAATGGTAAAACCAGACATGGAAATATCATTTGATAGAGTAAGTCACACATACTTGCAGGAGATAATGCTGAAATTGGGGTTTCCAAAGCTGTCTATAGACTTACTGCAGGCAATATATAGAGAATAAAGGTGAATGCAAAGTTGACAAAGAAAATTTAAGTGGGAAGAGGAATTAGGTAATGATGCCCTGTGTCCTTTTAAATGTTAGCATTTTATTTAGAATTAGCACAAAAAAATAACACAATCAGACTATAAGAGAAGCTGGAAATAGTAAGTTCTTCACTGGTGAGATCAGACAATCGGTCTGTCTCATTCAACGTTTCTATCCCGTCCAACAACCCCCCCCCCAGCTGTAACCAGGATAAAAAACCTCTCAAAAGCTGACTACAACCCTTTAAGGGATGATATCTGTTGCTTCACATCACCGCCCCCCTCACAGGATGCAGACAACTATGCTGAACAGTATGCAAGCACCCGTACAACTGCATGGACTCAGCCATACCCAACAAAACTAAAACCTGCTCCTCAAGGAAACACAAACCCATCTAGTGGACATCCTCTATCAATGGACTTTACAACAAAAGGAAGAAATAAGAAGTTATGTACCTACCATAACGTTCTATGTTAGTTGTCTTCTTCTCGCCTTCTTTCTTGCTGGTTGGGTTCGGAGCCGATCCTCGGCTCCGACTCGGCCATCTACTAAAGCTCGAGAGATATTTACTGACTCGAGGCCTCCCCTTATCCCACAATGCTTGGCGCTAGATACCCAGATCTCATTTGGCAGAGCTAACACCATAGAAAAAAATTTTAAGGACACCTGTCCAAACTACAAGGTTTACCTACAGTACTAAAACAGAGGAGGACGTAACCAAGATAAGACTCAGCCAGAGGAAGAAGGCCTCAAAAAGGGACTCTTTTCAGTCTGTCCAGGCTAGAGGGATGGAGGGTGGGACGCAAGAAAGAAGGCGAGAAGAAGACAACTAACATGGAACGTTATGGTAGGTACATAACATCTTAATGTTAAGTTGTCTATCTCGCCTTCATTCTTGCTGGTTGGGACAGCGTCCCTAGCACCTTAGTCCTGGGTGGCTCATCGGAACAGACGCTTGAGCACAGTGGAATCAAAATCAGCTCTACTCCTAGAGGCCATATCCAACTTATAATGTAAAATGAAGGTATAAGGAGTGGCCCATGTGGCTACAGCACAAATAGTTTCCATTGGTAGTCTAGCTTGAAAAGCTACCGAAGTAGCTAACGCTCTGGTGGAATGACCTTTAGGTTTAGTAGGGAGTTCTTTATGTCTCAGCTGATAAATCAAAGTAATAATAGAGGACAACCACCTGGATAAGGTTACTTTAGAAACTGGCAGGCCCTATTTGCCCTCAGCATAGGACAGGAAGAGTTGGTCTGATTTTCTTGTTTGCTTAGTCCTATCCAAATAAAAATGGAATTGCCTATGAATGTCCAGTTCGTGTAACTTTTGTTCAGCTTTGTTCGAATAGTTAGGAAAAAAGACAGGTAGATCAATAGCCTGATTCAGGTTTGTTTCAGAAGGTATCTTGGGCAGAAAAGAAGGATTAGTCCTGAGTGAAACTCTATCCTTGTGAAACACAAGGTAAGGAGGACGAATACAGAGGGCTTGAAGTTCCGAAACTCTCCTAGCTGAGGTGATGGCTACTAAAAAGAGAGTCTTCCAGGAGAGTAATTTTAAGGAACAGGAAGCCGCAGGTTCAAAAGGAGGGAGAAATCAAGGATGCTAATATCAAATTTAAATCCCACGGAGGCGGGGGATCTCTGACCGTGGGCCTAAGCAAAATAGCCCCTTTAAGAAAGGCCTTGCAAAGTTTGTGGGACATGATGCTGGTTTCTGACAGGCCAGCGTGGAAATTTGCGATAGCAGCTAATTGGACCCTAATGGTGGCAGACGAGGAACCAGCTTGAAAAAATTCTGCTAAAAAATCTAGAACGTGATGGACAGGGGCTGTAAATTGGTCTATATTCCTAGCCTCTGCCCAGAAAGAGAAATGTTTCCACTTACTAGCATAAGTCTTCCTGGTAGCAGATTTGTGTGAAGAAAGGATGATTTCACGCACCGGCTGAGAAATATGTGGAAGCCTGGCTAAGGTTGGAAGTGGAGCAACCAAGCTGTGAGGTTGAGAGACTGAAGGGATTGGTGCAGCCCGCCCGACTGATGGATCAATAGGTCTAGCACTGGGTCCATATTCCAAGGCTGCTCCAGCAGATGACGATGCAGGAATGGGAACCAAATTTGTCGAGGCCAGTAAGGGGCAATGAGAATCATCCTGGATCCCAATGCGGTCGCCTTCTGAATTAGTTTGGGAATTAGGGGAAAAGGTGGAAATGCATACAGAAGACCCCGGGGCCAATCGTGAACTAGAGCGTCTCTGAGGGAGTGGCCGGGGAGGGGGAAGAAAGTGAAGAAATTGTTGCACTTGCTGTTGAGAGGAGTTGCGAAAAGGTCGCAGCAAGGTTGACCCCATCTGCGGAAAATTTTGTCCGCTACATACTGATTGAGAGACCACTCGTGAGGCATGAGAATAGCTCTGCTTAACCTGTCCGCTATGACGTTGGACTTCCCGGGGATGTGCATTGCTATCAGAAACCATTGAGAGGAGATCGCCCACTGCCAGAGTCTGAGTGCTTCTCGACATAAGGGATAAGACTTGGTTCCGCCCTGCTTGTTGATGTACCACACTACAGACATATTGTCTGTTTGAATTGCAATAGTCCCGGTGGGTAGAGAGTCCTGAAGAGCTTGCAACGCTAAAAGCACCGCTCTCATCTCCAAGACGTTTATGTGCAGGTGGTACTCTAGAGGTTGCCAACTGCCCTGGACAGTCCTGCCCTGAAAATGCCCCCCCCCCCCCACCCGATCAGGGAGGCGTATGTGGTCACCGTGGCAACAGGAGGAGGAAGAACAAATGGTCTGCCCTGGAGTACTAGAGGGGAGACCATCCACCAAGCCAGGTGGTCTTTGCATGATTGAGTGATTATTATGTTGTGAGACATCGGAAGTTGTTGCAAAAACCATTGGGTAAAGAGCATCCACTGAAGAATCCGCATGTGAAAATGAGTCAGTGGAACTAGTATGATTGCTGCTGCCATGAGACTCAAAGTTTTTAGTACAAATCTGGCCTGAATCCTCTTGCACTGAAGTAAGACCTGCACATGTCGGCAAATGTCTGACACACTGTCTAGAGGAAGTTTTGCAGACAGCTCTTTTGTATTTAATCTTGCGCCTATAAAGGTTATAGACTGACAAGGCGAGAATGCAGACTTTTCGAAATTTACTGAGATACCTAGCTCGGAGCAAGTTTGGATGGTATAATCCCTGGGTCGCAGTAGCTGATGCCTGGTGGAAGCAGTAAGGAGCCAGTCGTCTAGATATGGAAACACCTGGAATCCTCACCATCTCAGGTGAGCCGTAACCACTGCCATGCATTTGGTGAATACCCTGGGGGCTGTGGTGAGACCAAAGGGCAGGGCTCTGAAGTGATAGTGACTGGCTCCCAGATGGAAGCGGAGAAACCTTCTAGAGCACCTGTCCATTTTGATATGGTAGTACGCATCCTGAAGGTCTATGGAGCACATCCAGTTGTCCTGACCCAAAAAGGGTAAAATGGACTGAAGCGTGACCATCCGGAACTTCGTTCTTTGAACAGATTTGTTTAACCTGCTGAGATCCAAAAGGGGTCTCCAGTCCCCTGTCTTTTTTGGTACCAAAAATAACTTGGAGTAAATTCCGGATCCTTGCTGGTCTGCTGGGACTGGCTGGATGGCCCTTTTTTCTAGCAGTTTTGAAATTTCTGGCACTGCTTGTTCCCTTAGACTGGGTGGAACATCTGGAAGGGACTTGGTTGTTTGTACAGGGGTGTGGATAAAGGGGATTTTGTAACCCTCGGATATAATGGACCGTACCCATTTGTCTTGTGTGAGGAGTTGCCAGGCTTCTGGGTACAGTGACAATCTTCCCCCGACTGCCTCCGAAGGTGGACAGTCGGGCAGCCCCTCAGGGGTGCTGAAAGGGTTTGTCAGAGAAAGATTCTCTGCTACCCTGATTTTGTGGACCCCCTCTGCCCCTCGGGCGTCTATTATTGTTCCCTCCCCTGCCCCTGGGGGGAAACTCGCCACGTGTGTCAGGCACGACTCCCTGGGGTTTCCGAAACCACATTTTCCCACTCTTCTGACCCGTAGGATATGGTCTAGACGGAGTAGAAAAACGGACTTCCACGGCAGAGAGAGTCTTGCCTTCCTGCTCACACCTGGTAAGGGTATCCTTCACCTGTGGTCCAAACAGAGCCGAACCATCGAAGAGGGTATTGGTGAAGGACGCCTTAAAGGGGTCAGCAAAGTTACATAACCGCATCCAGGCATGTCTTCTCAAAGCCACGCCTGTACCTGCGGCCCTACTTGCCCCATTGGCTGCATAAGAAATGAGCCGCATGGAGGAGTTCACGATAGAGTTAAGGGTCACTAGCTGGGAGTTAATCTTATCCTGAGCCCCCGCAGCTGATGGATCCTGAAGGGTATCACCCAGTTCCTTGAGAAGATCCCTTTGAAGGCGGGTGAAATGGCACAGATAATTCAGCGACTGCATGGAAAAGGTCGCTGAGGAAAACATCCGCTTCCCATACCTGTCCATTGTCCTAGACTCTTTATTAGGTGGATGGACAGGCACCGAAGGGTCAGCCAACTCTTTCTTAGTGTGCCACCACCATGGCATCAACGGGGACACCTTTTGTCAAAAATTGTTTGTTGGGTGGGGCTGTAATGAACTTAGTTGGCCTGCGGGGAGTTGGTTCCATTGTGTCCGGGGCTGACCATGCCCTTCCAGCCACTACTTCCATTAGCGGGTCGAAGGGTGGAGACACCCAGGAGGTGGAAGGGCAAGAACCAAATGAGTCCAGGTATACCGACTCGTCCTCGGAAGGGTTAAGGGCAGTCCAGTTCCCCCTCTACTTAAGGATCTTTAGGATGTCTGAAAAAGAGACATCCTCAGAGGGGGATCTTGGGGACCCTTCCGAATCCTCCAAGTCGGTATCAGACGTGACTGACTCGGGGGAGTTGACATGTTTCCTCTTACATTTTCTCTTCCGAGGGAGCTCCTCTGAATGATCAGGGGAGGCCTTGGAAGAGGAAGATATGCCCAATGGGGTGACCTGGAGCGTCTGTTCTCCACGCTTGGGGTCAGGAGGGTGGATAGAGACCGATGCAGGCACCATGGGGGGAGGAGCCGAAGGGGCCGATCGAGGAGCCGACTCAGGAGTCAGCACGCTCCTCATGACCTCGAAGGCGCCCCTATCAGGCAGAGCAGAGGGTCCCCGCTCCGAAGAGACGTGAACCCCTCCCGGCACCAAGAGGGATGGCTCTGAGGCCGATGTCAGGGCCGAGCCCACCTGCGCCGAAGCCCCGAGAGGGAGAATGGGGTCAGACAAGGGTCCGATGCGACTTGCCCCCTCAGAGCCGACGAGGGAGTCTCGGCGCCGAGATCCCTCCAAGGAAGGAACCAATGAAGAGATCGGAGCTGACGAAGGAGCCGAAAGATGTGGTATCGGCTCCGACATTTCCAAGATTTGAGCCCCAACCAGCTCCGGCTCCGAAAACAAAAAGGGAGTCGGAGGAGGAACTGCTGAAGACACCGGGACAGCCACAGCCTGTTGAGAAGGGCTGGTTAACATTTTGGCCAGGGCCTGCGATTTAAGGAGTCTACTGACCAACCTCTCCAAGTCATAATCGGATAACCTGGAGGACCGAGAGGAGTGGGACCTATGGCTTCGTTCCGACTGAAGCAACAGTGACCTCGGAACCGAACAAACCGATTCTAGGGAAGGGGACCTAGAACGTTTTCGTCCCAACGATGGTTCAGGCACTAAAGTCGGAGCCGATTGAGGTCTAGGGATGTCGGCTCCAGCCGGAGCCGAAGAGGAGGCAGATGCTCTGCCCGGCGACGGCTACGAACTGGGATCCGACGGCTTGGTGGGCTTTGAAGATTTTCCTGACTGAGGCTTCACCGGGGATCCCTCTGGCTTAAGTAAGCCTCTCAAAATAAGCTTGTTCCTATGCTCCTGCAGGACTCTCGAGCTGAAGGCATGACAGACCGAGCAGGAGTCCTGCAGGTGTAGGGAACCCAAGCAATAAACACAAGAGACATCTTCTGACAGCATGAGTCACACTTCTTGAAGCCTGAAACTTTAGTATCCTTGGACATACTGGCCCGGGGATACTAAAGAGAGAAAAATTAAACTAGTGCTTAAACAAGGCACACAGAAACACTCACCCACCCACACTAGTTAAGCTAACAATAATAACCACAAAAAACTATCACACACACTTAATAACAACTATCCTTAATAAAAATATACAAATACTACAAGGCTAAACACTACTCCTATAGGTACAACAAGGGTGGGGTTAGCCACTAATAGAGAGAAACAAGGGGGGGGATGGGTAGAAACTCTCTAACAGAAAACAAGTTTCCTTAGTGGGACAAACTAGGGGATACACAGTCTAACTACACTACAAGGGAATGACAATCTATATCTAAGAAAAATACAAGGTAAATATTAGCTAGTAATACAAAAAAAAGGATCAATACGACCTGAGCCAGTAAAAGCGCAACCTCGTAGCTAAAGCGGCAAACGAGATCTGGGTATCTAGCGCCAAGCATTGTGGGATAAGGGTGGCCTCGAGCCAGTAAATAGCTGAGTCGGAGCCGAGGATCGGCTCTGAACCCAACCAGCAAGAATGAAGGTGAGATAGACAACTTAACATCTGTTGTTCAAGGGTAAAAAGCCACAAATTCCCAACTGGAAAAACTCCCTCCTTAGACTCAACAAGCAAACTGGATCACTAGTGAAATCCTCCAAAGCCAATTATAAATCGAAACTAGCCACCGAAACAAAGTGTAACCATAAAGCCTTTTTCAGTTACATCAGGAACCTCTATGGTAAAGCCCAGGTTTGTTCTGCATTAGTTCTTAATGGTACCACTTACACTGATCCTGCTGACTTAGCCAACCTGCTAGTAGATAGGTTCAGCACAAACTTCACTCACCTGCCCCCCCCCCCTCCAAAGGCCCATTCAACATCCCCGATACTTGTCCCGCATCTCACACCTCCATAGATCAAATGTTAAAGGCCCTATCCAAGGCAAAGAACACAACTTCCATGGGACATGATAGTATCCCAGGCTGAATTCTGCACCATCTCCAGCAAGAACTAGCCTTGCCATTGAGCACCCTACTCAACCATAGCCTAAGTACAGGCTTCATTCCAGCAGAGTAGAGAACTGCCATTGTCATCCCCTTGCACAAATATGGTGCCACTACTGACCCTAGAAACTATCGTCCCATTAGCTTGACAAGTCTGATCTGTAGGGCCGTGGAGCGTATTATTATGAACCTCATAAACAAGAACATAGGCAATCTCCAAGCATTTGACCCCACCCAGTTCGGATTAGTCAAGGGCAGATCTTGCTGTTGAACCTGGATGACTTTTTTGAAACGGTCACCAAGGCCTTGGATGAGGGAAAGTCAGTACATACAGCTTACCTTGACTTGACCAAAGCCTTAACACAATCCCCAACTCGAACATCATCAAAAAGCTAACACAGCTTGGCGTAAATCCCTATCTCATCAGGTGGGTGGCCAACTGGCTACCAATAGGACCCACAAGGTCAAAATAGGTGCCTCTACCTCCAACAGCAGACCTGTCGCTATTTGTGTTCTCCAGGGATCTGTCCTGGGACCCCTACTTGGCATTTACTTCTCAGAGGTCCAGGCAAAAACAAAAGGCCTGTGGCTGACTAAGTTTGCGGACAACTGTAAGTTGGGTGCTGTCACTGACTCCACAAATGATGTTAACATACTATAAGTGGGTCTTACAGCAACAAATGACTGGTGCCAAAGTCATGACCTTAAGTTAAATGCAAAAAAATGTATTACCATACCATTCCACAAAAACACAGCCCCTACTGTTTACCACATCAACGGCAACCCTCTAAGTACACAACCTGTGGTAAGAGACCTGGGTACACAGGTTAACAACAATCTCATATTCGACCATCATGTAGCGGCAGTGGTCAAAAAAGCCTTTTACTTGGCTCATCTCATAAGTAAAGGGATTGCATCCACTAAAAAGGAGGTTATTACCTCTCTCCATTGTACTCCTCCCTCATTAGGCCAATAATTGAGTACAACACCCTGTTTGGTCTGTACCTCTCCAAACACCTGCACCAACTGGAAAGATCACAGAAATACTTCACAAAGAGAATCCGTGGCCTCCATCACATGTCCTATGTGGACAGGCTCAAATCACTATCACTCTGCTCGGTATTGTATAGATTGCTGAGAGCTGATCTGTCTCTCGAATACAAGACAATCTCAGACCCTTCCCTACTAGAGATGCTCCATAGCCATAAGTCTAACTCCTCACACATTACCTGATCAAAAGGCCTAAATCTAATAAGCGACATTAACAAAACCTGTTACAGAGACAGGGTTGTCTCCCAGAGGCTGCCCCATCTCTGGAATCGACTCCCCATAAACGTCAGACAAAGTACGTCTCTGATCCTAATAAAACAAATATGAAGCAGGGTCCAGCATCAGATATACCACAGCAAAATTAGAAGTTATGTACTCACCATAACGTTCCATCTGAGTAGGTGTATTCATTTGTCTGCAACCTGTGGGTTATGGATCCGATATCGGATCCGAACCGGCATAGTCTTCCAGCTATGGATCCAAGCTCTCAGCTCCTCCCCTCACCCATAATGCCCTGCTCTACCCTCATGACCTCAGATCGAGTTTGCCAAAGCAACAATACCCTCAAAAGGGTAACAAGTAATATGCAGGAAACTGAAAGGCCAGGGGATAGGGGTTGCAGACAAATGAATACACCTACTCAGATGGAACGTTATGGTGAGTACATAACTTCTAAATCTAAAGTAGGATATTCATTTGTCTGCAACCTGTGGGACAGAGTCCCCAGCTACCTGAATCTTGGGCCATCATGGAAGGATATTCCGGAGCACCGGAGCCAAAGGATGCTCTACCCCTAGATGCAAGATCCAACTTATAGTGAGAAATAAATGTATGAGATGAAGCCCACGTGGCTGCTGCACAAATATCATCTAGAGGAATCCTAGCCTTGAAGGCTGCCGAGGTAGATACTGACCGGGTTGAATGGGCATGAACACCCTCCGTGCGGGCCTTCCTGACGCTTGATAAGCCAATAAAATGCACTGTGAAATCCAGCGGGACAGAGAAACTTTAGAAATTGGCTTGCCCAAATTGAATTTTGCAAAGGAAATAAACAGCTGGTCGGATTGCCTATGACCAGCTGTCCTGTTGAGATAAAATCTTAGTTGCCTGTGAACATCTAGTGAGTGTAGCCTATATTCACCTTTGTTTTCATACTTAGGAAGAAAACAGGGAGGTTAATGGATTGATTGATGTTTGCTTCAGAAGCGATTTTAGGAAGGAAGGACGGGTTGGTCCTGAGGGAGACACGGTCCGGATAAAAACCAAGTAAGGAGGTTTAGCTGATAAAGCTTGAAGTTCAGAAACTCTCTTGGCTGATGTAATGGCTACCAAAAGGCTGTCTTGTAAGACAAGAATTTGAGATCCACGGCTCGAAGGGGAGCGGTCAAGGCCTGTAGGACCAAAGAAAGGTCCCAAGGAGGAACTGCTTGCTTTATAGGGGCCTGAGAAGGAAAGTACCCTTAAGAAAAGTTTTGCACAATTTGGCTGACATAAGAGGATTAGACTCTTGACCAATGTGATAGTGAGAAATTGCCGCCAGTTGAACTTTGACTGTGGAACTGCTGGCACCATCATTAAAGAGACAGGTTAGAAAATCAAGCACTACAGGGAGAGGAACCGTGAAGGGATCTAGGCCTTGCCGCCCGCCCACACAGAGAAGCGTTTCCATTTGCTTGTAAACCTTTCTAGTGGATGGTTTATGAGCCGCCACCAAAATAGCCTTTACGGAGAAGAAATACCGAGTCCTTATCAAGAGTGGAACTGGAGCAGCCAAGCGGTCAGCTTCAGGTTGTCCAGGTTCGAGGAGGAATGCAGGATGGATGGGATATCAGATCCGAATGGGATCTAGAATCCAAGGAGGATTCACCTAGTGAGACCTTAGGAAGGGGAACCAGATCTGTCGAGGCCAGAATGGAGCAATGAGAATCATTCTGCAACCCACCCGAGAGGCTTTCTGAAGAACTTGCAGCATCAGAGGCAAGGGTGGATAGGCATACAGAAGACCGGGTGGCCAAGCATGCACCAGAGCGTCTCTTGGGGTACCTCCGGGAGGAGGTATTAGAGCGAAAAACTGTCGCACTTGGTGTTTGAGGGAGAAGCAAAAGATCGCATGAAGGGGTTCCCCACTGCGAATATGCGTTCGCTACTTGACAATTGAGAGACCACTGGGGTCAGAATGGTGCGACTGAGCTTGTCCGCTAGGATGTTGGACCGACCGGAATGTGCGTTGCTATGAGAAAGCGATTGGTGGAGGTTGCCCATTCCCAAACTCTCATGGCCTCTCGACAAAGAGGGTAAGACCTTGTTCCTTGCTTGTTGATGTACCAGACAACAGACATATTGTCCGATTGAATCGCAATTGTTCCCAAGGGAAGAAAGTCCTGAAGTGCTAGCAACGCTAAGAGCACTGCTCTCATCTCTAGAACATTGTTATGCAGTAAGGTCTCTGAATCGCTCCACGTGCCTTGGACTGTCCGGTGCCCCCACCCGAGGCGGAGGCGTCCGTGGTCACCGTGGCGAGAGGGGAGAAGCACAAAATGGGCGACCGTGGAGATCCGGGAGTGGAGCCACCACAAGAGGGACCGCTTGCAAGCCTTGCTGATCGCTATGGGATGATGCATGGGAGAGCAAGGTATGACCACTGTACTAAGAGCGCCCACTGTAGAATGCATATTGAGCCTGGCAAGAGGAAGAAGTGCTATCGACGAAGCCATGGACCCTAGAGCCCTCAGGACCAACTCCGCTGGAACAGAACATGAATGGAGAATGGCCCGCACCTGGAGCTGCAGATTTAGAACTCTGTCCGCAGTGAGGAAGGCTCGTAAACTCCTTGTGTCTAGTCTGGCCCCTATGAAATCTAAGAGCTGAGTGGGTGCCAGGTTGGACTTTGTATTTATTGTGATGCCCAGAAATGGAGCAAGATGGAGAAAGGAGTCTCACACGAGAGAAGTAGATGCCTTGTTGGGGGTAAGGAGCCAGTCGTCCAGGTAGGGAAAGACCTGCACCCCTGAAGCCTCAGGTGGGCCGCTACCACTGCTAGTACTTTGGTAAACACCCTGGGGGCTGTGGTGAGACCAAAGGGAAGGACCCGAACTGGTAGTGACTGGCTCCCAGCCGAAGCGGAGAAACCTCCTGGAGCGCCTGTCCATTAGGATGTGGTACCCTTGAGATCTATCGAGCACATCCAGTGGCCTTCTCCCAGAAGGGGAGAATAGATTGTAGAGTGACCATTCGAATTTTTCTTTGGGGACTGCCAGGTTCAAGAGAGAGAGGTCTAGGATTGGTCTTAGTTCCCCGTCTTTTGGCACTAAAAGAACCTGGAGTAGAACCCTGATCCGATCTGGTCTGGGGAACGGGCTGGATGGCTCTTTTCTCTAGCAGATGGCCAATTTCTGCCAAAGCGGCCTCCCTTTGACCGGTGGTACGCCTGGGAGGGACTTCAACTTTGGAAGGTGAAGGAAAGGAATGCGATATCCCCTGGATATGATTTGGAGAACCCAGCGGTCCGATGTTATGGACTCCCATGCCGCTAGGTGCCCCGAACGCCCCGACTGCCTCCAGAGTAGAGCAGTCGGGCAACCCTCAGGGTTGCTGCGCGGGCCGCTCAGAGAAAGGTTCCCTGGACCAAGTTTCTGGGAGCCCTCTGCCTCTAGGGCGGCGTCCTCCCTGTCCTCCTCTGCCACGGAAGGACTGGTTGTCCGGAGCAGGCTGGGACTGCTGCGACTTCGAACCACATCTTCTTCTGACCCTTTTGGTTCCTAGAATAGGGCCTCTGGGGTGCAGAGAAGCGGATTCCGACGGCAGACAGCGTCTTCCGTCCTTCTCGCTCTGGGTCAACGCCAACGGTCTTGCCAAACAGAGCAGAACCATCAAAGGCGCCGCAAACGACGCCTTGAAGGGCTCAGAAAATCGCAGTGGCGGAGCCACGCCTGACGCCTAGTGACCAGTCCTGTCCGGCGCCCTCCGTAGCATGGGAGAGTAGCCGCAGAAGTATTTGTGACTGACCTAAGAGTGGCCATTTTGGTGGAGTGCAGAGCTCTGTCCTCCTCCGAAATGGACTCAGGGGATGCAGCTTAATAAGGTCTCGCTGCATCCGAATAACATGTGCCAAATAGTTCAGCGCCCTTACCGAGAAGGTCGCCGAACTGAACATCCGCTTCCCCAAGCGGTCCATCATCCGAGACTCCTTGCTCGGTGGGTGGACTGAGGGACTCTCCTGAGCCAGTTCCCTCTTGTGGCCGCCATCAACATGGCATCTACAGGAGGCCCCTTACTCCAATGGGTCCTGTCAGAAGGCGGGCTAAGGATTCTATCAGGTCTTTTGGGAATTGGCTCCACGGTGTCCGGTTCCTTCCACGCCCTGGTGGTAATAAGGTCCACCAGGGGGTCGGCAGGGGACACCCAAGAGGTAGACGGGCCCGCTTGAATGCCTCCAAGAACACGGACTCGTCCGAGGAAGACTTGGGGCAGACCACCCCTAATACGGAGTATTTCCATGATGTCTCCGAAGGAGACATCCTCGGGGTGACCGTGGGGAGCCTTCCCCTTCCTCCAAGTCCGTGTCTTCAGTGAGAGACTCAGGGAGTCAATGTGCCTCCTTTGAGCCTCCTCTGGGGGCTGTCAGAGGAGTCCTCGCAGCAGCAATTTGCTCCATAGGAGCAACTTGGGGCACAGAAACGGGCTGTCCCAGGGCCGGATGGTGGAAGCCTGGCCCAGTGCAGAGGGAGCGGGACGGAGCGCAAGTGCCGGGGTCCGAGACCCTCAACAGAGCCCTCTCCACTACATCAAAAGGGGGAGCCGACACCAAAGGATCCGACAATCGGCTCCCTCGGATCCGAAGAGTGGATCGGAGCCGGCGCCGGCACTCGGATCCGGGACAGTGCGCCCGACACAGACGGCGCCGAAGCGAGCACTGATCCCCGGATCCGGCTCGGATCCAGGCTCCGAGATCGGATCCGACGCACTGAGGGCATGGTCGGATCCGGTACCAAGTACTATCGGCCCGACCTCCCCGCCCGGCTGCTCGGCTCCAGTTGCTCGAACCCGGAAGCGGGTCGGAGAAGGAGCAATAGGCTTAAAAGGGTGTTGAGCTCCCCGAGGGGAGGCAAGAGCACTCCCATCTGCATCTGGGCCTGGATGAACCTTCTCATCATCCGTCCAGATCAGCATCCGAGGTTATGGTAGATTCGACGAGGCTACCGAGGTAGGCCTGGAATGCCTCGATAGCCTCGACGATCGGGTCTCCTCCTCCTCAGGACCCGTGAGAAGCACACAGGTGACCGGAGCCGAAGGAGGAGACCGCACAAGGAAGCCGGGAGAAGCCGCTTGGCTGGCGGGGCGAAACAGAGGTCTCGCCCACCGCTAGGTGCTTCTCCTCCGGTCCTTTTAGATGCATCCCTCTCCTGTCCTGAAGCGGGAGTTTGAGTCCCAGGAGCAGGAGGGGTGCCACAGGGGAACAACTGCAGCCGCAGGAGTCTCGAAGGAGCGGAGGTCGGAGCCGAGTCCGGCGGTAAAAGACCCGCCAAGACCAGCTTGGACCTCTCAGTGCCCTGGGGTTGAACCCTGCACAAATGGAACAACCAGATGTGAGGTGTTCAACCCCAAGACACTAACACACCGAGTGTGGCCATCAGCGGTGAGAGCTTATGGCCACACTCGAGCATTTAGAAAATATGGACTTAGGCTGTTCAGCCATAGTCTCTAATTTAACCTAAAGTTACAGAAAGTAACTTAAACAATAAAGAAGCACACAGGCCTCACACACACTCTACGACTCAGCGAGGGAGGGAATAAAATTACTACTGAAAATTAAATTAAACTAAAACAGTCAATAATAATAGGAAACCTACAACTTTCACACAAAAATTGTTAAAGAAGGAAAAATTTCTATTTTAACAAGAAAAATCCACTTAGCTGAGAGCTATGAAATCCACATCTAGTTACCAGCGCGGCAAACAAGATCTGGGGTCATGAGGGTAGAGCAGGGCATTATGGGTGAGGGGAGGAGCTGAGAGCTTGGATCCATAGCTGGAAGACTATGCCGGTTCGGATCCGATATCGGATCCATAACCCACAGGTTGCAGACAAATGAATATCCTACTTCAGATCTTTTATTTTAGCGCCTTCGTCGGCAGTAAGCCATTGACTTCATCAGAATAGCAAATTACATTACAGAAAGTGCTTAAATAATCATAACCCCCATCACATGTTCACCAATACGTTTCCCCATAGGCTGTTTTTAAAAACATGTTAATAAAACCATTTTATCTACCATAAATAAACTTTTAATAAATACATGTCTTGCAAAGATTATTATTAAAAATGTACTATAATTACCAACTTGATATAACAATAATAAATAGATAAATAAGTTAATAAATGAATGAGTATATCTCCACCTGTAATATATGTAAATTGCGGATTACACTTTACATATGGAATTCAGACCTTAATTTCAGTAAACTTAACATAGACACGGTCTCATTAAGCCCTGGTGCAACTGTAGCGTTGCACCTAAGCTGCCATATCAACTCTCTGCACTCCAAAAACATCTCTTTTGGCCCCCCCTACCATCTTTATTAACTATTTGCTCAAGACCTGCAAACTTAAAGGAATAACTACTAAATTCAGTGGTGTGCCTAGCTCAGGCGTTGTTTAAATTGCCTCTACGAATGTCATAAAGGTGCTGGTAAATGCGTTTAAGGCCATTTTTTTTTTTGCCTATATAAAATTGTCCACATTCTTGGCAGATTGCTACATATACTAAGCATTTGCTAAGACAATTTAATTTATGTCTCAGGTTTACTTTACCATAACCCATGATGTAAATACTGTCACTTTCAATAATGTGGGTACACTGTGAATATCAACCACATTTTTTCATCCAACCTGTGTTATTACTAGAGTTACACCTTTCCAAAATATTTTTTATGTTGGAATTCCTTTTGTATATCACTAGTGGTTTTTCTCCTACTTTTTCTCTGTGTTCCAATTCATTGGTCAAAATTCCCCAATTGTTGTTAATGACTTCCTTGATGTCATAAAATACAGAACTAAAAGTTAATGTCATAGCCCCAACGAAGGCATTTGCATTTGTTCTTGTGTTATTTTTGTTCATTACTCCGTCAATGTTACCTCTGTTAAAATCATTTTCGTTAACCCCTAACAGTGGGACAAATTATCCTTCAACTCTCTTATTTACCACTTCCTTCAATATGGGGTCAATGAATCGATTAGGATACCCTTTTCTTAATAACATGTTCCTGAGTTTTTCCACTTCTTCAATAAAAACCTCCACTTCACTAACCATTCTGACCAACCTCACTCTCTGCCCTTTCACCAAAGATATTTTTTGATGTGAAGGGTGACAACTATCAAAATGCAGGAAGGTGTTTGAATAAGTGGGTTTTCTATATAATGTTGAACTAAAACACTTTTTACTTTTGTCCATCCTTATAGTAATGTCCAAAAAATGAATAACATCAGTGGCAGTATCCATGGTAAAAGATAAAAAAGTAGTACTTGTATTCAAAAATTCAAAAAATCTATCCAATATTTCCTGTGCCCCATCCCAAAAAATCAAAATATCATCCAAGAAATGTCCATAAAATCTACAATGCTTGAACAACTCATTATTAAATACATTATTTCCCATTGGGTCAACACAATGTTAGCAAAAAGGGGGGCACATGCCGCCCCCATTGCAACTCCAATTTTCTGCTTGAAAAACTGATTTTCAAACACAATAAAGTTGTTTTCCAACATGAGATCCATCAATATTCTGAACATTAATATTCTTGAATGACTGAACAAACTATTTGAGCATAGAAAATCATAGAATAACATAATCCCAATATCATGAGGGATTACAGTGAAAAGATCTTTGATGTCCATAGTTACAAAAATCACATTATCACTGTACAGGTTGCTATTGGTCTTATTTAAACAATCCCATGAATCTTTTAGTACATGATGTTGTTTATCTAAGACATGCTTCAGATGAATATTGACAAATTTGGCCAAATTGAATGTTTTTGATGCTTTTGCATCCACTATGGGCCTCAGGGGAGGGTCGACAATATTCTTGTGGATTTTCGGAATTCCGAACATTGTTGGAATCTGAGGTGAAGTTTGCTGAAGAAAATTAAACTCACTAATGGTGATTTGTTCATTTATTAATGGGTCATTTAGAGTTATGTCAACATTCCTAAAGGCGATATTTAGTTCATTAATAGATGTTTCGTCATAACTACCATTGTACAAGTGCAATAACATTTTTTCTACATATATACATGCAGTTCCATAATCACAATACCCCCTCCCTTATCTGGTTTCATCACCCTAATACTTTTGTTATTTACAGTGTGTTCAAGTAATGTGTTTTCTTCATCAGATAGATTAGGTATAAATACTTTTCTTTTCTCTCTTACAATTTTTCTGATCTTTTTTTTTCAAAACAGGTTTATTGTTTTAACATATAAGAGAAATATAACAATTTTATACAAGTAATTAAAAATAGGTATTATTATAATATTCAACAAAACAACTAAAGTATTTACAAAGACATCCACTACAATCAGATCAATTAATTAAACTAAAATACCATGCTATTGAAATTAAAATTTTTTTAACAAATTTTGTAAATTATCCCATACAATAAAATAAGATGTTTTTCTATTTGTTCTAGTCCTAATTGTGTTTATTTCCATACGGCACACTATATTCATAACATTTTTAAATTCATTGAACGAAGGAGGTGTATCTGAAATCCAATTTCTAGTTATTATTTTCCTAGCCACTGCTAGAATAGACCATAACAAGGGAAGCTTAACCTTTTTAACACTTTGAGGTACAGGTGTGTTGAATAATATAAGAGATTTAGAAATAATGAAATTATCTGTAAAAGAGCCTGCAAAATTCATTAATTGACTTCCAGTATTCTTTCAATTTTATACAGTCATAAAACATATGAGCCCAGTCAGCATTAATTTCTACATTACATCTCTTACATAGATTATCTTTATTATTTATTTTATTCATCATCAAAGGTGTATAAAAAGATCTATGTAAAATTTCCATGTATAAAGTCTCCAGACAATGGAAGACATAGTTCTATAAGCAGATTCCAATATATATTGTTTATCTTGTTGATTTGGTGGGTCCCCATTAATAGAAGTGAAATAATTCCAGTATGAATCTACACTGTAAAAGTTTCTTGTCTGATAACGTTATGTATGTATGAAAGTTTACCTTTATCAGAAACTTTATGTTGTAAATTTAATATCAAGTAATCAATCAGTGTTGGAATAGATTCTTTAACAGTTATAGACATTAAATCTATTTTATTAATGAGATGTTGTCTAAAGGTCTGAACCTCTAACCAGCAAGTTTCTCTTAGATCAAATTCTTGTTTTAAGAAATCTAGATTTTAACTTTATTATCAGATATCAACTGATACCAGTACTTTAGATCATTATCTATAGCTAAATGAGTTCCTTCAGAAGTAGATGACAAAAGCATACCCTGAGTATACATTATAGGAAATACAATAAAATTCCATTCCCTATACTTAGGGTGCATGAATATAAAGTTACGATAACTAATAATAATATTTAATGGGTAACAAACCATATGTTTAGGTGTAATAGGTGAAGTACAAAATTCCTTTAGTAACCATAACATGGAGTTATTTACAATCATATTTTTATGTGTTAAGGAGATTTTCATGGAGTGTATACTAATTAGCTCCCAATAATCTTTCCATTTTGTGACATATGACTGATCTATTAATAAAGTAATAACTTTTACAATAGAAGAGATAGTATATAAATTAAAGTCTGGAAAAGAAATACCCCCTTGAGACCAGCTATTAGTATGTTTCTTTAATGCAATCCTAGGTCTATTAGGTGCCCATAAGAAATTTAACATGAGTGTGTTCAGTTTCTTGATAATTATTTTTGTAGGTGGAAGTATTATTGATTGTATTAAGTATAAAATCTTGGGGAATATTATCATTTTAATAATTGTAAGTCTCTCCTCCATAGTAAAAAACATATTATTCCAGGTATTACAAAGATTTTGTATATTAAGAAAACAGGTATTATAATTATTATATATAATAGATTTAATATCTTTAGATAGTATTATACCTAAATAAGTTATCTGACGTGAATTGGGTACATATTTAGTAAAATCACTAATGAGAATATTTTTTCGTGCATATAGGTAGTATTTTAGTTTTTCTTCATTGAATATTAAACCAGAAATACTTTTAAAATTCATCATGTTATCAAATAGAGACTGTATAGAAGAATTAGATCCTGCTGATGTAATTAGAACATCGTCTGCAAAAAGTTGAATTTTGGATGTTGTATTTTCATCTATTTCAAAACCCTCTATGTCAGTACTGTTTCTGATCAAATTAGCCCAAGGCTCCATTACTAAAGTGAATAATAGTGGAGAAAGTGGGCATCCTTGTTTTGTACCTTTAAGAATGGGTATTTTTGTGAAACATATGTTCCTACCTTAATATAAGCCAACGTTCCTTTGTATAAATGTTCAATTAGATTTACAAATGCATCCGAGAAGTTTGTGCACTTCATTAAGGTAAACAGATAGTCCCAACTTACTGAATCAAACGCTGAACTTATATCAAGACTAATAAGTGTTAAATCTTTCTTTTCCTATTTGCAAAATCTATTAATGTTAAAGTTCTTCTTATATTATCAAAAGTATTTCTATTTACAATGAAGCCTGTCTGATCTATATCTATAATGCCGGAATGATTGTCTTCAATCTATCAGCAAAGATATTCATAAACATTTTATAATCAACATTAAGTAATGAGATGGGCCGATATGAAGAACATCTAGTTGGATCTTTATTAGGTTTTAAAATTGGCTAAATAAATGTATATTGCCAAGATGGGGGGGTTATTAACTCAGTTTGGGCCAAAATAAAAACCTTATGTATTAATGAATATGTATTTTTAGAAAAGATTTTATATATCTCTGGTATAATACCATCATTACCCAGTGCTTTGTTTGATTTAAGCTTATTTATTTGTGTAATAACTTCTGTATATGAAATACTCTTGTCCAATAGTTTAATCTGTTGTTTATTAAGCTTTTTATTCATATTTGTAGTTATAAACTCCTTTATTTTATCTTTAGGTTCCATGTTAATATTATTATGGTTAATTTTGTGAAAGTGATTTCTAAATTCATCTAGTATTTCTGGTATACTAGAAACATTCTTCTTTTTCCTTAGAGAAAAGATTTCTTTAATATGGTTTTGTTTATTCAACCTTTTTGTTTTATTTTTAAGTCTATGTAAGTATTTGGGACTTATTGAATAAGACAAAAACTTGTATTGCTCTAAAGTTATTTTAACTTTATGAGTTAAAATTTCTTTGTATTTCTCATTTAGTTTGTTTATTTCTTCAATAACTTTCTTGTCCATAATATTTTCTTTATTATTATGTTTATAAGAGTCTAATTTACTTTGAATATCTAACAATTCCTTATCCCAAGATTTCCTTTTATTATTATACCACCTGATACTTTGTCCATATAGATATGATTTTAAGGCATCCCAAACATAAACAATAGAGACTTCAGGAGTGTTATTTATGTCTAAAAAATGTTTTACTTCTGAAAGTATATATTCTTTATAGTCTTTTAGTTGAGTTAAGTATGCTTGTATCCTTTTGATCTGAACATTATGAGTATTTTTTATCATGAATTCAAAAACAATTGAATTATGATCAGATATAGGACATGAAATGATTTTGGAATTAATTAAATCTGTTACCATCTGGTTAGAAATAAAGACCCTATCTATTTTTGAATAAGTTTTGTATCTGTTAGAAAAAAGGTGTATGGTAATGATTTTGAATCTATCTGATTATTAATATCATTCAAATGATAAGAATTAGCAAAATCCTTTAAATGTTTTGCATTAGATGTAATTCTTCTCTTTCCTATAGTGGTAGTATCACTTTCATGTAGTATACAATTAAAGTCACCAGCTAAAATAATATCTCCTATAGAGAATGATATGATCTTATCAAGATGATGTTTCACTGTATTAATACCAATTCCAGGTATCCAATATACATTAATTAAAGTGTAAGTCTTCCCATTAATTTGTATTGTGACCATACAAAACATTCCTTTGTCATCCTGATAAGACTTAATGGTTTTAGGAATGGGCATACTTTTATTCCATAAAATAGCCACTCCTCTTTATTTCTGAGTGTGCTCTGAACTAACCAATACTGTATATTTGTTTGTGGCTAGTTTATCAATATCTTTTTCAAGAGATGGGTTTCTTGTAGGAAGACTAAGTTGGCCTTATGTAAATTAATGTATCTTATTAGGCTTGCCCTTTTACATGGATTATTCAATCCATTAATGTTTAAAGAAATTCCTTTTAAAGATGTCATTTGGCATTTTTAAAACTTAAGAATCTTATGATCAAAATAACAAATAACAAGATAAGTAATGTTACATCTCCTCCTTTAGGTGTACCTTTAAATATAGCTGTATTTATTGAATCTCTTATGGGATTTCATATAGGATTCAATTTTGTTTGTAGTGACAATGAATGTGCAAAATATATTGTGGATGTCAAAACTATATACAAATAACAATGAACAAGTGAAAATAATGTAAGGATTAAACCTTGCATCCAGCCTGAGTTGTAAACTCCAACTTAGAGTAGTATTTACCACTCAAGTTAACGCCCTACCCTAAGCAGCAGTACGTCAGCTACCACCTTATCAATTTAATACTAGTTATATTTAACTGAAGTTAACAGTTTTCAATTCAATTATCTAGCAAGACAAGACTACACATTTGGTAAAACAGCATCATATAAACTAAAATAAACCTTTTTTTTTTTTTTTTTAAAAACTGTCCATACTACTATATACATCCATGTAATATAAAACACTTGTATTCAAATAGCATTCAAATAATCTTGATGTTAGAAATCAAGAGGAGAGAAAAATAAGTTCTAACATTCATTTAAATCAAAAACTTTGGCTAATATGATTCAGACATTACATATATTAGGATGCATCTATTTTCTGTCATGTAAATACAGTTAACAGCTTCCAAAAAAACCCCCTTGAATTGCTTGTATATGAGCATTTACTCAAACTCATTATTGCCAGTAGAATAAAATATTGTATTCATAGAAATTGTTATAAATCATACTTCATAGTTAAGCAGATTCTCAGAAACATTTATATACATATCTACATACACACACATACATACACACACACACACACACACATATATATATATATATATATATATATATATATACATACATACACACACATATACACATATACATATATATATACACATGCATACACACACACACACATACATACACACGCACATACACACACACACAAACAAACACACACACACACACACACATACACACAAACACACACACACACATACACACACACACACACATACATATATATATATATATCTGATCTCATTGAGTTGTATCTTTACTGAGCACCATCTTACATTGCTGTCCCTTCAATAAATCTGTCTGCTTTATACAAAATAATGCACAGCAAACACATTTTAGTAACCAGATTTTACAAACATGCTATACTACTGCTTTAAAATATATCACATCAGTGGCGGCTGGTGACTTCAAATCACAGGGGGGCTGCAGGAGACGCTGAATGGGCGGGGTCAAAGGGAAGGGGTGTGGTCAACCATAAAGGGGAGGGGCTATGCACAAAACCACAAAAAAACTAACTTTAATTAAATACGCTGCCCTGGGTGGCAAACCATCATTATGAAAGTCCAATCAAGACAAAAATAAGTGTAGAAGAATAAAAATATTTCAATGCATTGGCTGCATGACAGCTTACTTAATATCTAGATGGAAACAAAAGGTTGTGAGGCATGAAAAAATAAATTACTTTTAAATACATTACTGGAATGCCAGTCAAAATCAAGTATAAGAAAACCAGAAGCACTCAACTCAAACCACTTCTCCTTGCACTGCAGTTCTAATTATAATATATTCAGCTTTATTAAAGTACCAAGCAACATGCTGAAAGTAGAAATCTATGTGATGCCCCCACTTGTAAAAATGTTTCTTATCCAAAAAGACCTGCTGCCTGACAACTTGTTTCATGGGGAAAACATGATAAAAGTAAAAATGAAAAGCAAACAAGAAACAAGCTCAAGATACATTGCTTAAAGGATTACTGTACAGGTTATGGACCACACATGATTGGCATTCTGTTTAGTTTACGGTAAAGCCTGTAGAGATGACTGGAAGTCTCCAACAAGTGTAATGAGCTTTTTAAAATAATGGAATCCTGTCCTTTAATACCCAAGGCTTATACATTATCTAGTCAAGTATTCTCTGCATGACAACAACAGAAAGGCTTTCAATGTTGGCAATTCTTTAACAGTATGCTTATTAAAGCTTACTTGCATCTTACGATGTCAGACAAGCTTACCTTATGGTCATTAAAGCATTGCTACTTAAACACAGAGCAACAGGCACTTTGAGTAATAAGCATAAATCAACAGTACAAAAATATGACAGAAACCAGACCATTCTGCAAAATCAAGGACAGATGAAAAGCCACTGTAGTACTTATGCAGTGTGTCCTCCCCATCCAAGGTAGATACAACTACTCCTTGCCTTGCTTGGACACACCCAGAGTCACTACATGGGGGAGTGGGGTGCAACAAGCATGTCACAATTTGAAATCTCTCTGGCTGACTGTGATGGCCCTGACACATTTGTCATACCTCTCAACTTCAAGAGCAAGAAATCTGGACAAAGCCATACACAGAAGTGGGACAAAGGCACAACAATAAGGACAATTTTTAAATATTGCTCTAATAAACTTAGAAAGATAATAGAATAGGTCTTGCATTAGTATGAATTTTCTGAAGGGTATAAAATCTGAAACTCAAATGTCTGTCATTTTCTAACTTCAGTCTTTAGTGATTTGTCACTAATTTGCCAAAAACACAATTTTATGAAAAATGGACCAAAAATGTGATGCAAAAATATAAAATAGACACACAATACAGCTTCTACCTGTCAAAGAAGGGACACTTTAATATTAGTACTGCTACCTTGAGCAGCTGACAAAATAAAAGAATCTACATGCATTTCAAGTAATCTATAACTTTGATTATTACAGTTATTTCTTAATTGTAAACCCTCCATGTTTTCTTCCAAAATTGCTATTTTGCGGAGGGATTATTAGGGGGAAGAACAACATTTTGAGCCAAAAATTGGGGACAGTTGAGAGGTTGGCTATGCCTAATTCTATAAAGCAATTTATTTGCATGTACCTCTCAACCTGTTAATGCAGTAAATCTGAACAAGGCCAAATATATTGGGGTCACATATAAACAGTACTAAAAATTGCTCTTGTATAAATTGAGACAGTTGATAGAACGGCTCTTACTTTAACATGCATTTTTATGAAGGTTATGAAGTCTGAAACTTATTATTTAGTGACTTCTGGCAAATCATTTAGGAATTAAAACTACAAATTTTATGAACAACAAACCAAAAATAAGAAGCAAAAATCTATTCATTCTTTGAAAATCTGGACAGTTGGGAGGTATAGTTCAGCTGGGCCTGTCTGAGTTTGCTGCCCTTCCCCTGACAAAATAATGGTTGAACTGGAGCCTCTGCAGCCATTCCAATTAACCATTACTTGGCTATTTCACTCCATTTACCATAAACACTAATGTGCATACTGCTTTACTTCAATGATTGGACTTCATTTGAAAGTTTTATTTTGTATTTTACAGCACAAACATTAAGTCATCTGTTAAACAAAGCAATGCAGTCTCACAATGAAAACTTAGCATTAAAACTTCTCTGCCCTTGAAACTCACATTCATTGAAACAGCATTGAAACCCACATTCAAAGAAAATACATTTTGCCAGTGGCAGATAAAGATTAATTTTGGGCTGTTTCGAATCATAGGCCCCTTGCATATGAAACATACATGTGCTCTTTGATACACCTTCCTCATTGTACTAAAAATTATATTCCTTGTACAATACAGTACACTTGTTAGAGGGTGTTTTAAATTTGTTTTGAACATTTTTCCAGTAAGCAATGAAACAAAACATATGCACCCATAATGGCAAAACTGCCCAGTTGAGAACATTTATCATAAAAAAGTCTACTCAGACTTCCACAGTCCACCATTATTAGTAAATATACACAATTCTACAGTCCACCATTATTAGTAAATATGCACAATTCCACAGTCCACCATTATTAGTAAATATGCACAATTCCACAGTCCACCATTATTAGTAAATATGCACAATTCTACAGTCCACCATTATCAGTAAATATGCACAATTCTACAGTGCACCTTTATCAGTAAATATGCACAATTCTACAGTCCATATTTAGTGAATTCAGTTCTTGCCATAGCTGTCAACCTTAGCACAAAACCTGGACGAAGCCAATAATGGGGGAATACAGTCCCAAAATAGGGACAAATTTAAAATATTCATCTTATAAACTTAGAAAATTGCTAGAAAAAAGGTTGTGCTACTATGTATTCTGAAGAACATGAAGTTTGAAATTCAAATGCCGGTCAATTTTACTGCGGACAGAACAAAACAATTTTCAGCAGAGACGAGGGATTAATACTGCAGACACGTCTTTGTAAAATGGCAGGGCATCAGAGCAAATCCACACAAACACAGAGAGGAGATGCAGACTCCACACAGAAGCCACCCCAACCAAGAATCAAACCAGAAAACCTATAGCTGTGAGGCAACAATACTACCACTGCACCATCAAATCTGCAAGGAATTAAACATTCAGAAACCTGAAGTCTGAAATTCAAATGCCTGTCAATTTTACTGCGGACAGAACAAAAACAATTTTCAGCAGAGACGCAGGGATTAATACTGCAGACACGTCTATGTAAAATGGCAGGGCATCAGAGCAAATCCACACAAACACAGAGAGGAGATGCAGACTCCACACAGAAGCCACCCCAACCAAGAATCAAACCAGAAAACCTATAGCTGTGAGGCAACAATACTACCACTGCACCATCAAATCTGCAAGGAATTAAACATTCAGAAACCTGAAGTCTGAAATTCAAATGCCTGTCAATTTTACTCCGGACAGAACAAAAACAACTTTCAGCAGAGACGAGGGATTAATCCTGCAGACACGTCTTTGTAAAATGGCAGGGCATCAGAGCAAATCCACACAAACACAGAGAGGAGATGCAGACTCCACACAGAAGCCACCCCAACCAAGAATCAAACCAGAAAACCTATAGCTGTGAGGCAACAATACTACCACTGCACCATCAAATCTGCAAGGAATTAAACATTCAGAAACCTGAAGTCTGAAATTCAAATGCCTGTCAATTTTACTGCGGACAGAACAAAACAATTTTCAGCAGAGATGCAGGGATTAATACTGCAGACACGCCTTTGTAAAATGGCAGGGCACCAGAGCAAATCCACACAAACACAGGCAGGAGATGCAGACTCCAAACAGAAGCCACCCCAACCAAGAATCAAACCAGAAAACCTATAGCTGTGAGGCAACAATACTACCACCGCACCATCAATTATGCAAGGAATTAAACATTCAGAAACCTGAAGTCTGAAATTCAAATGCCTGTCAATTTTACTCATGGACAGAACAAAACCAATTTTCAGCAGGGATTAAAACTGCAGACAAGTCTTTGTAAAATGGCAGGGCACCAGAGCAAATCCACACAAACACATGGAGGAGATGCAGACTCCACACAGAAGCCACCCCAACCAAGAATCAAACCAGAAAACCTATAGCTGTGAGGCAACAATACTACCACTGCACCATCAAATACGCAAGGAATTAAACATTCAGAAACCCTTAAGTCTGAAATTCAAATGCCTATCAATTTTATTTAACATTTTTTAATCAGGACAGTCTGACTTGGAACAAATAAACAATTTTCAGCAGAGGCCCAGGAAGAAATAATGCAGACATGTCTTTGTAACATGGGAGGGCACAAAAGCAAACCCACACAAACACAGGGAGAAGATACAGACCCCACAAAGAAGGAACCCCAGCCAAGAATCAAACCCAAGAACCTACAGCTGTGAAGCAACAATGCTACTACTACACCATCAAATATCAAGCTTTGCAACATTTACAAACCACAGATATTATGAGGAACAGATCAGATCGAATATGAGGTAAAAATCTGAAATTTTTTTACAAATGGTGGTGGGTAGGGAACTCAAGTCTGTAACACCTGCATACAGGGTACAGGGTTCAAGCCTGAGGCATTCCCTACCACACCACCATAAGCACCTGGGGCATTTTCACACACACACAGACACACACAGACAGACAGACACACACACACACACACACACACACACACACACACACACACACACCAGTAAAGCACAAGCACCATACACAAACTCCAGTAAAGCACAAGCACCATACACAAACTCCAGTAAAGCACAAGCACCATACACAAACTCCAGTAAAGCACAAGCACCATACACAAACTCCAGTAAAGCACAAGCACCATACACAAACTCCAGTAAAGCACAAGCACCATACACAAACTCCAGTAAAGCACAAGCACCATACACACACATTGTAAATTAAAAAGCACAAACTCAATAAAAATAAAAAGGCACCTTAAAGACACATTGTAAATTAAAAAGCACAAACTCAATAAAAATAAAAAGGCACCTTACCTGAATGAATACATCCAGAACGTCCGTACATACATCCTTCCTTCTCGCGCAATACTGAAGACCCGCGAGATCCCAATGCTCCTTCCCGACGCCGACGAGATCCCTAAGGCTCTGTCCCGAGTCCCTGCTGCTCCTCTTGCAGTCCGGACGCGTCCTATACTCCTGGCGGGTCTGTGCACTGTAAAAGTGCACAGACGTCTCCTTGTGTCCCTCTATGGGGATGGCCGGGCTGCCTTGAGCATGCGCATAGACCGATAGGTCGGGACTCGGTCTATGCGCATGCGCGAAGTCCGCGAAATTTAAAAAAATATTTTTTTTTATTTTTCATTTGTTTTTCTTGCTTTTTTATTTTTGAGGGGGCTGCAGTCCGGCAGCCCTATGCCACGAGCCGCCCCTGTATCACATGACAATTTCTTCCAGTATAGAGTTATAAAATTATTTATGCTTGTCAATCAGATGAATTAAATGAGTTATAGTAATGTATATGTTTGGGACATAGGTTTTTAACACATATTATTAATCTGCTATTCCTGTATCTGTGATGTGTCAGTGTGATATTTAGGTCAAAGGTGAGACCAGCTGCTTTCAGCTTCTCTGTGAGAATTCTGAGAGTTGAAGCTTTTGAAGTAGCTCATGGACACTGTGCATGAGACAGCCCACATCCCAGATTGTCTCTCTTAACATTTTGGCGGGAAACTTATTAAAAACTAATGACAAACATTAATTTAGCAGTGTAAATGCATCTAAACATGACAAAACCTTCACAATGCATTCTACAGGTTATTACAGACTCTATGTAAGTGAAATCAAGCCCAGAATTATTAATAAGTAACAAAACTCAACATTTTTGTCCCAACTCAACTCCTATGCGAATCTTATTATTTACTGTGTCTATATGATCAAAAGTATTTCTATATATTAATAAAGAAAAGAAAAAGAGTAGAAAGTAAAAGGGTGTAAGGCAGAAATAAAAAAATGTAAGAGAAAGCTATAAGAAGTATATACAATAGAATATTACTTACTGTTTATATTAATAGAGTTAAAAATAAAACATATTATTTACTATTATTTAGTTCTAATTATTATTAGTTAAAGCATGACAGATTATTTACAAACAAGCATAAGCAGTGTAATCAAGAAAGTATAATTAGGTAGTGTCATTCCTGTATCTGTGATGTGTCAGTGTGATATCTAGGTCAAAGGTTAGACTAGCTGCTTTCCGCTTCTCTGTGAGAATTCTGAGAGTTGAAGCTTTTGAAGTAGCTCATGGACACTGTGCATGAGACAGCCCACATCTCAGATTGTCTCTCTTAACATTTTGGCGGGAAACATTAAAAACTAGTGACAAACATTCATTTAGCAGTGTAAATGCATCTAAACATGACAAAACCTTCACAATGCATTCTACAGGTTATTACAGACTCTATGTAAGTGAAATCAAGCCCAAAATTATTAATAAGTAACAAAACTCAACATTTTTGTCCCAACTCAACTCCTATGCAAACCTTATTATTTACTGTGTCTATATGATCAAAAGCATTTCTATATATTAATAAAGAAAAGAAGAGTAAAAAGTAAAAGGGTGTAAGGCAGAAATAAAAAAAAATGTAAGAGAAAGCTATAAGAAGTATATACAATAGAATGTTACTTACTGTTTATATTAATAGAGTTAAAAATAAAACATTTTATTTACTATTATTTAGTTCTAATTATTATTAGTTAAAGCATGACAGATTATTTACAAACAAGCATAAGCAGTGTAATCAAGAAAGTATAATTAGGAATAGCATTTGAAGAACATATAAACTTTTAAAGGAAAAAAATGTATCAAATTACTGACCTTATTTTTCCTCTTCAGAAAGAGAAACAAGTTAAATCACAGCTTGCCATTAAATCTCCAGATATTTTGACTAGTTATGAAACAAAACATTTCTTTGCACACAGAGAATAACTTTGATTAAATCTTTTTCAAAATATTTGTTGCTTCTTGGAAATGCAGGAACTATATTTAAAAGGATTAATAATAAAATAAAATGATGAGAGAGAAAAAAACATAGTACAAATCATTTGTTTTTTAGTCTCTTCTTCTTCTCTGAAGTCTTCCACGAAGTTTCAGTTGCCAGTCTCTTTAACGAAGGACTAGCCCATTCCATTTCTTCTATTTTTTCCAAAATCTTATTTTTTGATAAACAGTAAAGCAGAGTCTAAGTCATCGAAAATTTTAGGACCATCAGGAAGGAAGATTTTAAGCTTGGCAGGAAACAGAAGTTATGTTTTAAACTGTGCTTTTTTAAGCTCCCTTATTAGTGGCAGAAAAACTTTTCTTTTAGCTAATACCATGGAAGAATAGTCATTGTCAAAATGCACAGTTGTTTCATTAATCTTAACAGGAGCTTTAGCCCAAGCAGATTTAAGAACCATCTCTTTATCAAAAGATGACAGAAATCTAACTATAACTGATCTAGGATAGTTTTTGTTAGAGTTAGTATTAGCTATAGATCTATGTGCTCTTTCGATACCAAAAGAGAATGCTTCTGGTAAATCTAAAGTTTTAGGGAGCCATGTTGTTAAAAAAGAAGTAATATTGTTACCTTCAATATTTTCTGGCAGTCCAAAAATCCTAATGTTATTGCGCCTAGATCTATTTTCCAGGTCATCCAGCTTTGTTTGTAAATGTGTATTTTGTTTCAGCAGAAACTCAATGTTGATTTCCTCTTCTTGTATTCAATTTTCCATGTCATTCACAGCTTCTTCTATGCCTGTCATCTGGATCTTCTGTTGTTGCAGGTCCAAATGTAACAAGTCTATTTGTTTTGTAGTTTTTTCTATGAAAGTGTCTATTTTAGTATCCATTTTATCCATCTTAGCAGTAAGTTGCTGGACTATAATTATCAGAGACTGAAGTTCTTTCTTGATGCTGGAGTCTTGAGAATTTGTCTTACTGGAACTCATTTCAGACTGATAAACTGACAGGAAAATTTACAAAGTAATTTCTGACAGGAATATTATTAAGATTTCCTTTCTTTTTTAGATATAGTTCAAGAACTATATAAAACAAACATATTTAGAAAGAAAATTACTTCAAAAATTATTTTTTTAAGTAATTAATTCCTGTCAATGTAATGAAATTGGTGGAGCTGAAGAAATCTGCTGCTATCCTGTGTTCATCCTTGGCCACGCCCCCACAATTTTTCTGATCTGACTACTATACAGATTCTCAAATACATGCAGTGTAGGGTGAAGGGGGGTTAAATGTACTGAGTTTTTTGCACTGTACTTCAGATGTATTGATTTGTTCATTTTCAAAATAAAATTTAAAATTTAGTTTCCTTACAAAAGTTTTCAGCTCTAATAGCATGTTTGGTACATAATTCAACCTCTTTTGGGAGAATTCTGCCCATTTAATGTCGACATTAACTTCACTAAGATTAAATATCTTAAAATCACCATGCACATTGCTGATAATTTTTACTGAGTCTTGTGTATTCTCATTCACCATCTGTTGGATGCTCCTCTCCCCGTCCTCTGTAAGGACAAAAATCCACAAGAATATTGTCGACCCTCCCCCTGAGGCCCATAGTGGATGAAAAAGCATCAAAAACATTCAATTTGGCCAAATTTGTCGATATTCATCTGAAGCATGTCTTAGATAAACAACATCATGTACTAAAAGATTCATGGGATTGTTTAAGTAAGATCAATAGTAACCTGTACAGTGATAATTTGATTTTTGTAACTATAGACATCAAAGACCTTTTCACTGTAATCCCTCATGATATTGGGATTACGTAGTTCTATGATTTTCTATGCTCAAATATTTTGTTCAGTCATTCAAGAATATTAATGTTCAGAATATTGATGGATCTCATTTTGAAAAACAACTTTCAAGCATAAAATTGGAGTTGCAATGGGGATGGCATGTGCCCCCCTTTTTGCTAACATTGTGTTGACCCAATGGGAAATAGTTAATGTATTTAATAGTGAGTTGTTTAAACATTGTAGATTTTATGGACGTTTCTTGGATGATATTTTGATTTTTTGGGATGGGGCACAGGACGTGTAATCCACAATTTACATATATTACAGGTGGAGATACACTCATTCATTTATTAACTTATCTATTTATTATTGTTATATCAAGTTGGTAATTATAGTACATTTTTAATAATAATCTTTGCAAGACATGTATTTATTAAAAGTTTATTTATGGTATATAAAATGGTTTTATTAACATGCTTTTAAAAACAGCCTATGGGGAAATGTTTTAGTGAACATGTGATGGGGGGTATGATTATTTAAGCACTCGTGTAATGTAATTTGCTATTCTGATGAAGTCAATGGCGTACTGCAGATGAAAGCGCTAAAAATAAAAGTTTTGCTGTGGTATATCTGATGCTGGACCCTGCTTCATATTTGTTTTATTAGTTTGGTGTTCGCTTTCTTGTGTTGGTTTACGTCTTTGATCCTCTTCGAGCACAACCTTAATGAGTGGATGGGAAACCACAAATTTGTCCCAGGGGTTCCACCAGTGTCCCTCACTGACAGGGGTGACAGGTGCTGACTGAGTTTTTTTTTTTTGGAACTAAACTCTTGGCAAGGCTTGTAAGAGCCCCAAAGCCATTAGCCTAGTAACCTCCTATAATCCTGTCTGCAGATGGTGTTATTTTGTTTTTGACAAGACCAGATAGGAATTTGCCAAGACTATTTGCATTCAGATAGTTTACTAAAATTTTGGGATACAAATTAAATGAAGAAAAAAAAGCAATAAGTGTCTACAAGGGAATTAATACAGAGACACTCGTAGTTATGGGGACACATCAAACCAAAATACTTGTGAACACTAATAGCAAAAAAGTCAAAGGATTCTCCAAATGAAACATGTCACCAGTGGATGACAATACAAACAATGACTAGCAGATGGAAGATGATC
This sequence comes from Protopterus annectens, assembly GCF_019279795.1. Classification (NCBI taxonomy): domain Eukaryota; kingdom Metazoa; phylum Chordata; order Ceratodontiformes; family Protopteridae; genus Protopterus; species Protopterus annectens. The sequence goes on along the minus strand of NC_056748.1, from coordinate 182,965,710 downwards.
ATTAGTGATATGGAACAAGGAATATAGGCAGTGAACATGTTTGTGGTTCCCCAATATTACATGCAGTAAGAAACAGAATGTGAAATAGAATGAAATGATTTTACTAATGGCAAGTTGGAGGCTAGTGGTTTTGCACTTATATGAATATTTTGGAGTGGAATAAACATAAGTTATGTACTTACCATAATGCTAGATCTGTGTTGCCTTGTTTCATCCAGTTCAACAATTGGGTTACCAGATCTGACAAGATCCTACCTCAGTGCATTTTTGAAGAGCTTGAATCCAAATCTCTGAGTCCTCCCCTACCCATAATTTCCCTTGGTCCCCCAGTTCTCTAAGATTGAGTCTGCCTGCTTGTAATCATAATATCACCCAAAAGAAACAGAACAATGCAGGATTAACAAAATGTCCTAACTAAATCAGGGAGACAGGTAACAGGGAAAGGATGTCTAAAACAGAAGACTACTCATCAGGTCAACCAGTCATCCAAGAGACCAATTTAGGATGAGGGACAGAGTGAGGGATCATGAACCAGATGAAACAAGAAAACACATATCTAGCCTCATAGTAAGTACATAACTTTAACATCCAATGTTATCTTTTTAATCCAATTCAATGACTGATACAGATTCCCAAGCTACATGAAACGCCCGGGTAGTCTCAAGTCTCAAGGAAGGGCATTCCTGAGTATGCTGGAACCAAAAAGGTACAACATCTGGTTACACATCCAACCTGTGATGTGACACAAAGGTATGAACTACGGACCAAGTAGTTGCAGCACAAATCTCATGAATGGGTAACTCTAGCCCCAAAAGCAGTGGAGGCAGCCACTGCTCTAGCTGAATAAGCCTTTGGTTTGCCAGGTAAAGTTAATCCATTTTGTTATAAACAAAAGCAATGTAGTAAGAAAGCCACCTGGACAATGTTACTTTAGTGACTCCTTTTCTCAATTTAGCCTAAGAAAAAAAGACACAAAAAAAATGGTTAGACTTCCTGATACATTTTGTATGATATAAATAAAATCTAAGCTGACGATGAAAATCCAATAAATGTATAATATATTCCCCTTTGTTAAAGAAGTTTGGGTAGAATAATGGTAAATTAATGTCTGATCAAGACTTGCTTCAGGAGCCACTTTTGTAAGGAAATTAGAAATAGTTCACAAAGAAACTCCATGTTTATGGAAAACAAGGTATGGGGGGTTCACAACACAGTGATTACAATTCAGAAATCCTCATAGCAGAGATGACAGCTTCTAAAAATTATCTTCCAGGTAAGAAATTTAAGATCCACTGAGAAAGCAAACTCGAAAGGAGCTCTAGTCAGACCCTGCAGCATTACAGTAATGTCTCAAGGAGGAACTGGATTCCCTAATTGGCGGTCTTAGGAGGAAAGTTTCCTTCAAAAAAGCTTTGGAAATTTTTAAAGAAACAATGTATGTTTGCTTCTGTCATATATGAAAATCGGAAATGGCTGCTAACTGATCTTTGATAGTTGACAAAATGGTGCCACTATGAAACAACTCTGCCAAAAAGTCTAAAACAGATGGAAGAGGCGATGAAATAAGATCCAAACCTCTGGAACAGGCCCATATGGTAAACATTTTCCATTCGGTAAGGTAGACTTTCCTGGAATCTGTTTTTTGTAAGGATGACAAAACTTGGATGCCCGGAGCAGAAAACCTGGCATCTCTGGCAACCATTAAAATTGAGGGTACCATTCAGTTAGCTTCAGTGTCTTCAAGTACTAAGGCTGACTGGATGGGTGATGAAGAAGATCTGGATGTGGGTCCAATACCCATGGAGGACGTATCAAATGAGGTCATAAAAAGGGGAAACAAACCTGAAGAGGGCAATGAGAATAACTTTGGCACTGAACCAGACTTTCTGAAGAAATCTTGTTATTAGAGGGAAGGGTGAAAATGCATAAAGGAGACCCAGGAACCAATTGTGGAATAAAGGCAAAGTACCGGCTGCATTTGTGGTTTAGGTAAGAAGCAAAAAGACTGTAGCAAGGTTGGCCCCAATGAATGAAAATTAACATTACTACTGACTGACTTGAATGAGGGACCATTTTTTTTTTGGGGGGGGGGGTGTAGAATTGACCTTCTCAGTTTGTCTGCCAGAACACTGCCATGCTCGTCACCTGATGGTAATCACATCCTCAGGAAGGGAACCCTGAAATGCCTGCAACACTATGAGGACTGCCCTCATCACCAAGATATTGATTTGAATACTGGTCTCTTTGTTAACCAAGAACCTTGAACCATCTTCCCCCTTTGAAATGCTCTCCAATCCATGAGCGAAGCATCTATGGTTAAGGTGGCTACCAGGGGGGTTAGGCTGAATGGACAACCACACCACACTACGGATGAGGTCAACCACCAAATTATGTGCTCCTTCCATACTGGCATGAGACATACTGGTGCATGACTGGAGTGAGACATCAAGGACAAAGTATCCCCAGTAGGACTCTTATCTAAAATCTTGCCTGAGGCAGAAGCCAAATAATAGGTCTTGCTGGCGGGCTGGAATGATACAGGACCTCTGAAGCCATGTGATACAGAGATAGGATTCTGCATTGTGGAAGCCTGGCTATTTGAGTAGATGAGTCCAGGTGACATCTGATGAACTAAAACTTCTCTGTCTGTACCAAATGGCTTTTGATAAGATTGAGGTGAAGCAAGAAGTCCCTGCACTGCATTACTAGATGCCTGGTTGATGCACAGAACAGCCAGTTATCTATACAGTGGAATACCTGCAACCCTTGCAGCCTAAAATAGGCTGCCACCATTGCCTTCCATTTGGTGAACAACCTGGGGGTTATGGTGAGGCCAAATGGCAGTACTCTGAACTGAAAATAGCTGGATCCCAGTGGAAATGGAGAAATAACATGGACAGCTTCACAATCTTAATGTAATACTATGCATCCTGGAGATCTATCAAGCACATCCAGTCATCCTTCCTCAGAAGAGGTAGTTTGACCTAAATAATAACCATGCAGAACTTCACCTGTTTTGAGAACTGGTTGAAGTGACTTAGGTCTAGAATGGGTCTAAGGTCACCTGTTTTTTTTAAACTAAAAAGAACCAGGAATAGACTCCAGATCCTTGCTGGTCAGGTTGGACCTTCTGGATAACTCGTTTGTTCTAAAAACTTTGCTACCTCTGCCACTCTTTTCCTTTTCTGAGGAGAGAAAACAAAGGAAATTACACAGCTTCTGGTGATGACCTGCCAGAGTTGTAGGTGCAAGGATAAGCCCCCTCCCCTGATTGCCTCCATAGTGCAGCACTCAGAAAACCATTCAGGATCACTGGAAGGTTTTCTCCATAAAAAGGACCTTGAATCCCTTGGTTGTGCACCCCCATGACCCTGGGCCAATGTTCATTAAAGTTATTCCCTCCGTCCCCTCTCCTGGAAGGAGTGGAGGAGTCTGTCAGCAGACGTTTCCTGGACAAAACTATGGATTTTCAAAACCATAACTTCTTTCTACCTGTTTTGGTTCTGAAAAAAATCCTTTGTGGGGTGGAAAAACATATGTCAACTGCAGAGAAGGCCTTGCCTTCCTGCTCACTTCTTGTACCTTAGGTCTGAAGAGAGTAGCATTAGGTCTGAAGGAGCATTAATAAAGACACTTCAAAGCCTTTCACTGAATCACACAGGCATCATCCAGGCATGCCCATGGAGAGCAGTGTTGGTGCCTGCTGCAGTTACTGGGCCATCATTTGCATTGGAAAGCAAAAGTACAGTTGTGTACGCTTACCATAAATGTAGATGTTCAAGTGTATTCACTGTTGCAGCCATCAATCTTGGGTTATCTGCCTGCACATAGCCCTCAGTCAGCCCGAATACCAGAGTCTTGGGATTTCTGCGTCGGATGCTGTCGCCTCTTCCATAACGTCAGGTCATCAAGGGTATAAAACATGCAGCCGACCCCAGTACATCAGTTTTTCTTGCCTCTGATGTCAGGAGCCCCCAAAATAGGAAGCAATTACATGGTGTGAAACACCTCCAGTAAAAAGTAAATACCACTGCCATAAGATATGGCCAAAAACAGGATAGGTAGAGAGTACAGAAAAGTCAGGGGTCTGGACGGAAAGTAACCAGGACTGCAACAGCGAATACACTCGAACATCTACATTTATGGTAAGTGTACACAACTGTACTATGTTCTTCGTGTTTCACTGTTACAGTCATCACACTTGTGTTGATTCACACAGCTGAGAAAGGGAAGAGGCAGTCAAGAAGTATTAGGGGTGGCTAGCAGGCCTTGTAAGACTGCTGTGGCAAATCCAACTCCGGATTTAGAAAAGACAGGCAAGTGGTAATGCTTGGTGAAGGTGTATACAGAACTCCAGGTTGCAGCTTCCAGGATGTCCCTGATAGGGACTCCCCTGAGAAATGCTGTAGAAGTTGAGGTAGCCCTAGTGGAATGAGTTCTGACCCCTGTGGGGTAGGTTTTCCATGGTGTTTGCAGCAGAAATGGATGCAGTGTGCTATCCATTTGGAAATAGTTTGCTTTGAAATGGCCTTGCCATCTACCCCTGTAGCAAAGCTGACTAGCAGCTGGTCAAATTTTCTGAAAGGTTTAGTCCTGTCAACGTAGAACCTGAGCTGTCTGGCCACATCTAAGGAGTGCAGGATCATTTCCCCTTTATTCTGAGAATTAGGGAAAAAGGTTGGTAAATGCATGGATTGGTTTAAAGCCACACTGGATACCACCTTGGGCATAAATTATGGGTTAGTCCTGGGGGAAACCCTGTCAGCATGGAAAATAATGAAGGGTCCGACAGCCATTAGTGCCTGTAACTCAGACACTCTTCTTGCTAAAGTAATAGCTAGAAGTAAGGCTGTTTTCCAAGAAAGGAATTTTAACTCAGCTGAAGCAGCAGGTTCAAAGGGGAGAAGTGTGAGCTTCTCCAGTACAGAGTTAAGGTCCCAGGTCGGGGTGGGAGCTCTCCTAGGGGGCCTTAAATTGTTAGCTCCTCTCAGAAACTGTTTGATGAGAGGGTGAGAAAAGAGAGGAGGCTCAGTATTATAATGAGCTAAGATAGCAGAGGCATGAATCTTAATGGATGAGAAGGATAGGCCTCTGTGGAGCAGCTCTGCTAGGTAATCAAGGATTTGAGGTAAGTTGGGCACAGATGTGTCCTTTCTTTGAGACTGACTCCAAAAACAATATCTTTTCCACTTTTCAGCATACGATTTCCTAGTACTAGGCCTTCTGGCCTCAAGGACTTGAAACCATATATCAGCATGCATATGTTGAAAATAGATCTATTACCACCTGTAGCATGATGTTCTATAACAATATAATAACAGCTATGAATGAAAAATTGTGCTGTGATTTGATTTATATAGATTTAACTTCAGCATTTGACAGGGTCATGCAAAAAACACTGATCAATAAATTAGTACAACTAGGTATTGATGTACTGTTGATAAGATGGATAGCTGCATGGCTTACAAATAGGACATGGCAAGTATCACACACCAACTGGACAGGTGAAATCCTTGGTTACAGTCAAGGTGTCCCACAGGGCTCTGTACTAGGCCCTTACTTGTTTAGATTGTATCTTTCAGACCTTACTTTTTCATCTGAGGTGTTCTACAGTCTATATGCGGACGACCTGAAATTGGGTAAACTGATTACAAGTGTTACAGATAAGGCATGCCTGCAAAATAAGTTGACTAAATTGACAATTTGGGCACAGGAGAATAATATGTTGATAAATATCAAAAACTAAGCATATGAGATTCGGGAGACATAAACTGAAAGGTGAATATTTAATACAGCACACAGTGATTGAAACTGTAGACTCATTTAAGGACCTGGGTATATGGGTAGATTCAGCTATGAGTTTTTCTAATCATATCAACCAATTGGCTAATGATAGTTTTAGAACTATAGGTTGTATAAAAAGATTTATAAATTCTAGGAAATCAAACATAATGAAGTCATTGTTTGTTAGTTACATTAGACCCAAACTTGAGTATGGAATAACAATATGGAAACCCTATAGGAAAACAAGCATGATTAAACTGGAAAGAGTACAGCGAAAATACACTAAAGGCATCCATGGATGTGAAAATCTAAGTTATGAAAGACTAAAATATCTGAACTTGTACAGTGTCTCTTACAGACATTTAAGAGGAGACCTTATTCAGGTATATAGGGCATTTAGGGACAACTACCTCTAGGAATGTTTGGGGTTATCAAAAAGTACTAGAGAACTGTCAGATAAACTATGTAGAAAATTCTATAGGAATGAGAAGTGTGCTAATTGGTTCTCTGACAGAGTAGCTGATGCTTGGAACAGACTACCAAAGTACATTAAAGCAAGTACTAGTTTAAATATTTTTAAGAACAGCCTGGACATTTATTATGGGAACAAGTGTTTTGGCATATTGGCAAGCTAGAAGGGCTTTAATGCCCGTGCTTGAAACATTTGTATGTATGTATGTATGTATGTAAGGATGACGTCCAGCACCTGTTTGCTGAGGGATGCTGGTGGTGCATTTAGGGAATAAGCCAGGCAGCAAGGATTAGGGTTTGCAGTTGTGGATGCAAAATCTGTCCCTCCTGCTGAGACAGCAGGGAAGGTGTGTGATGTAGGTGTCAGGGTGGCACTGCTGTCAGACTGCGTAGGAGTGGGTACCAGTGCTGGCGTGGCCAGTCTGGTGCAATAAGGATTGCCCTTGGCCTGTCCTATTTGATCTTGAGTAGCACCTTTGGGAGGAGGAAAAGGCATAAATTGAGAGGTTTTCCCAAGTAAAGGATAGTGCGTCCACCTTCCAGGCTCTGCTGTGAGGGTTCCTGGTGCAGAATTTGCTCAATTGGTGGTTTTGGGAGGAGGCAAAAAGGTCCACCTCTGGGTTAGAAGTTTGAATGAGCTGGGGTCGAGTTTCTACTCGTGAGGGTCCAGCAGATTTCTGCTTAAGTCGTCTGCCAGTGAATTTTGCTTGCCTGGCAGGAATTGAGCTTGTAGGTGCACTTGGATGCTCAAGGCTGTGTTCCACAGAGCCATGGCTAACCTGCAGAGTGGGTAAGAATGAGTTCCGCCCTGCTTGTTTATGTGCCACATAACTGTGGTGTTGTCTGTCTTTATCAGGAGCTGTCCTGGAAGGATAAGGTATTTGAAGTCTGTCAGAGCATTCTGTACAGCTAGCATCTCTTTTTGACTGATATGCAGGTGAATTTGTTCTGGGCTCTATTTGCCTTGAATGCATTTGCCTGCCATGTGAGCCCCCATGCACAGTCTGATGCGTCTGTTGTCAGGGCTTGGGTGGCGAGGGGTTGAGTGAAAGGAAGTTCCTTGTTGTAGTTGCATGCTTCTGCCCACCAAAGGAACTCTGCCCTTAGACAAGGTTTGATAGGAATCACTGTTTCCAGGTACTGAGAATGCTGACACCAGAGACTTTTTAAGTACCACTGAAGTTTCCTCATATGCAGTCTTGCATATGGAATTAGCAGAATGCATGATGCCATGAACCCTAGGGCTTGCAGTATTTTCCTTGCAGATAGCTGGGTTTTGTTGGCCATTAGTTTGAAATAGTTTGTCAAATGGACCTGCTTTTCTGGAGTGAGGAATGCCATTTGGGAAGTTGTGTTCAAGCTTGCTCACAGGAATTCAATTTGTTGGCTGGGCACCAGTTGTGATTTATTTTCGTTGATGGCGCATCCCAGTGAAGTTAGAAGTCCTTTTACAAATGCCAGGTGCTGAAGTAGCAATTCCTGACTGTCCGCCTGAATCAGGCAATCATCAAAGTATGGGTAGATTTGAATATTTCTCTGCTTGCAGTATGCAATGGCTGGATCCAAGCATTTTGTGAATACTCTGGACGCAGTAGATAAGCCAAAGAGAAGTGCAGAGAACTGATAGTGCATACAGCCTGCTCTAAAACGTAGATATTTCCTGCAAGACTTCCTTATGGGGATGTGCAGATAAGCTTCTTTTAAATCTAGGGTGACTAACCAGGCATCTTTGGTTAGCATAGGAAGAAGCTGTTGCAGTGTAAGCATTTTGAATTTGGGGACCACCAGAAAGGTGCTGAGAATGGATAGATCCAGGATAGGGCGCCAAGAGCCCTCTTTTCTGGGCACCAGGAATAGTCTGGAGTAGAAACCCTGTCCCCTTTGTTCTACTGGAACAGGTTGAATAGCCCTGACATGGAGAAGGGAAAGTACTTGCTTTTGAGCCTCTGCCCACTGGTTTGGAGGAAGGTCTGGCAAACCGCTTGGAGGTGGCAGTGAGTGGAAGTAGAATCGGTATCCCTGGGATACAATGTTTAGAACCCATCGGTCCAGAGTAATGGACATCCAGTTTTTTGCATGAAGGGTGAGTTTTCCACCTAGGGGCGCAAGTACTTGGGCATGGCTGGGAAGGATAATTGGAAAGTCATTGTGAACTTTTTCCATATGGGGCTTGCTTACCACTCCCTGATTTTGAGGTGGAAACACTCCATTGTTTAAATCTCTGCATACCCTGAAACTGTAGTCTTGGTGGTCTGTTGCCCATGGGTTTGGACTGAGAAGGCCTGAGAGGGACTGGAAAGGACCAGTTTTTTTGAAGGCCAATACCTACTGAATCTAGGTGGCTGCACCTGTAAGAAATCTTTGACGGTTGGTCAGATTTAGCTTATTCTTCCATCTTTTTAAGAACAACTTCTGCTTTTGTGCCAAACAACTGCTCCTGATTTAATGGAGCATCTAGTAGTTTTGCTTTGACATAGTCAGGTAAAACTTGTTCCTTTAGCCAAGCGTGCCTTCTCAGTACAGACCCAGTGACAGCAGCTCTGCAAGATGCTTCTACGGCATCAAACCCACACTGCAAAGTATGTTTACTAACTTGGTTTGCAGAATGCATTAACTCTTGTAAATCTTTATTTTCTGCACAATCTGGAAGTAACTCCATTTTTTGTTTAATTAGTTCCACAATATGTTGCTGGTACTTCAACACGTGAAACTGGCAATTCAAGGCCCTGATGGGAAATGTTGCAGAGGTATATACCTTCTTACCCCATCTGTCTAAAGCTCTAGAATCCCTGTCTGAAGGGGTAGGGTTTTTGGCTGTAGTAGCCTTAATGCCTTTAGGTCCCTGGGAAATGGACTATGGATCTGCAGTAGGATTCTTAAAGAGAAATCTGAGAGAGTCTGGTACTCTGTAGTACCTGTCAGGTTTTCTAGGAGCTGGTGGTAAGGTGTCAGGAGTAAGACTGGACTCCAAGAAGACATCATCTACAATATCCAGGTCAGATAGTATAGCTAGAGGCCTGTGCTGGCAAATCTAACAATTCCCCGAGTCTCTTTTTGGACTGAGGATAGCCCTGGCATTCCCAGCAGAAATGCTCTCTTAAGGTATGCAAGGTTTCACCAAAAGAAAAATCCTCTGGAGGGGAGGCAGAGGGAATGGATTCCTCTGCATCCGAGTCCTCATAGGTAGATAAGGGTATATCCTGGTAATCAGAAGGGTTAGAGTCATCAGACTCCTGGTCTGTAAAATCAGAAGGAAATTCAATTCTTTGTCTTTTGGCAGGGGAAGGCTGGCTTCCCCTAATTAGAGTAATAAGGTCTTCAGCCATTCTAAGCATTTGTTTTTGTGGCATGGGAGCTTGATCATGCGGTTTGGACGTCAGTTTTCTAGGCTTAGTGCAACCTCTGGGCCTGAGAAACTCGGTAGTTTTAGTTGGAAAAGAAATTGTCAGTTTAATATGAATATCGCTATGTCGGAATACGCCCTCAGAAGCCAGTGCCTGCACAGCGGCTCTGGACGCATCCATGGTAGAGACATCTATAGCTTCCATAGTCGAAGAAGCATCTCGCGGCATACCAGACTCTGAATGGGTCTCAGCAGAGGCCTGCAAATCTGTAGAAGCGGGCATCAGGGGCTGCAAAGGCACCTCACTGAGTACCAGCGGACTGGAGACTAGCTTAGTGGAAGCGTCGTCGGCAGTTTTTGACCTATGCTGTCTGACTCTGTCTTTGTCTTTGGGATTTTTCAGAAGATTGGTAGTTGGATGGCTTACCGAAGCCATTTTGGAATACGGAGAATGACAGCGAAAGAATTTAGCTACAAAAATAGCCCGACGACGAATGGTTCAGCCGTTAAACAAGGCACAAAACTGACAGCGAGGGATGCTGTGGTCTGGGCCTAAACAGGTGATGCAGTAGGAATGAAAATCTCTGTGAGGTATTTGCTTTCCAAAGGCAAGACAGCTGTTAATTTTTTCTGACATCGGTTAGAGCAAGAAAAGAATCCCCAACGGGGTACTTAGCTTTAGAAGACTTCAGGTCTGAAACTCGAAAAAAAGAAAATTTCAGGTAGCGGCCGACTGGCAGTCGCGAACTGCTTCTGCTTCAGGCTCCTTCTTGGTAAGAAAGACTGATATAATGGCATCAGCTGCATGTTTTATACCCCTGATGTCATGGAAGAGGCAACAGCATCCGATGCAGAAATCCCAAGACTCTGATATTCGGGCCGACTGAGGGCTACCTGCAGGCAGATAACCCAAGTGTGATGACTGCAACAGTGAAACATGAAGAACATCGTATGGTTACATTAGTCATGGATTGACAGGCAAAATTCTGGGATTCCACTGACATCTGGATGTCCATAGGTAGGTTACCCAAGAGGGATTTTGACAGCTCTTTTGTCAAGTCCCTCTGGAACTGATTCATATGAGCCAAGTAGTTCAGCGCGCTCAGTACAAATGTTGCTGAAGTATTTATCCATTTCCCAAAATGAACAGATGTGCTCTCTTCCAACAGCTCCTTTCCTGTGCCTGCTGCAACAAACATGGCATCTACAGGGGGCCCTTACTCCAGTGGGACTTATTCCTACAGACTACTAAGATCTTACCTGGCTTGTGTGGGATAGGGTCCACCGTGTCAGGTTCCTTCTAGACCCATTGAAAAATCGGGTCTATTAGCACATCAGAGGGCGGGACCACCTAAGAGGTAGAAAGGTCAGGCATGACTGCCTCGAAGAATACAGACTCCTCTGGGGAGGGAGCTTCAGTGGACCAACCCCTTCTTTTCTTCTTCAATTCTAGAATGTCACCAAAGGAGACATCTTTCAGAGGAGATCATAGGGAACCGTCCCCTTCATCTAAGTCTCTGGAGATGAGTCCAAGTGTTTTCTCTAAAAGGGCTGTTTCCTCGGTCCCTCCACCACAAGGAACTTCTGTGTAAGTGTTGCATTGGAAGGCATGCTCACTCAGCAAGAGACCCTGAGGCTGATATAGCCTGAATGTCCTTGATGAATATGATGAACAGATATGGTAAAAGGATCTACGGGGATGTTGGGACAAATCTAAGCAAGACAGAGCCAACTCCTATCTGGACCTGGAGATTACCTTTTCAAATGCTTCAAACATTGAAACCAAAATCAAAGTTGATGAAGCACCCCCTACCCAGAGGAGGACGGGGATGGAAAGTCCCAGACTCTCATCCGACTCAGCTCCAAGGCCAACAACAGCATCAAGCTGTCCACAGCTGAAGCGTTGAGGGGCTATTAAGGCTCAGACAAGTTTGGAGTGGACCCTGACCCCCAAGCCTTAGTTCTGACACTTTGGCTCGAGTCGAGACAGTAAGGGAAACAGTCAGAGGTGAAGTCGATAGTGCTGTCGGCTCTGACATGGGTGTCCTAAGGGAGAAGCTCAAACCTATGAGTGTCAGATTTGCTATTTGCACCAGAAAACGTAAGATCAATGGTGAGGCAGTAGGGACCATGCCTGGAGCCACTGAAGGGGTAGGTGCGAAGAAGACCCCCTACTGAATTGATGTCTGAAGAAACTTCCACATCATCCTGTCAATGTCAGCTTCCAACACACTCCACAATGATCAGAAGAACCTGAAGGATGAAGTCACCAATGCTGGTCAAGATGATTGTTGGTTTTTCTCCTGTAAAAAAGGTCAAGTAAAGCCTCAGGGTAGCTGGCTATGGGAAGAAATGAAGGGATGAAGATGGTGAATGGAGATGACAAACTTCTGAAGCAGGAGAAACTTCGGAGCTGGACCAGACTGCGGCAATAGCTCCAGAGACATTTTTCCAGTTTTCTCAAACCTCTTTATTTCAGTATTTCATGCAATGACTTTCACTTTGCACCTTGTATGTATATGTATATTTACTTTTTTTGCCTTGTTCTTAACAGTTGCATGTATGTCGCTTGTCTTGTTCTTAATAGTTGTATGTATGTCACTTATGTAATTCATACTTGCAGAGTCACTGAAACTGGAATCAAATTCCTTGTATACATGCATACTTGGCCAATAAGTGCGATTCTGATTTTTTTCCTGCTCTTTTTCCTTACTCTTTTCTCTCTCCTTCTCCTTTGGTACATTAGGTTTATCAGATTTCTTGGAGGAGGAAGAAGGTGTCTGTCCCATAACTGGATGAACCCGAAACTCCTGCTTGGGTGGGAAGTGGGCCCTATAAAACTATTTTATCATGGTGTCCTTGTAAAGCACTGGAACAGAAAAACTTCTACATTTCACAGTAAGTGTCTTAAGTGCGAAACTCTAAGGCAAGAGACTCAAGTGTGGAAACTGGGGTGGAACTTGTGCCATAGTTATTTTGAACCCAGCAGCCTTGTCAGAAATGTCAAACAGTAGACAAAGCATCAAGAGCAACAGTCACCCAAAACTACAACCACTATTCACAAAGACTCAGTAGAATCAACATCAACAAATAAATATCTATCAACCATGCACAACAGCAGCAGTACAGAAAGATTTTTTTTTCTTTTTAGGTAAGTGTCGCTTTCATGTTAAGACACGAATAAACAAGTCTTCGTGGGTTCTTCTTCAAGCAGCTTTATTTCATGCAAACATATTACCACTATTGACTGTAACATAAGTAACTTACATACAAACTAACAACTGCGATCATGCATGCTCACTCCCTGGTTGCTTCTACAAAAATGGCACTAGGGATTGCACGTGTCTGAAATTTATACATGCACGCACAGACTCCCATGTTTCTTAAAGATATAGTACACACACTTTACACTCTGATCTACATCTTCCCTCTTTCAGAAATAGATCATGCAACTTGTCATGAGATTAACTGGCATGCAGAAATCACAGGTAATCTATACTCATGCATTATACAATACTAAGTACACACAAATATTTACAATCAAGTCCATGTTGCTGCGTACTTCACACTAGGCTTAGAAACTTGTCCATATTGTGTGACATAAAACTGGGAATTAGATTTAGCAACTGGGACAGTCTCTGCAAAATGGTTGACCTGTGGAGTCTTTGAATTACTTTCTGGAACAGAATCAGACTTTTGAACAAATTCTGGTCTGGAAAAGGTATCTGAGTCATTCTTTGATTTAGAGTTTGCATCACATATACAATGTTGTGACTGCAATGATGTTGATTCTGGTACAGGAGGAAGATGTCTGCGATTCCTCCTACACTCCACACCTTTGGAATTTACCAAGTAGGATCTCGGCTCAGCACGTATGCCTGTAATCTGACAATTCGATCAAAACAGAATCAGGAAACAACGCGGAATAACACCACAACGTCATTATACAAAGACATTACGAAAATTTCTATCCTTGATGTACTTGGTTATCCTGTGTGATCCTGTCCACCAAGGAATAAGCAACTCAGGAACTAAACTCTACATCCCCAAAGATATTGACGACTGCTACAATTAGTTGTACTTTAACATGTAAAACTATAGAGCAACTGTTTTCTATCCTTGATGTACTTGGTTATCCTGTGTGCTCCTGTCCACCAAGGAATAAGCAACTCAGGAACTAAGCTATACAGCCCCAAAGATACTGACGACTGCTGGAATTAGTTTTACTTTTACATGTAAAACTATAGAGTAACTGTACATGTTACAGCCTTTTCTTGCACAAATAGGAGCAGCACACACTCGATCAGGCCAACACTTTAGCCCTCCCTGCACTCTCTTAGCAAACCCTCACCCATCATTATTCCTGCATTTCCAGCTTCAAACCCCCAGGTAAATACTCACAGTGGTTTGGCTTTAAAGTGTAGAATATTTCACGGCACAAATACTAATTTAGTTCAGTGCAGAATATTTCAGGGCACAAATACTAATTTAGTTCAGTGCACAATCAATATTATAGAGTGTGTTGCACTTACCTTGCAATCATTAGCCTGGGGTTTAGATCACTCGTCATATCTGTAGCTCCTCCCCAACCAAGTTATCATATAGTACCTACAACAAAGCGCCATTTTCAAATCGGCGACCTGCATCGAGTGTGTACTTCCTGTATGTTTTTATTTTTTATTTTATTGTTTTTCACTGCTTAATCTATGTGCCTAGAATTAGACACTGGTAGTGTTTAATCTCCAGAGTATGTGCCTCATGCTAGTTAGACCGTGCACCAGTTTTGTCATATACTGTTTCCTGCTTGTACCTGCTTTTTAGCACTGTTTACAGCTGAATCTAATTCTCTGTTGCCTAACGCACGGAATGAGTGCTTAGCTAATCTATTAACAACTGTTGGTTTCTCTCCTCTGTTAGTTGACATCTTAGTGTCATAGCCTAATCAGTCACTCATTTAACTGCTATAAACCACTGAAATCACAGTAAATGTTATTAACAGCGTCAGCACAATAAAACGGCTTAGTAAGCCTCTCTATAGACAATTACAGCCTTAGAAGTGTTTGCTATCTGTTAATGCATAGAGTACAGTAGGGGTTACAAGCATTTTAGAGTTTTATTTTAAACTATAATGTGCATTTTCAGTAGATGTAGCTGCCTTGTTTAATTTCTAATGTTTTGCTTAAAACTCTTTGCATGGTTCTGAATAGCCACTATCTGCAAGTTAGCATAATGTTAAGAACTGTAAAATTGTACCTCTATTTTTCACTCTTCACCTATCTAACTAATTCTATTATCTTACCTAACTGCCTTATAATGCAAATAGCCTAACTCTACTCCCTTCTCTCCATCACAGTTTCTACCCTTGATGTACTTGGTTATCCTGTGTGTTCCTGCCCACCAAGGAATAAGCAACTCGGGAACTAAACTGTACAGCCCCAAAGACACTGATGACTGTTGCAATTAGTTTTACTTTTACATGTAAAACTATAGAGTAGCTGTGCATGTTACAGCCTTTTCTTGTACAAATAAGAGCAGCACACACTCGATCAGGCCAACACTTTAGCCCTCCCTGCACTCTCTTAGCAAACCCTCACCCATCATTATTCCTGCATTTCCAGCTTCAAACCCCCAGCTAAATTATTCACAGTAGTTTGGTTTTAAAGTGTAGAATATTTCAGGGCACAAATAATAATATAGTTCAGTGCAGAATATTTCAGGGCAGAAATACTAATTTAGTTCAGTACACAATCAATATTATAGAGTGTGTTACACTTACCCTGCAATCATTAGCCTGGGGTTTATTGCTCGCTGCGCTCGCTATGCTCACTGCACTCCCCTCACTGCCCCCATATCCCACACACCCCGACTACATCCACATTTACTGCAACCTTAGAAACACGCCCACACTCAATCCACCTATCACTCCACACCTCACAAATATCTCCACAACCCTACACCACCCACCACCTAATACCACAACCCACCAACATAATCATGTCACTACCAAACACATTTCTAATCCTTACCTGCACTTTTCTTTCCTACATTACACCCTACCATTGTAATACAGTGATAAAGCCTAACCACTTTCAATCCACACTCACATCAACCCCCCCCTCAAACATCCATTACATAATTTCACCACCCAAACCACAAAACGTCTTCTCCCAGCACAACCTCTAAAGTATCAGACTTCCTACCCTTATCAACACAAACTATCCATACAATACAACATTTTCAACACATATATCAAACATATACTCAGCACTCTCTCCAAACTCATTCTCAGTGGAGATGTGCACCCCAACCCTGGCCCCGAACTCACCAACCCAACCAAAACTCCCCCACCAATAAACCCCACCACCCTAATCACTAACAACAGAAAACCTAATGACCTCCTTATAATGTCTCTCAACATTAGAAGTATCTGTAATAAAGTCCAAGACCTCCAAGCCCACATAAACCTGTACTCTCCTGACAGTCTTCTCCTAACAGAAACCTGGCTCAAACCTAGCATCAAAAATGAAGAAATACTTCTACCTGAATATAACATCCTCCGCAAAGACAGACTTATCCAGGAAAGGAGGTGGTGTGGCACTAATGTACAAACACCACCTTAATATACAAATTCTCACCAAATCACCCCCCCCCCCCAGTTTGACAAGGAAGAAATCTTATACACCTCCATCAAAATAAATCCTAAGAAAACAATCAACATTATAAGGTGTAGCACCAGGCCAAAATATTCCTCCCTTAGAAAACCTCCTACTTTGGTCAAATCTCTCCCAATAAAAGAAACTGTCATCCTTGGAGATTTTAACATCGACTGGCTATCCTGTAACAGCAAACACCCAGCACTCCACCTAAATCTTCATGGTTTCTCACAGCTAATACACTCCCCCACCAGGATAAATAAAAACCCTAAAAATCACACCACTCTTGACTGGATCTTAGTAAACAAAAACCCTAACTCTTACTTGTCTTCCTGACTCCCTCAGTGACCATTCCCCTATTTTCCTACTACGACACCACATAAAAAATGGCAAACCCATTATCTACAGATCTGTCCGCAGTAAAACTAATTTTAACCCCAACTCCTTCATCTCCTCCCTTCAAAAAATTAACTGGGCACCTCTAAAGTACATCCACCTAGATGAAGCAGCTCATTTCTTTAGTAGTACTTTCTTCAACATCCTTAACACCCACGCCCCCCAAAGAAAAAACAAAATCAGAACAAAAAACTCCCCCTGGCTACAAAAAAACACCTTGGGCCTTATGAAAGCCAGGGATAAAACATGGGAATGCTGGCGCAAAACCAAAAAACTCTCAGATAGGCAACTCTTCCTTGAACTGCAAAATAAGGTCAAAAAGCAAATAAAATCAGTCAAAGCCTTTTTCTATCAGACATCCCTAAACTCTTCCGATAACAACCCCAAGCAATTCTGGTCCACTATTAACTCTATTCTCTCAAGGAAAAGTAAACACCCCCCCTACCAACCACCCCTCTCTCCACCAATAACATAGCTGACTCCTTCAATACACATTTCACAGAAACCTTACTATCCCTAACCAAAAAAACACTTCCCTACATCTACTTCCCCCACTGCCAACCAAAATCCAACCCTCATTGCCTTCATCCTCTCTACAGTACCCATCCCCTGCATAAGAAAACTCCTAACTAAACTAAAATCAAAGAGACTTGCAGCCGACAACCTGCCCGCTGAATACCTGAAAATAGCAGCTGGTGTCCTAGCCTATCCAATCTCCATATTAATAACCACTCCATATCTGAATCCTATGTACCCACACTATGGAAAATATCCCACATCATTCCCCTGCACAAAGGTGGCCCCTCCACTGACCTCTCAAACTACCGCCCCATTACCATCCTGACCCCTCTCTCCAAGATACTCGAAAAATGCATCAACTCACAGTTCTCCAAATATCTCCTAAACAACAACCTCCTTGCCAATACCCAGCACGGTTTCAGACCACACCACACCACAATATGACTACAGCTGTGATCTCTTTCACAAATACTATCCTTCAGCACAAAAACAATGGCCTCCTCTCCCCCGCCATATTTCTCGATCTATCTAAGGCCTTTGACATTGTCTCTCACAACCTACTACTCTCTACTCTTTCAAACCTTTCCTTCTCCACTTCAGCCATAAACTGATTCCATAGCTACCTACATGGCCGCCAGCAATCAGTTGTCTTGGACAATAATATATCCCCTTCCCTCCCTGTTACCCTTGGAGTTCCCCAAGGCTCCATCCTTGGCCCCCTTCTCTTTTCCCTTTTCACTAACAATCTATACACTGCCACCAAACATGCCTCCCTCATACAGTATGCTGATGACTCCACCCTCATCTGCTCAGCTCAAACACTAACAGAACTACAACAGATCACACAAGAATCCTTTTCCTCCAGTGAAAGCTGGCTATCTAATGCTCAGCTCCTCCTCAACATAAAAAAGACCAAACTCCTCATATTCCAACCTACCAAAACCACTGTAAACACCTCTCATTTCAATATCCAAGCCAAGGATACTACCTCCATATCACCAACTGCCCACACCAAACTACTTGGTGTACAGACAGACAAAAACCTCAAATTTGACACCCAAATATCTCAAACAATAAAAAAAGTTCACCAAAAGCTGGGTGACCTATACAGAAACCACCAATACCTCACCAAACCAGCTAGGATTTCTATCGCCAATTCCCAACTTATATCCACCCTACTCTATACATCACCCATACTTACAACCCTTAGACAATCTGACCTAAACAAACTCGAAGTCTGCTACAACAAAATCGCAAAATTTGCCACCTGCACCACATACTGCAACCACCACTATGTCTCCCTTAGGGACCTAGATTGGCTTGAGCTGCCTCAACTCCTTCACTTAAACCAACTCACCTTTGCTCATAAACTTGTTAACCACCCTCTCAATACCCCAGCTCTTCACACACTTCTCCAGCCCCACCACTCCTCCAGACCCCTACGCTCCTGCAACAAAAATCTGCTCCAAGTCACCAAAGCCAAAAATTCTGCAGGGGAAACACTGTTCTCCCGTGCCATATCCAAGCTCTGGAACAACCTACCAACTAACATTACTACCCTCCCTAGCCATCTTTTCAAGTCTGCTCTTAAATCGCATCTAAAATCTCACTGGCTCTGTCCTTGCCAAAACCCCAACTAAATCCAGGTCTTACCAACAAATTTTTCATTTCTTCTTTGATCATAACTCTAGTGTCTAGATAAAGTATTTGCTAGGCATTTTTTGACCTAGTATTCTTGTATTCTATTCTGTATATGCATATACTTAAACCTTAATAAATCTTCCATTGTATATGTCATGCTAACACCTTTTTATCACTGTAAAATGATACTGTCTAGGCTGTATACCATGTTATCTATATGTAACTTTCTGTGGAGCTTTTCTCCCCGGGCCTCTGCTGAAAAAGGACTTGTGTCCAGTCGGACTTTCCCGGTAAACAAATGTAAATAAATAAATAAAATAAAACCTTTTGTCGTCTGGACTTGTACCACCTCTCCTTCCCTCAACGGAGGAAGTAATCTGCTCGATTTGTCGTAACTAGATTTCTGGATAGTATGCTTCTTAAACAATTGAGCCTTGCTGGTTTTATTGTTCTTAGGTTTAGGCTGTAACAAACTTAAAGAAATAAGTAGTGTGGTTCTAGTTTGCTGGGAAAGTAGTCTTTGAGCAGGTGAGCCAAGAATATCATCACGGGGTATGTTTCTGAGATTAAGTAAATTCAAGAATACATCGGTATTTTCAGGTTTTGACCTTTTAAGTAACTGCTTTGCACTCTGTAGTGCATGTTCAGCTAGACCATTGGACTGAGGACTACTAGTGACGTGCAAAGTCTAATTCTTTTGTAACTTTCTGAAACAAATGGCTAGTGAATTGAGTACCACTGTCAGAAAAAAGTTTGTGTGGACTACCCTGAGCTGAGAAATGACATTTCAACTTAGTAATAACAGTAGTTGAGGTTAGGTGAGAGGTTGGCATAATGGTTAAGGTGTTCACCTTACAGACACAAGGTGGAGGGTTTGATTCTCACGTTGGGTAATTGGCTAGGCTTAAAATGGCCCGCAAAGGTAGTTAGCCTAATAATAATCTATGAACCGAAGTGTGGTAGTAGATCAATCACAAAATAATTTGAATAAGAGTCTACCAAACTAAGTAGTGTTGATTGTTCCATTCAAAGATATCAGTTGCTGCAGGAAATGGATTTAGATGAAGTGGTTCTCTTTGCAAATGTGATCTAGTACTATTGCATACTGAATAGAAGAAATAATTTTATCAATGTCTTTTGATAATGAAGGCCAACATACTAATTCTCTTGCACTTCTCTTAGTGAATGAGGATCCTAGGTGACCATGATGCAAAATCTGAATATATTCTGATTGTAAGGAAGCAGATACAAAAATTTTAGGACCTTTAAAAAATAATGCCGTCTTCCATCCAAAATTCATCTCTGAAAAAAATATACTTGCACCTCAGGTGATATGCTAGATTGCTTTGACAGCCATCCAACACAAATACAGTAATTAAGCTTCTGTGAAATTGGATCAGTCTGAGTGTGATCTTTTAACTCATCAAGTCTAGTGGTGGAAACATTACACACTGACATCACATCAAAGTCAAAAGTCTCAGCATCAAGCTGTTCTGCTGTATTTCTGGGAGATCTGGATAAGGTATCAGCCAGATAGAGCAATTTTCTGTTAGTGTAGACCAATTTGAAACTGCACTTTTGCAATTTGAGCATCATTTTCTGTAATCTCGCTGGAGTGGAATCCATAGGCTTCTTTAGAATAGTAACTAGAGGTTGATAATCAGTTTCAATCTGAATAGCTCGATCATAAATATAATCATGAGACTTGGAGCATTCAAATACTATAACCAAAAGCTCTTTCTCAATTTGAGCATACTGCATCTCAGCTTAGGTTAGTGTTCTAAATGCAAAGGCTACTGGTCTGCCCTCTTGAAGTATGGCTGCACCTAGGCCAAATTTTGAAGCATCACAGGAAAAAATAACTGGTTTGTTCACATCATAGCATCTTAACGTAGGTGGGGTGGCAATTTTCTGCTTAAGGTCTTCAAATGCTTTCTGATGATGTTCCAACCATGACCATGCAACATTTTTACTTAACTCTCTTAAAGATGCTGTCAACTCACTGAAGTCTTCTATAAAGTTGCCTTAATAATTGACCATGTCCAGAAAACTCTGCAAACTTTGTACATTGCCTGGTGCTGACATTTCTAGAATAGCGGCTTGCGTGGTCGGGTCAGGTCTCAAGCCTGTATGTGTAAACAAATATCCTACATACATAACTTCTGGAAGTCTGAATTTGCACTTCAGAGGATTGAGTTTTAAGTTCACTTCACATGCTCTGTCTAGAACTTTCTTGAGGTTTCAGTCATGCTCTGCTTCACCACTGCCTCCAACCAAAAGATCGTGTACTATTATGGCACAAGGATAACCCGAAAAAATGTATTCCATTCCATGCTGAAAAACTTCACTTGCAGAATTTACTCCAAATGGCATCCTTAGGAATGTGTATCTGCCAAAGAGACTACCAAAAGTAGTTAGAAATGAGGATTTGCGGTCAAGCAACACTTGCCAAAATAAACTCTTTGCATCCAAGACAGAAAATACAGTGGCATTCGGTATTAGAGGTGCAACTTCTTCAACTGTGCGCATTGGATGATACGGTCTTTTTAATGCTTTGTTCAAATCTCTAGGGTCAATGCATATTCTGATTTACATTTGAGCCTTTCTTGTGAGCAGCTACCATGGACGACACCCATTCAGTTGGTTCTGTGACTGGACAAATCGCACCTTGCTGCACCATTCTATCCAACTGAGCTTTAACTTTATCTTGCATAGCTATTGGAACTTTTCTTGTTGGTCTGACTACTGGGGTGACCTCTGGGTCTAACTTCATGGAATATACAACTGGAAGTTTCCCCAATTTGTCATCGAAAACATCTGCATACACTGAGAAAATGGAACTTGGAACTACACTCACATGATGAACTTCTTTAGCAAAACAAAGCAGATTCATTCTTAATCTTTGAGACCCAATAAAGATTGCATTAATCTTCAGAGTATGAAGAATAAATAGATGTAACAGTTCTCAGCCAAATAACATGAAAGTATCACTGACTTTTGGTTTGAATTTCTTCACCTCCATAATCAACAAGTCTCCCACTGCTGGTTGCACTGAGTTGTTCATTAGTTCTCACTTTTGCAAATGTGTCTGCTGATATAACGGGTCTATATCATATGTTTGAAATTCCAAAATATCGAACACCATAAGCTCGAACTTGGAATTTTGAAATATGATAACATCGAACACTCAGAATAGCGAATTTATTTCCCCGGGGAAAAAATTTGCTGTTCCGAGAAACATACACACAACACAAGCACACCAAAATAAATAAACCACACACATACACATAACAAAACTCTACTTCTAACCCTACACTAAACAGTACATACATTCCTATCTATCCACTAACCTTAACCCGCACCCTAACCCTAAGGTCCGTAACTATCGCACACTTACCCTACAAAACTATAAACAAACTAATTAAAACACACACATACACTTAACAAAACCCTACTTCTAACCCTACACTAAACCATACATATATTCCTGCCTATCCACTTACCTTAACCCGCACCCTAACCCTAAGGTCCGTAACTATCCAATCACAGTGAAGGAAATAGTGAAGCCACGGAACGGCCCACCGAAATCTAAGAATTCGATGTTCCGGGGCTTTGCTATTTTCATCCTTCAATGTAGTGGGTTCGATATTATTTTGCAACTTCGATGTTATAATACAGACCCGATATAACATCACACTTTGACCCAGTGTCTATTTTTAGCTCTGTGGATTTGCCATTGATCTGAACAGTATAAAACACTTCACTTCTTGTTAATAAGTTTACTGCATCAACTCTTTCACCAAGCACTGATATAGCATCTACATAGAAAGTTGACTGTTTCGTCTCTACTTGATCAACTTGCTTTTTTGTGTCACCTTTCTTTACAACTATGTGAGGCTAACTTGATTTACAAAACTTTTGGAAATGTTTCATTTTTTACACTTGTGACATTGCCGACCAAATGCTAAGCACTTCTCTCTTTTAGACTCATGATTCGTACCACAATTGTGACAGTTAAGAATAAAGCTAGTTTAGGGTTTTGCTGATTCATGTTTGTGTTGCAGTGAGCTGGCGCTGAAGCTTGCACTTTTCTGGAACTTTCTAGAAAACCTCGTGGCTTCTTTAGAATCCTATAGCTGCCACGTGTTTGGCCTGTTCTTGTTTGTCATGTGTTGCATACTATCTGTGTGTGCTCTGGAGCCAACTGAAACCATGCTTTTGTCACTCGCAAACATACCTGTATGTTTTTCTGATACCTCATGGATTTGACAAATCTCTATTGCTTTGCTTAACGTTAAATCACTGTCATGAAGTAAATCTTTCTCACAGCAGCATTATTAATACCACAAACAAGCCTGTCTTTTATCAGTTCATCTTTTAGATCACCAAACCGACACGTTTTAGCTCTGTTTTTCATATCAGTTATATAAGCTGCAAATGTTTCCCCTGGTTTCTGATCTCTTGTGTAAAACAAATACCTCTCTAACATAACATTTGTCTGGGGGTTGCACATTTCTCTGAACTTGTACTTCAAACACTCGGGGTCTTCCCTTGATTAATCTTGTACAAAAATATGGCAGTCTGCACCTTCTCCTTCATACACTGTTGGTGCGCACACAAATGAACGCTCTCTTTCTATGGCCTCAGACCCTGCTAGATTTAGCAAAATGAATGTCCTGGTGCGTACATCTGCATAAGCTGCTTGTATGAAAATATTCTCTTGCTCAAATATTCTCCAGTTCTCTGCAACATTCTGATCAAACAAAAGTGGTAGGGGTTTTCGAAATCTGCCTGCCATATTAGCACATACCAGCGAAGGGTTTTGTGAATATGCATGAATATACACACATACACATATGAATAAGTTGCTGCCATAAGCAGAACTTGTCCACTGCCTTCGTGCTCTGAACTTCTTGGGATTTTCAAAACTTTACTGGACTTTGCGAAATAACTTCTTGGGCTTTTCGATGCTTTCGGAATGTTATTGGTAAATGCAGAAATGCTAAAGTAATACACCATCACTTGCTATACTTTCGGAATTTTATCAGTAAAGGAAGAAATGCAACAGTCAAGCACCATCACTTGATAAAGTCATCACTTTAAGAAACATTTGAGAACTTTACGATGTGGCTGAATAACTCACAAGCACTGTAGCACTCTTGTAATGTCATCTTTTGCAAGAAAACATCTCTTATCAGTGTAAGGAATATGTCAAACAACTGCACAATGCGAATAACTCGTACATTTGCTGCCCAAAACTCAATAACTTTCGAAGTAACTGTAGTTTGCGAATAAATGCAAAAGACACACTGAGATGTCCCTAAAATGGCTGTACCTTGGTAGGCAACTCTCTACAGTACAAGAAGCACTCTGTAATGGCGGTACTTTGCAAATAGACACACCCACCACAAGAACTTTTTTTTTTTGAAATACCTATACTTTGACTGGATTGCACAAAATAACTGCACTTTGCACACAATTAATTTTTCGAACTACATGCACAGAAATAACCACACACTGTGAGCACTTTTACACACACTGAAATACTTCAAATAACTTTAGTTACACCCTTGATGCAATACAAAGACATAATTATGGTCAAACACAACACTTTGCCCAAAACACATGCAGTTGCCTTGCTTTATTTTTGCTCAATGTGCCCTTTTCTTTTCTTATTTTAATCATTTTGCACATTTAAGCCCTTTTCATGCCCAACATACTTTTCTTGTGCTCATTTTCCTCTAAACACGCCCAACTTTGCCTCAAACACACTCGTTTTGCTTTAAACAAACGCGTTTTGCTTTACTGTTAATCGTTTCATCAAATACTTTTATTTTGGGGGGGGGTGTGGCCAGACTGCTAGCAGCACAGAACTTTAGCTCTGCCTATAATATATTATTCTGACAGGAAATTTAGGTTAATTTTTGAAGAAAACTACTTTAACATACATGAGTAGATACATAAGTACAGGGACTTATGTTATTTTTCAAAAATTAGTACTGAAATAGAAAGTTTTATTACTTTTTCCTGTCAAGAACTTTTTCTACAAAGGATTCAAATATGAGTAACTCAAAGAATTCACATCAGGTTAGTGTGGTGAAAAGGGAGTTACAAGCTGTAATAACAAATATTCAAGAACTATCTCTCAAAATGGATAAACTGGAGAAGAAAAGTGGCCTTATAAAACACGACTGTAGCAAGCAGTTGGACATTCTAAATAAGGTAATCAAAAAACATTCAGAACAATTATCTTCTACTGAAGAAACTGTAACTGATATGGATGGCAGATTGACTGAGTGTGGGAGCCACAATGATTTTCTTTTGAAACAGAATGCAAAACTAATAGAAAAAACGGAGGACCTTGAGAGTAGGTCAAGGAGAAATAATATCAGAATTTATGGAGTACCTGAAAAAGAAGAAGGCAATAATATGATACAATTTCTTAACAAATGGTTACCTACAGCATTAAATCTGCCAAAATCTTTCTCATTCAGAATTGAATGAGCTCGCCGGTCTTTATCAAAACCAACTTCAACTACAGTATCCTCTAACCCTAGATCCATCATTGTCAGATTTTTGTCTTCCCAAGATAAGGATTTGGTACTGAATTCTGCATGGACATATTCTCCTATTAAAATTAATGAAAAAAACATTCATTTTGACAATGATTACACCTCTTCTGTCATCTCTAGAAGAAAATAATGTGTTCCCTTAATAAAGTCTCTCAAAAAGTCCAACATCAGGGCTCAAATACTTTTTCCTGCCAAGATAAAATTAGTTCTACCAGATGGTGAGAAGATCTTCAGCTCACTACCAGAAGCCATGGATTTTATCCAGAAGAAAAAAATACTAACTGTTATATAAGATACGGATTGGTCTACACAAAGTCTGAAGAGAAATGCAATAAAAAATGGATGGACTGTCAAAGAAGGACCAAATAAAAAATTGAAGGACAAATAAATAGGATATTGTTAAATGTAAAATACTTTCACTGCAAAATTCATTATCGAGTTTATGGCTGAGAAACATCAACAAGGTAAAGGTAAAACTGTTTTCTCTCTCTCTGTATTATTTGATTGCTCTAATTAACTTAATAATACGTTCACTTTCTTACTGTTGGGATGCAAAGTTATTTAGTGACATCATTGCTATATGGTATCTTAAGGAAACTATATTCATGTGTGTGAATGGTGGGATAATGCTATAGTACACACTAAACATGTATTTGTGATCATAGGGCGGCCACGGTGGTGCAGTGGTTAGCGTTGCCGCCTCAGGGCAAGAGGTTCTCCAGTTCAATCCTTGGCTGAGGTGCCTTCTGTGTGGAGTCTGCATGTCCTCCCTGTGGTCGCGTGGGTTTCCTCCGGGTGCTCCGGTTTCCTCCCACAACCCAAAGACATGCTGTAGGTGGACTGGACACTCTAAATTGGCCCTAGGTGTGAGTATGTGCATGCCTTCTGTGGAAGGTTGGGCACCGGGCTGGCAACTCGACATTGTAAAACTCCACTGCCAATCATGAGTGGACAGGTGATCTGCTGTGGCGACCCCTAACCGGGAAAAGCTGAAAGAAGATGAAGAAGACTGTAGAGGGCTCCTGTATCAAAATTGTCTTTATCATTATTATGTGCAGTTGAAGCAAAAATGTTGTGTTTTCTTAAAGGTATGAAAGAAATGCTCATTTTACATTTTGTAATCATCTGATTATTTATCTAACTGCCTGACTATAATAAAACAGAATTTGTATTTATGGTAGCTGATAGATATACGTTGTTTAATGTTAACGGATAAGTTCAAAAGACATTAAAGGTGTAAGTTGATGTTTTGAAGGGAAAAAAATGGCTTTGCTAGCCTGGTTAAATGTTGGCTGTTGGTGTTTTGTACTGCTGAGGCTGCTCGAGCATTTTTTTTTTCTCATAGGGGCAAGGAAATCTTCATATTTTGTATTTGCTGCCGAAGCTCTTTTTTTTAGCTTCTGTGACTGTTTTAAACAAGCGCTAACATGTACAAGGCATCAGCAATGAGTTTGAGAAGCCAGCTGCAAGTAAACACAGAATGGTGACGTCATGCTACCTTTCAACTCATGCACAGCTTCAAAACGCGGAAATGGAGCCACAGACAAAATCTGGAAGGGAAAAAAGTGAATATTAAGAGAAATCCTGGTTGAGAAGCTTAAAAAGGTATGGAAAAATTATAAAAAATATATTCTAAAGACATTAAAGAGCCAATACTGTCACTATATGTATAGTTTAGAGCTAAAAATAATGAATTAAAGCCAGTGAATGTCTTTGTTTTATGGGAAACAGTGAGGGAAGGTGGGAGGTAGGGAAGATGACAGATAGAATGCCCTTAAATTAAAACAAATGGTAATGCTGGATATATAAATGGGCAGTATGTGAAGTAAACATAAATTCTAACTACATATGTGTCTTTTTTTTATTACTGCAACCATAACCAAGCAGACATATCTTTTATAAGGACATGTAAAAGTACCTGATAAACTGTAATACATTCAATATTAGTTGCACTGCAAGATATACTGAAATGATACAGATCTGTCAAAGGACTACAAATGCAGATTTGATAAATAACTACAAATATAACTAATGATCAATACAAATATCATAGTTTTGAACTGGTAAAACATTATCAACAGAGCAATGTTTTTTTTCTCTCTTCATGTGCATTAACCTTGTATAAATATAAAGCAGATAAATATACGTACTATCTCTCTAAGGTTATAAACACAGAAGGGAACGAAGCACAATTAATATAAGAAGACTCTGTTTAGAGCCTCACTTCAAGATAAGTTTCATATTGCAAAGTTGACCTCACATTGTTACATTATGTACTTTTAAAGTTTATGTTTTATCGGGTTACTTTAAAAATGTTTTACAGCTTATACTTCATATAACTGAAGCAGAAGCTAATTGTGATGTAATTGATGTGTGAGATGTGGAAAATGTGTGGTTTGGTTAAGTCTTTAATCAAACCTGGAACAATATGTTCCATGTTTGTATACGTATATAGTTACTTGTTTCAAAAGTCATTAGTTAAATTTTTTGATTTCTCCATGATAAATAATTCTAGGAGATATTTCAGGCTGTTGCATATGAGATGTATTATGGATGTCCTAAATATAATTCAAGTTGTATAATGTTTTATAAATGCTTATTGCTAAATGTTAATGGTTTAAATAACATCAAAAGAGCTGGTTTGCTTAAGTTTATCAAAACACATAAAACACAAATAATTTTCTTGTAAGAAAATCATTTATTGAAGAAAGATTTACATAAACTATCCTTTAATGGTTATACAGTACTTACTGATTCTTGTTATAAATCTAAAAGAAGAGGCACCCTTATACTGTGGAATAACACTTACATAACACCTAAAATATTAAACTCATTTTCAGATAAGGATGGCATGTTAAGTTTAGTGGTGCTAGAAATTAATAGGAAATGCTACACATTGGTAAATTCTTATTGGATCCCTGGGTTAGGAACTAAATATGTGAACAATTATCTGGATACTATTGCATTATATGCAAAGGGTGAAATTATACTGGCTGGAGATTTCAACTGCTTGTTAACAGATAGGGATACTTCTAGAACCAGTAAAGTTTAATATTTCAATTGCTTGTTAATAGGGATACTTCTAGAACAAGTAAAGTTGAATTAACAATAGAAGCTAAGAAATTAAATAATTGCATTGGCTTAATGAATCTCTGAAACATATATAATTTAAAATTACAAAATTCACTTAACTACACACATTATTCATTCAGATTTGGCACACAAACAAATACTGACACAATTTTTGTTTCAAATGGCTCTTATTCAAAAATAAGTGATGTTTTAATAATGTCATGCCCACTTTCTGACCATAATGCCTTTTTTTTAGTTTGTCTGCGAATAATGATGATTTGATAACTCTACAAAGAATCCGAGCATATATAACAAAAATAAAAGGTTTTAGGGAATGGATTCTAAAGGAAAAAGATACATCCACAGAAATCAATAATAATGGGAAGGTAACAGACATTATATTATGGGACACATTAAATGTTTATCTGTATGGTAGAGTTAAAACTTAGTATCTTCAAAAAATAAAATAATGGGATACAGAAATATCAGAACTACAAACCAAAATAGATAAGTTGAAATTAAATTTAAAACCCAATGACACAGAAGTACATACGGAAACATCAAACTTAAATCAAAAATACTTAGAAATATTAAATCACAAAGTTGCTATAAACTTAGAAAACTAAAATTACAATCCTATTCTGTAAACCTAGGCATTTACATAAATTGGCTATTAGAGCCAAACAAATCAGTAAATAAAACCATATCAATAAAACCAAATATATGAGTAATACCTCAGTTAAAAAAGCAATTGATTTAAAAAATATATATTACAAGCATTTAAAATATATTATAGATCAATCAATGACATGTCTTCACCTCTAGAGACAGACAATATAGTGGATACACTTCTTCAGGAAAATATAAATACTCAGTTGTTAAATCAACAAAACAACATTTTAAATAAACAAATAACATTAACAGAACTGAAAGAACAAATTAAAAACCTAAAGGACAATAAAGCCTCAGGAATGGATGGGATAATTCCAGAAATATATAAGATTCTTCCAGATTACATACTAAAGATCGTATTAAAGACTTTCTCCATGGTTAATCAAGAATTAAAAATTCCCCCTTCTTGGAAATACTCAACAATGTCTCCTATTTTGAAACAATGTAAAGACCTCAAATCAGACCTATTTCCCTATTAAACATTGATTATAAACTTTTTATGTCCATTTTGGCTAAGGGATTAAAAAATATACTACCCAGTTTAATACATTATAACCAAACAGGTTTTGTCTTACATAGGAAAGTCCACGATAATATTATAAAATTATCTTTAATAGATATTGCAAACAAAACCAAGAAGCAACTAACTGTTATAAGTTTGAATATAGACAAGGCTTTCTACTCCATTAGTTGTTCACATTTACATAAAATTTTTGATAGCTATAATTTTTCCCCAGATTTTGCTAACTTAATTTTGAAACTATACAATGAATCGCAAGCATATGTTAAAATTGGTTCATGCTTATCTCCATTAAGAATTCTAAGAGGGACTAAACAAGGGTGTCCGATGTCCCCATTATTATTTGCTCTATCGGTTGAACCCTTTGCTTCATATATTGGAAAAGATACAAATATAAAAGGATTTTATTTAAATAAGTAATACTGTCCAAAAATTCAATTATTTGCAGATATTTTACTAACATCTGGTGATACAGACTTTTCTATGCAATATATTATAGATGCTATGCAATATATTATAGATGCTGTGAATCAATTTAGGAAAACTAAAATAAAACCAAAACATTATTAATCAATAAGAAAATAAATAGAACTCTACTAAAGTATAAAACATTTAATTGGGAAAATTATATAATAAATTATTTAGGGATTAGTATAAAAACTACATGGAAAGAGACTGTCCAATTAAATTATATCAATCTATTGACTATAATCAGTGATTTAACTAAAAATGGAACACAATTTTTTCACTATTGAGGACTGACTTACATTAATAAAAATTATTATTTTGCCCAAAATCTTATTCTATGCACAATCACTGATTTTACCCCCACCTAAAAATTCTTTAAACAAATAGATTCCTTATTACTTAAATTTCTTTTGTTTCCAAGAAAACTGAGAATAGCATACAAATGGCCTGGAACAGTAATGGGATTGGATTCCCTAATATAGTATTGCACTCTAAATCTGTTATTATTAATATAATATTACACTGGATAACATCTATATATATACTTCTAGTTGGAAACAGCTACAGGAGATTCATATAACTGGTACTAGAAATGTGGAAACCCAATTTAATGATTCATTCGGAATCAGTAAAATATACTGGGTACTTCGTGAGTATTGTTTATATAATAAGAGATTTAGCCACTTCTCATATGGTATACATCAAATTTTTTGCACATTTAAAAACATAACTGATAATAATTATAGTTTAAAACAAACATTCTTTCTTATACTTCCCATAGCCTATACTCCAGATTGTCTAGACTCTTTTAATATTAATAAAATGTCAAATCTTAATAATAACGACTTAAAATTCTGGCACCAATTTACAGATAAATACAAAATTCAATCAATAAACTTTCTTCTAGCCAGATATAATGTTAGCCAATTGGTTATGTGTATAATCATTACAGCAATTTACTGAATGTAAAGTGATAGTATCAATAAACCTAGAAACAGATTCTATACTAAGGCTGTTAAACGTATTCATGTGCTGTAATTCGATGAACACTGAACATAAACTGAGTATATTACCCATATATAAAATCTTACATGATGAACTGCTTACATTTGACCAAGCTTTTTGGAATTACTCTATAAAGGTTAATGGACAATCTTTGGCAAATGAAAATAAGAAACAGTTACTAAAATCAATGAATAACACCACATCATCACTATATTGGAAATTATATACCTGAAAATGTATTCATAGAAGTTTTTATACCCCACACAAAATTGCAGTTATATCCAAAAGTAAAGAAACAAAATGTTGGAGATGTGATGGAATTCTTGAAGCCAAATGCGTTCATATGTTCATTGAATGTAAAACTCTTACACATTATTAGAAT
Organism: Protopterus annectens; assembly: GCF_019279795.1. Lineage (NCBI taxonomy): Eukaryota > Metazoa > Chordata > Ceratodontiformes > Protopteridae > Protopterus > Protopterus annectens. The sequence continues at coordinate 182,934,212 of NC_056748.1, read as the reverse complement.
GATTTTAGACATTTTATAAAAGCTTTGTGGTCAGATAACTGTCAAATTACTAGTTCATTGATCTTATTTAATGTACCTACCCCCAAGTGTGATTCCCAAACACCAGTTACCAGTTATTTGGTCAATTTCAGCTATTGCCAGAAAGATTATTACACTGAACTGGAAAAATAAGCAAGATCTTATGTTTGCTGATTTTATTAAACTAGCAAAATGTGCATGTAAAAAAGAAATGGAAACTATTTGTTACAGAACATCTAATGTAATACATAAAAGAATAGCTTGGCAGAAACTGCAAAACTTATTAGATAAATATTAATGGCATTCATTGATAAAGTTAATGTTTACTATGGATGACTGTATATAGTATAAATAGTTGTTTATTCGATATATATTGTTATGTTT